>NC_133390.1:16648127-16956991 GCF_047511655.1 Castor canadensis | reverse complement strand
GTCTCCCATGCTGTAAGTGCAGCACCCACAATCTCCTAACTAGTTGTAGCTCTTGAATTAACCCTACATTTTGTATTTGAGCTATATTCAACAAGATGTAACATTGTTTGTAAAAGTCAACATAACATTAGGTAGAACAATTTGGAATGAAACCAAAACAGAGCAGAGGTCACCAGCAAAGAGCGGAAAGAATAAATTTGATCAAATGACCGAGATGATCTAATTTTCATAATTTGGCACTGAATTTGATTTGCTTGGAAGCAGACATTTATGATTATTTTGTTTTTATAGTCCAAATAATTTAGGTGATACAAATTTACTTACACGGATTGTTTTGTGGCCAGGAATCAATGTGAAAGAAGTGCTTGAAGAAGGAAGATGAAATTTTAGTGAAGAACTAATGACTTTACAAAAAAAAAAACAGAGGAAGAAACTGAAATTATATTTACTGACCTGAGGGATAAAAATTATGTTTGTGAAATATTTTCATGCCAACTAAGATAATATTTTTTTTACATTTCTTATTTTTCAATGACCTAAATAATTACAAGAATAGGATTTTGAGAACCTAGATGAGTGGACAATATGCCAAATTGGCTCTTTCATGAAGAGTCAATGACAGGTGCTAGATTCCAGTTAATAATGTTTTAAATTTCTAACCTAAAGCATACAATTCCATGTTGTTGGTCAAGTTCAGATCCTTGTTGTTGGGTCTTAAAATACTGGATGTGTGTGAGAATGGACAATTCTGTAATTTTTTGTGAATTTTGGGGACAGATATTTCATCCCACCAAGATCAATTTACTTTTAAAAGATTTGATTTACAGGAGTGTTTATTAGGAACAATGTTTTCTTTGGCATTCCATGGCAACTCATGGAATTAGAATTGTGAAACCTGAGTCTGATTTTCATTCCACCTCTTGCCAATCCTGAGGCATCACAAATGCTTCTCAAATCTTATTTGGCTATCCATCAATGACAAAGGTCCTCTATGCAACCATAGTTGTTTACCTATTTTTCAGTTAACTAAAAGTGAAAGAGAAAAACAGAATTGAAATCCAAACATTACATGAATATGAGTGCTGGGGTTTGTATTGGGACACAATGATACATGGATAAGTTTGATGGAGGCAGAATTCATGCTTCAAATAACTCTAATAAGGAAATTCCACAGCTCTTATTTTATTATAGAAGAGAAGTGAACAGAGATCCTATTCAAATGACTTGTATAGTTAATGTGAAAAACTATGGGTATAAATTTACTATGCTAGAGTTCAATTACAACACACATGCACTTACAATACCAAACACACACACACAGAGTTTCCAGAGTTTTTAAAATTTTGATGTTATGTAATAACAAGACCACCCAAAAGATGGCACTAAAAAACAGATAGTTTTTAAGTGACCTTTAAGTAAATATAGTTCAGTGAGAAAAAAAAGAGATTGTAGATAAACTTTAGTCCTTTGTGTTTAAATTCTTAAGTTGTCTTCTTAGCAACTTGTAAAACTTAAGCACTAGATGTCTTAATAATTGGCTTCTAAAACATATATACAAAAACAGGCATATGCAAACTCAGAGGTAGAACATGTTTGTAACAGTGGAACTACTCTATGGAACTCGAAGAAAGAAGGAAAGGAAAAGAGAATGATAGAGCATCAGTAATATAATACAGTAAAACATAACATCTGTGAAGGTAGAGGAGAAAAAGATATGTATTGAAAGCTGTTCTAAAAGGTGGGGGAGTTAAGGGATAGAGAGAGTAATGGAAGGGGTTGAATGGACCAAAGTAAAGCACACCCACAGTGGGGATACATAGAGAAATCCCTCTGAATATCAACTTAAATGTTAATAATGAAAGACAGGACTGTAAAATAGGTATAGCATGTGAGTGGGACAGTGCTAGTGGGGGGGGGAGGGTAAGTGAAGGAGATTAAGGTGAGGGTACATGGTTGATAGACTTCATATACTTATGTGAAATAGAGCAAAGAAACCTCTTGCAATTGCTTTAAGGCAGCGAGTCTAGGTGAAGAGATGGTGGGGATGATGTAACCAATAGACAATATAAGCTTAGTCAGAACTGTCACTATGAATCCTCCTCTGCATAATGAATATATCCTAATAAAAATTTTTATTAAAAAATTGGTTTCTATTTTCAATCCAACACAAAGCATTTGAAATTGATTCACACTGAAAGCAATATATACTTAATTAACATTTGTCATTATGTAAGACTGGTCGTCTTTGAATAAATCATTAGAGGCCTTTCACAGGCTGACTTTACCATAAGATTTGCTTTTACCATAAAATTTGAAGGAACAGATGTTCTTATCTGAATCCAAATTTACATGCATTTCCTGTCTCAGAGTTATAGGAAATGCTATGGGTAATGTTGTATTAAAGCCAACACATGTGTGTATACATATTTATTTCTATTCTGTGTAAATAACAAAGTTATACTACAAGTAGAATAAGAATATAATGAGTACACATTGATGCACTTGATTTGAAATTAATAGTAAGATTTTCTATGAAAAGTTTTGGAGTACTTACACATTGTCATGATTAATAAAGATGTATTAGTATCACTAAATATTAGGACTAAGTAGTGGTTGTCATACAGTAATAGTAGAAGAAGTCTATTGCTAATAAAGACAACAATATACTTGAATTAAATATAAAGCATTGCTATGGTTTAAATTTCCCACTCAAAATTCATTTTGAAATATATCGGCCTTAGCAACAGTAGTAAAAGGAGGAACCCTTAAGAGATGATTAAGTCAAGAGGGCCCTGTCTTCATGCATGGATTAATTAATATCCTTATCCTGGAGTGCATAAGTTATCATGAGAGTGGGTTTGTTGTAAGTTATTGTCCACTCTCTACCTCTCCTGTGCTCCCTTACCACATGACTGCACATAGAACATTTTCAGATGTAGGCAACATGTGCTTGGACTTCCCAGCTTCTAGAACCATAGTAAACCTCTATTGTTTATAAATTATCCCATCTGGGGTATTCTGTTGTAGCAGGATAAAACAAGCTAAGACTTATCATTTGAACTTATTTGAGGGTTGCAATAAATTGTACCCACTTACCCACTCAGCTTATTTGTCAATTCAGAAATACAGTAAATGAGATGACATATGGAGAACAAGAAATAAATCACCCTTTTCAGAGTTCAAACTGAACCTGGAGATGGTGCTTCACTTCTGAATATATTGAACCCAGGATTTCTATAGGCTTGCTCACCTTGTCACAAGCACTTGACTGGACAGGTTTTATCTACAAACACAGACTTGTTCACAAAGAAGTAAGCCAGAGCAGCTGGGCAGCTGTTTCTCAAGAGAGACAGAGAAGGAAGATGCTGGCTCCACTTACCCAGATGCTCTGTCCAACCTCATCTGAGATAAGCCCCTACCAGTGACTCATGAATGTGGAAATGAGTGAGTAGGCAAGGAAAGCTGGATGTCTGACAACAAAGGAATCCTCTCCACATAGGTGAAAACACAGAAGGAAGGACAGAAACACTCCCGGGTCATCTACAAGTGGTCTTTCTAATGAAGAGGTTCTTGTCCAGTTCACTATGAAACAGCTTTGAGTATGTCCTTATAGCACAGTGACAAGGTACAGGGGAAATTCATGTTGCACAATGTCTGTTATCTCAGAATTCTTTGTAGTATGGAGAACACCTTGACACTTAAAGCAATGAAATAGGAAAACAAGTGCCACAGTCTGAATGTTCATGTCCCCCAAAGTCATACATGGAAACAGTTCCTAATGTGATAGCATTACAGCATGGGGCCTTTGGGAAGCAGTTAGATTCCAAGAGCTCTGTGCTTGTGAAAGGGATTGGAACCCTTAAAAAAGACACCCCAAAAGCTTATAGTGCAAAGACCTCTAAAAGAAAACAGGCTTTTACCAGACACCAAATCTTCTTACATCTTTATCTTGGACCTCTTAGCCTCCAGAAGTGTGAGAAGTAAATCTGTTGTGTATAAGCCAATCAGTTTGTGGTATTTTTGTTGTAGTTGCATAAATAGACCAAGATAACACAATTGCTAGCTCTCTCTTCTGGAGGCTCAAAATCATTCCTGTTTTTCACATCAGATACATTCTACAATATTTTATTGTTTAGTATAGCTCAACATCAGTAAGCAGTGAACTTTCATCTGTGCCTAATGTGCCTGGGCTGACAGTGAAAAACATAACTGGGCCTGCCATGTTCTCCCCACCATGGAATTTTTTTCCCAATGGGTAGCGACACTCCATTGTGAAGCACTAAAATGACAGAATTTCTCCTTTCTCCAAAATACGAGCTGAGTTTATTAATACAATTTGTATTGTATTGAAATAATGTTCAATAAGTATTCTGTTTGCTTCTCTACATTTTATGCCTCCTCCTGTAGTTATATAAGATCATGTGACCTGAAATATATTGTGTCAATTCTCATCAGAGGTATTGAAAATTTCTTTCACAATTCCCTTGCTTTTCTATTCCATGGCCATAGTAACTGACGATAATGCAGCACCAAATATGCAGCATCCAAAATCTGTTTATTGGGATACTTGAGGGATGCTACAGTAGAGCTACCCAATGATCCACACGAGACCTACATTGCAAGAAAGAAACCTTTGTTAAGCCATTGAAATTCAGGGATTGTTTGTGAGTGCATCATAAATTAGCCTATCTTGACATAATGGAATGTGCAAATCCTTGTAAAGGTGGAAAGAGAGCAAGCTTTTAGAAGACAGGTAGAGTGTGGCATAAAGTGAGGAAGCCATGAAGGAACATTGAGTGGGGCACTCAGCAAAGTCTAGGGTAAGAAATGCTGATGGTGCAGTAGAACTAGTTTGAAGAGAACAAGAGGAATTTGTATAGGTATGAAGAATCCAGAAGAAGAAACAATCTGAAAGTCAACATGATGTCCTTATGTTTTCAACATGATGTCCTTATGTGGAAGAAAGGAAGTAGAAGTAACAATACAAAAAATAGCAGACAGACAGCAGGTCAGAAAGATGTTGGCAGTGTTGTCCACAGCATCTAGGTAAGATGACACTTCACTTAATTATCTAGCTTCAGAAAAATTAGCATGTGATGGATATTTTTGCCTATTCTAATTGAGTCACTGGAGAGAGAGAGAGAGAGAGAGAGAGAGAGAGGGAGGGAGAGAGAGAAATACAAGAATTTAAAACAAGGAGTTGAGGATGACTTGATATTGGAGGACTGGCAGTGCCCTTGCCAAAATAGATGGTGTATAGTGAAACTAATTATGGTGAAGACAACTGATTTACATACATAATGTAGATGTAAATCTATCTGTTGATCTATGTATCTATGTATCTGTCTATCATTTTTTTTTTTCTTTTGGTGATACTGGGGATTGAACCCAGGGCCTCTTGCATGCTAAGCAAACACTCAACCACTGAGCTACATCCCCAGACGAAACAACTAAAACCAAGCTAGAAGTTTGGACAGAAGTTGAGATTTGGGATTAATATCAAGTATTAATGTTAATGTCCTAAGATCATAATTGTAGGAAGAATAATCTTGCTATAGGACACTATATAGAAGAAATGGGCAAAGGGTTGAAGATAGACCTGTTCATGATAGAAGAAAACCTCTTAAAAGATTGTATTAAGTGTTTTATTTTTGGCTATCATCCTAAGCTTTTCACCATATGCATGCTGTCTTTTTTGGCTACAAAATATTTATGAAATCATGTTTATGTGTTTATGACTTTTATTTCATTTGACTCTTTCCAAAGAGAATATTAGTTACAGTAACCCAATCAGTCTTTGGTTTGTGTACATTTTCCATTACTTTTGTCTAAATTCATATATTCAGAGAAAATTTTCAGGAAATGTTGCTTATTTCTTCTTGGACTTCAATGGACTGTTTTCATTCATTCTTATATTTCTATAAAATCATTTCCGTTATATTGGATTATACAACAATAAAATCCAGAGCTTTATGAACATCTGGATTTCTCGGAAAGATTATAGATTAAGTCAATAGAAAGTTTCATGAATCTAGAAAATTTATTTGTTTTGTTGTATTTTTTTTTGTAATTAAGGGTTAGTAGTTTTTGAGAGCCCTGAAACTCTACAATGTCTAGGTATCAAGTTGTTTCCTGTGTTTGCAGTCAGAATGCCTTAAGATGTGTTTTATCAAGGCCTTTCCTATAATTTGGCTCTGTGTAAGAGATACCCTGTGCATGGCTTCTGGAAATATTTTATATGAATTCAGTCAGTCAGTGAATTTTTACTTGATGTGTTCACATGCTAGGTATTCTACTAAACATAGGAAATAAAAGATGAATCAGGCACAGTTTCCAAATTGAAAAACAGAATCTGCCTTCTAGAAAAGAAGACATACAAAAGGACGAGAAAATTACATACAAGGTGGTAAGTTCTGTGTTGGAAGTATACTCAGGGTGACCACTGTGGCAATGCCAATGAAGAGCAACTCTCCAAAGCCTGGAGGGCAGGAGGGTAGGAGTCTGTTAGGTGAAATGAGGGTAGGGAGCGGTAAGAGCATTCCAGGCAGAGGAGTAGCTGTGCCAGGCTAGGTGAGGGGACCTGTAAGTAGCTCGATATGCTTGTAGCACAAAGTGCTGACAGATGAATCTGAAGACATAAGCAAGAGCCAAATCATGATAGACCTTGCTCCTTCAGTTGTTTGTTTAGTTGCAGTTTGCTTTATTCCAGAAGTGTTTTCAAGTGCCTTTAAGGACTGTGAACACCATACTCAGATGTTTGGAGCTATTCCTAAGATGCTAGCAAGCCTCACAAGGAGGAGAGTGACATAATCAAATTTCCATCTTAAAAGGTTAAGTATTGAAAGGTCTTCCTAGAGCAGGATGCCTTGTAAGGGACAAATACAGAGAGGCCAATTAGAAAGCTGCTGTAACTCATCACAGGAGGATTGTGTCATAAAGGACAAAGTAGAGGACTTGGGAATGGAAAGAAGAAAGGTATATATAATAAGAACCAGAAACATGCTTGCTAATAAATATTTTCTCAAGGAACGAGTTGTGACTAATTAAATATGTGAGGTAAAGAAGAGTGAGAGGTCAAGGATGAATTACAGGTTCAGTTTGGAAAACCAAGTAGGTGATAAGAAGTCATTGCTTGGATGCTTAATGCTTCCTTCTCTGCTCATTATGTGCCTGGGAACTGTATTTTTTGCATGCAGAAAACTGAATGGCAAACATCAAGGAGTAAGTCAATGACTTACTTTTCTCTTACAAGTTTTCTAGCACCAAGAACAGACTGAACATATGGAATGTGACCAATTACCTTCACGGAATTGACTGCAGCTCAATGAATCTGGCCTATGGTGTTAGCCATTTAAGAATGACTGATAGTCTTAACTGAATATTTGTTGGTATTCTTTGGTTATGTGCTTGCAAAAACTGACTCTGACTAGTATGAATGAAAGAGAATTGTGGTGAGTAACTGAGAATTCTCAGACTTGACATATGGTCTTGGAGAAACAGGCTTGGAGAGAGGCAAGAATGAAAACAGATAAAGAGAACCAACGAAGGGCCACAGAAGGTATCATGAAGTGTCTAGTCAGGAAGCCACTATGGAAATGGATAAGCAATAACAACTTGTGGTCTCTTTGAGCCTCTGCTCAATATTTAAGTTCCAGAGAGCTCTAAATTATTGCCCATCCTGAGCAACATCTTCACTGTTTAGCTAGGAGAGGGTTGGGACCTTAATTATAGACTTCTAGACGGTCTGGGGTGATTCCTCAAACATTTGGAAAGCATTGTGCACTTAGGAAGAGAAAATAAGGATGCTAGCTAGACAAATAATCATGACTGTCCACTTCAAACTGATTTTAACTGCTTTTGTTTTTGGCTAAAAAGATTGTTAAAAACAAAAAGCTTTATGAAGTATGGACATTAGATATGTTTATTTTGTGGCTAAAAGAACTTGGATCTTATCTGTATGCAGAAAACTAAAACTAGATCGATGTCTGTCACCCTGACCAAGTATCAACTCAAAGTGGATTAAGGACCTTAATATAAGACCTGAAAACTTGAAACTAGTTTAGGAAAGAGCAGGTAATACACTGGAATTAATAGCCATAGGCAATGACTTCCTTAGTAGAATTCAAGTGGCTCAGCAACTAACAGAAAGGACGGACAAATGAACTACATGAAATTAAAAAGCTTCTGCATAACAAAAGAAATGGTTTCCAAATTAACGAGGCTGCCCACAGAATGGGAGAAAATTTTTGCCAGCCATACATCTGACAAAGAATTAATAACCAGAGCATACAGGGATGTCAGAAAACTAAACTCCCCAAGAAATAATGAATCAATGAAGAAATGGGCAAATGAACTGAACAAAGCCTTTTCAAAGGAAGAAGTTCAAATGGCTTAAAAAGAAAAGAAAAAATTCTCAATATCCTTGGCTATAAGGAAATGCAAATCAAAACCACATTACGATTCTACCTCACTCCTGTTAGAATGGTTACCATCAAAAACAAAAACAAAAACAAAAACAAATGTCAGTGAGGATGTGGGGAAAGGGAACCCTCATACACTATTGGTAGAAAAGTAAATTAGTACAACCACTATGGAAAACAGTATGGAAGCTCCTCAAAAACCTAAAAATGGAACTGCCATATGATCTAATAATCACACTCCTAGGGATATATCCAAAGGAATGTAAGTCAGGTTATAATAAAGGCACCTGCACACCTATGGTTTTTTTGCAGCATCATTCACAATAGCTAAACTATGGAAACAGCCAAGATGCCCCACTACTGATGAATGGATTAAGGAAATGTGATATTTATATACAATGGAATTTTATTCAGACACAAAGAGAATGAAATTTTGTTGTTTGCAGGTAAATGGATCAAATTGGAGAATTTGGCAAGTGAAGTAAGCCAGGCTCAGAAGACCAAAAGCCACGAATTTAGTCTCATGTGTGGAATATAGACCAAATACAAATGCAGCAGTATTTGAAACACTGGTTCAGATATTGGAAAGCCACACATGGGAGTGATAGGGTAAAGGGAGAAAATTAAGAAGGTGAATATGGTTTGATGTAATCTCTATACAAGAATGAAAATAGAATTTTTAAGCCTATTGAAACCACCATAAGAAAAGGACTAAGGTAGAAAGAAGAAAAAAATAGTGGAGATGAACCAATTCAGGCTATAATATATCTTAAATAAGGAAAAATTTCATTTAAAAAAAAAAAGTGAGAATTGGAGGGTGGAACAGGTCCTGCCTGGGAGGGTTGGTACTAGTGGGAAGGGGGACGAGGTGGGGAAAAGGTGTGGGAGGGTGAATATGGTGAAAATACTGCGTGCACCTGTATGTAAATGAAAAAATGAGACCTGTTGAAACTACTCCAGGAATGGTGGGAGAGGCGGATAAAGGAGAATGATGGAGGGAGTGAATTCAACTATGTTGCATTTGATATATGGCAAGAACTTTTGTAAATGCCACAATGTACCCCCACAAGCATAACAAATAAATAAAAACAAAAGAACTTGAATCTTTTCCAATTTAGTACTCTGTTATACAAAAAAAAAAAGTCTAAGTTTTAGCCTCTGAAAAGCAAAATGGATATATTTTAAAAAGCAGAACTTAGGCACTAAGCAAATGAGACACAATAGAAAATTCTAAGTTTGGGGAAGAAATATTTAGACTCTGTGGGATAAAAATTGGATAGGTGAGGAAAAGGGTGGGAAAGAAAACATGTGAGAAAAGGAAGGAATACACACAAAAGAAAAATCTAGCATTATTTGGATGAGCTTCAGAACAACACTTGAACCAAATCTCCAACTCTCGAGCATCTGAAGGGAACACCCGCCACTAATTACAGGACTAAGATAAGCAAGAAGCCACTTCAGGGCAGTGGGGCTGGGATCAATCATCTGGATGGTAGTTTTTAAGATGTGGCTGTGGTGGGTTCTTTGGTGGTAGGAAAGAGTTTAAATTTTCTTCCCCTGGCATCTGTAGATGTTGATATTTCTTCCATCTAATCTCACTCCAGAACTAGGAGATACCTGTGCCAACTATGGCTTTGTTCTCCATGCCAGACAGTCATGGTGCTACAAAGTCAAATCACTGTGAAGGATGTTTATGCAAATGTGGGAAACAGGACTACAGTTTGGTCTGAAGTTTTGCTTAGAGATTACTGTGGAGGTTCTAAAGTATTCCATCTCCTTTGAGAAAAATAAGTAAACGAACTGTTTTTGTGATTGATTCTAAAAACTATGGAAGAATTTTAAGTTTATCTATATTTGAACCATGATTTTGATAACATTTCAGTTTTATTTCATTTGTAATAGTTTTTTAGGTAACAATTTCTTTTTTTCTGAATAGAAGCTCTCAACAACAGTGTTGAGAAAAGTCTATATTTCTTGGTAGGACAAAATAAAGATTAAACATTAGACACGAAGGGTGAAAAGGGCTTCCTGGAAATACTTGGAAATATAAGTAGCATTTTCTTTGAACAATGTGGTTCTGTTATTGTAAGTATTGACATATTAAAGATGAGCTTAGTACATCTATACAGTTGATGTTTATAGTTTGCCTTGGAACATCTCAGCTTTTCTTTTCTCAAACTAGAAACATGTCCTGAAAAAAATGTGATGAATTATGTTCATTTATATTTTTATTTTACTTCTTGTGAATAAATAAAAGAGAAATGAAATAACAATGAGAAGAGATAACTCCTCAGACTAGAAAACAAATTAAAAATCAAATGGCAGAGTTGTATAAGGAGTAAGAAACTATTTTAATTTGTCCCACAGAGAAGATTTGATATATTTCTTCTGCTTTGGAAGTGTTTTCCTGATAGAATTAATACATTGTCAAGAATGATATTGAGCACATTAAAAATAGCCTTGTGAGTTGGACCAAACACCTCTTAAAATAGGTTTTTATGTTACCATTATGGTCAAGGATGTAGTCAGGGATGCTGGATAGACAGCTTGCAACTATAGACTCAGCTGCTACCCATAAGCTGCAAACACTCAGCCTTTGAAGAGCTATATCTATATATACTAGTTGATGCAGAAAAACTTGGAAATTTCACCTTTTCAGTTGCTTTCTTATTTGATGGTTCTGCAGAGAGTTATGAGTGTGCATGTGTAATTTATGTATAAATATAAGGACATATGTGTATGTGGAGAAATATGTGCGTTTACAATATTTTATTTATCCATGGGTAACAAAGAGCTGACAGTTTTAATTGAGTTGATAGGCTGGTTATGTTCATGCATGTCTGTAATTCCAGCTATATGTCCAGCATCTTCTATTTTCTGTGGTAGAGATGATATGATTTAGGTAGGCAGAACTTGACCTGTATCCAGAAGAGATTTTATCTTGTAAAATGTTCTTTCAGTCTGGAAAGGAGCATGTGATTGGGTGGATGTTGAGTTATTACTATGTTAACTGCAATCAAGGATAACTACTTTTGATATGGAGTATGGACTGACATGTTGGAGACGAAAATTAGGTAATTCTTCCTGATCAAATTTTTACAAATATTTATTTCAGCATATCCTCAGCCATCTCTATATTTTTCCCAGCCCTGAATATATGGGTGATGAAACAACTGTGTGATAACTTGGAGAAACTTCTTGAACTAAATTAATTGAAATGGTAATATTTTGGATATATCCAGTTAAGTAACATGCATTAGTATTAACACCTTTACCTGTTGCTTTTTAGTTTTTTGTTAATGTGATTACTACAAAATCTAAAATTTCATATGTAGGTAGTATTACATTTCTATTGGACAGACCAGCTTCTACCTTATACCTCTGAGTGTCTCAGAGGCGTCTAATTTATTTACATGTGCTGTCTGTCCTAAATTGTCCTACTTTATAATGATGGGATATTTTTGTTTTCATTAATTGATTCAATATCTGATTTCAGAAGAAATGACTTTGATTCTTGCATGTAATCTTTTGGTTCTTCAGAGAGTATCTTGTCTTTACTAAGAACAAATTCACTATCTAATGTTCTTTAAGTGTCTTCCTTGACACCTTCAGTTTCCAGGCCAATTCATACCAATAGCCATAGGCATGATATTAAATAGTATCTTTTGACAAAACTGAGTGTGGTGGCATGTTCTTATCACCCCAGCAACAGCCAGAAGCATAAAATAGGAGAATCATGGTTCAGGATGGCGTGGGCAAAAAGTGAGATCCTATTTCCAAAATAATCATAACAAAAAAGGATTGGAGGCTTGGTTTAAATGGTAGAGTGCCTGCCTAGCAAGTGTGAACACTCTTAGTCCACACACTGGTATTTCTAAAAAAAATAAAAACAAAAAAACCAAAACTTCAAAACAAAAACTATTGCTTTTGTTTTTGATTAATACCAACAGAATCTCATTTTAATTAATTGTTTCCCTATTTCTTAATTATGTTTCTTCAATCCAGCTAGTATATTGGCTAGTCCAGATTTCTTAATTTTTTGTCCTTAAATGTGTACTCTCTCCCATTGTCACATCTCAGATGCATTTATTGGTCCTGATCTGAATTACTTTCCACAGATTTCCTCAGAAGGCTGCTCCCTAAATAAGATTTTACAATTTCGTATCTTGAATTGGTACCAGGCATAATGCAAAGATGCTTGGCATTTTATGCCATTGTAGGTATTGGATACTATACTGTATAAATGACATGGTGAGTTAGCTTTACATTACTTCAATAGATTACCTGACACAGGTTAGTTATGAAATAAAAATGTTTATTTTGGCTCATGGTTCTGGAGGTTCAAGCCCAAGATTCTCTGGAGATTCTACTGGTTTGGGTCTCTGGTGGGGATGGCACATAATGGTGGGAGTTTGTGTCAGAGCAAGTGGTCACATCTTGATCTAGAATTCTCTTTCTGACTTATAGGTAGCCACCATGTCACTGCATGCTCAGATGACCTCTTCTTTATAGAGGAAAGATAGGAAGACAGACAGACAGAGAGTGGTGGGGGGGCACAGAGAGAGAGAGAGAGAGAGAGAGAGAGAGAGAGAGAGAGCCCAGAGTCCCAATGTCCCAAGGACCTCCCATAAGGCTCCACCTCTTGAAGGTCCACAGTATCTCCCAATATCATCATCTTCAGGACCACACCTTTATATATGAACCTTTGGGGGACAGTAATCCAAACCATGACACATGGCTTCTGACCTCATGTGACCCATAGTCTAGTGCAGGAGGCATGAAATAAACATGTGTATTTCTTTTTCAGACTGTTAGAACCTCCCTTCTCGATAAACATAGAAAGGAAAGTACCCAGGAATTCTCAGTCAATAACTTACATATGGGGGAATAGATATACTCCATCCCCTAAAATGGACATCTTCAAGGTGAGAACTCCATGGAATGTTGAGTGCTTTTGAATTATTGATTTTAAGTTACATTCTACAGGGTTTTGCTTACTACCATAACCTTCCTTGGCCTCTTACTTTTTCTGATCCCATATCATCACTCCTTTACTTTTGTCCTAGGAATGCATCAAATAAATCTCTTTTTCAAAAATCCTCATCTCATTATATGGTTCTGAGAAATTCAATCTTATATTTCAGTCATCTTAGGAACTGCAATTGGTTCTAGAAGCCAACTATCAAGATGAGAGTTGGGAAATGGATCAGTGAAAGATGGGTTGCACAACATCTAGGAAACTTGATAGTTATTGTATTTATAAGAAGATAAACTTCTCATTGCTGCTAATTGATATATTGCCCACTAACCAGACAATGCTTTGGTTAGCCAATTACCATCTGTCCATCAGAAAGGAAACAAGATTTCTGTGTTCTAAACATTTAATTTGTATCTGAGGGTGGTGGATTATGTTTCTGCAGATGGACTCAAAGCTATAAATACAAAATGTCATATCCTCACTGTATATATATATGGTATTTTGTGCAATTTGTATTAATCAGACTGTTTAATAGTGAGCAACAAAAACTAATAGGGACCATTTCAAGAAGAAATTGAATAGAATTGCCAGGAAGGCTGGAATCTAGGCTCAGAAAATTATTAAGAACAAAGAGAATTGGGTAACAGCTAGAAGTTCACAATCATAATGCCACAGATTCTGTCCAGAGAGCACACATTACGACTTCTACTATTACGCAGCTCAGTATCTCAGCTTATAGAACCTCTTCATCCAGCTCTGATTCCTGGATTCTGTTTACATCATCATCTCTGCTGCAGTCCTGGAAAATGGGTGTGGCTGAAGCTGGCATTAGAACTGATTCTTTATTTTCTATTGGCAATAAATCTGCAGATTGGTGGATTCAAACTAGCCCAGGTGCCCACGTGTCCTATACCAGAGACATGAGAATATCATGCACTTTTGGAAATGTGGGATAAAGGTTATTTTTTAGGTTCAGCTCAGTTGTATGTATCATTCAAGTTTATTTCTTTCTGTTGCTGAGTAGGATCCCATTATATGGGTGTATAACAAGATGCTCGTATCCTAAAATATCCCTGTCTTAATCAATTCTCAAAGGATTTTTCTTGTTTCCTTTTGGAAACTTCAAAGATTTTACATTTAAGTTTTATGTTCCTCCATTTTGAGAAAATTTTCTCTATATTAAAAAGAATTTAATTATTTTCCACATGGGTATCCAGTTGTTTTACCACCATTTAAAACTTTTCTTTTCCTTGTTATATTTCTGTAGCACATTTATGGAAAATCAAATGACCAAATATGTACATATCTGTTTCTAAAAGTTTTATTGTTTCCTTCTGAGTAACATGTTATGTATTTGAAAATACCACCCTGTCTGAATTTTTTATTATAATTATCAATATGAATGTGGTAGTATCTTAATATTACATCTAATTCATGAACAATATATCTCTTGACTATTTTTCCTAATTTCTCTCAGCAATGTTTAAAATTTTTGCTACATAAATCTTGCATTATTTTATATTCATAGTCAAATATGTTATGTTTTTATACTATTGAAAATGGCATTTTTAAACATTTAAATATTGCATGGTTTGTTGTCAGAATATCAGGTTATAACTGACTTTTAAGTGTAGATCTATCCTATGACCTTATGTTATTGTAAATTTACCAGAATGATTTAAGTGATTTTTAGATTTTTTATGCATACTATCATTGTTTTCAGGTAAAAACAGTTTCTTTTTATTTCCAATTTGCTAAAAGCATTTTTCAAGTATAGGTATTGAATATCGTTAAATACATTTTTGTTATCATTGAGATAATGTATTTTTCTATTGTGTGAACAATTACCTTGATTGCTATCTAACACTTAGTCAAACTTTCAATGTTGTGATAAACCCCAATTGGTCATATGTTGTTCACTGTTTTTATTGATGGGTTTGTCTTGCTAATATTGGCAAGGACTTCTGTGTTTATATTTATAAGAGACAGTAGTATTGTCCTTTTCTGTTGCTTTTGTTGTCTAAGCAAAGCTCGGTGTCATAAAATGAGTTAGAAATGATTCCTTTCTTTAATTTCTGAGTTTATGTAAGATCTTAGAATTCTATTTCAGTATTTAATAGAATTAAACTGTGAAGACATTTAACCCAAGAGCATTTTACCCTTGAATCCTCCTCTCTTCTACTGATTTTTATAAATACTATTAAGACGTGCCTTACTGTGGTTTTCTTTGTCTTTATCCTCTTTGTTGAGTTTCTTGGATCTGTAGATTTATAGTTTTAGCAAACTTGGAGAAAACTAGGCCATTATTTATGTTAATCTTCCTCTTTTTTTCCTTTTTACTTAATATTCCTTGTTCTATATGTAACAAGCTCTTTTTATTTATTTTTCAACATTTCCCTGTTCAGTGCATTCTTTGCACGATTTCCATTGATATGTCTTTAGGTTCATTGATCTTTTTTTTATCTCTTCTCTCAATGGCTAAGTCAACCCAATTAATATTTCTGCTCAGATAGTGTATTTGACAACTCTGTAAGTTCCATTTATTTTTGAAATCTTCCATTCTTTTTAGATTATATTCTTTTTTAAATGTGCCAGGCATTTCATGAGGTTTCTCATTTGACTAGTCAAATGGGAATCATTCAGCTTTTGGCTCCCTAATAGCTTTTTACTTTTGCCCAGCTTCACAGGGTCATGTTCCCTGCAGTGCTATGCAATGCTTAGGTTTATCCCACACATATATTGCCAAGTAGTCACCAAGGTATCAGGCCTCCATGCCCTGATAATCTATCTAGAACTGCTTTTCTGGGAGCTCCCTCATCTTCAGTATTCTGCCCTCTAAGTCCACCTTCGTCATCCTCTCAACTCTCCTGTCCCTTCCCCTCAGTGGGACTGCTGTGCTTGGCTTGGGTTCTCCTTCCTTGCTCTGAAAAATTTTTGAAGTGCTTCCAGAAAGAAAGTTGCAGTAATAGTGTAAGTATCCCTTTTGTTTCTCTTTTCTCAGGCACCAGAGTCCTGTACTGTCAGTTATCCAATTCCTAGAAGCAGTTATTTCACATAATCAGCCAATTTTTTAATTGTTAGTGAGAAGGCAAGTCCATTTTTTATGACTGTGTCTCAGGCAGAAGTAGCAATATTTTTGTTAATTTTTGAATCTGTATATTGAACTTCAAATTTGTGTCAAAATAATATTTTGTGATATTACACTTCCAAAAAATACATGGTCATTATGTATGCTGATCTTAAGAAGAATTCATAATAGAACTTGTCTTTGGTTATTAATTTCAAACTCTGTGTTCAAGGGAATTTCTTAATGTATCCACACTGTGAGTATACTTTGCTTTGATCAGTTCAACTCCTTTCATTGCTCTCTCTTACCTCTTCCGTCTCACTCCCCCATTATTCAACAGCTTTCAATACATAGCATTATATTCTCTACCTACACAGATACTATGTAATTCGGTATTGTTGACTATCATTCTCTTTTCCTTTCCCTCCTCTCCTGAGTTCCATGGTGTAGGTCCACTATTACAAACATGTTTTACACATAAGTTTGTATATGATCATGTTTGTTTTGTGTATGTTTATTTTTTGGATCTGCATTCCGCATATGAGAGAAAACATGTGGCTTTTGTCTGAGCCTGGCTTATTTCACTTGACAGGATGCCCTCTAATTGCATCATTTACCTTCAAACCACATGGTATCATTCTTCCTTATGGTTGAGTAACACTCCATTGTATATATACACATAAACATATATATATATGTATACATTATATGTATATATACACAATGGATATATGTCTATCAC
The DNA here is from genome assembly GCF_047511655.1 of Castor canadensis. Classification (NCBI taxonomy): domain Eukaryota; kingdom Metazoa; phylum Chordata; class Mammalia; order Rodentia; family Castoridae; genus Castor; species Castor canadensis. Next base: position 16,939,784 of record NC_133390.1, on the reverse strand, counting down.
ATTTTCTTGATCTATGTGGTGTATTTTTTTGGTCTATTCATCAGTTGTAGGGCATTTGGGTTGTTTCCATATCTTGGCTACTGTGAATAGTTCTGTGATGAACATCGGTGTGCAAGTGTCTCTATTGTATCTTGACGTATGTTCCTCAGGTAGACGCCCAGGAGTGGTATCACTAGGTCACATGGCAGTTCTATTTTTAGCTTCTTAAGGAATATTCATACTGCTTTCCATAATGGTCATACTAATTTGCATTCCCACCAACAGTGTATAAGGGTTCCTGTTTCACCAGATTCTGGCCAGAATTTTTCTTTTTGCTCTTGAAGTTGGCCATTCTAACGGGGGTGAGATGAAATCTTAGTATAGTTTTGATTTGCATTTCTTTTATAATAGCCTCAATTTTGATAGTAAATCTTTTATCAAACAAGTTTTTCCAAATCTTCCATATTTCTTAAAGCAGTAAAATGTATTTGCTTCATTTTTTACTTAGTTTTCAAATCATATTTTGTAGAATGCATTTGTAGTCATGGGTGTTTTTCACTTCTTATTTCATATGTTAGAATCATAACCTTGCATCAGATTTATAAAAAAGTGAGAACATCAGCAAAAATGTCTTAGTTTAAATTTAAACTTCTTTTCCTGAATTGTTTTGCCATGCAAATAAAAGTACACAAAAGAAAAAATAAATATTACAGTCCTTTGTTATATAATGTACAAAAATAAATTTCAATGCTTCTCTTTAAAAGCTTTAAACAGTGTTCTTCCTCAGACAGACTGTAGAATCAGTATTTCTAACTCATTATCTCATTTTGATCTCCTTATCTGTTGTCTTATTCCTTATGTTCTGTCATCTCTTGGCTTACATCAGAATGCATATCACAAAGGCAGCACAGGACTTTGTGAGTGGAACAATCCAGGTCTCCTAGTGAGGACTGAAGTTCTGTGTACTTCCTGAGCTGTGAATCTTAAAAAGTCCTTGGCTTTGGTCAGTTTTTGGGATGGAGGGGAAACAACTACAGAGGTAGGTTTTGCTGTGGAAGAGATGTATAAATGTGACTTGGAAATGTGAAGTGTTGAGAGGACACGAATGCAGACTAGGTCCCTTTGAATCAGTAGATGGAACTGTTCTGTTAATAGTACTGGCAGGCAATTTGATTTCTAGTCATGAATTATTGATATCATCCCATAAAAATGAAAGGGGGCAGCTGGCCACAGATTGTCTAATTAGTTTTGGCATTGTTGGCTTCTGGTCATCTCTCTGGTAATGTGTTTTATTCGCAGGTAAATAAACTCACTCCAGCTGTTCTGGTGTGTAAACTCTTAAAACAAGTTTGGTCCTTAGCTCTGATTTGGCTGCATATAAACCAAACACTGTCTCCAACCAACACTCAGTTTGATTTCTCATTTCCTAGGTTCATAATACACATGAAAGTTTCTCACGTGATTCCAGTGTATTTTTATTCAACGAAGCAAGCTTTGAATCAGCATCTACTTTGGGTCAGTCTGACAAAATATAATGAGTATTTGAAAGCATTCATAAAGAAATGCACAATATTTATTTCTGTTTGGTGACTTGAGATTTCAGAAATGTAACCATTTTAAAAATGTTCCTGCTTTGAAGAAATTACTTTTGTTTGCTACCCTCCCCACTTTTGTTGAAAGCTATTACTTTGGCCCTTTTTTAAAAAAAAAGTAAGAAGAAAGATACAGAGAAATTAAAAAAAAGGAAGGAAGGAAAGAAGAAAGAATGAGAAGAAAAGAAAAGGCATTCAGTGGGATGCTAAACCACAGGAGAGCATAGTGTTGAGGCACGGGGACTGTTCAGGAGTGAGGAAGTCTAGACTTCATATGGTTTGACATTTTGGGTAAAGCTTTGTCATTGTGCGCCTTTCTGCTCACCTGGATAGGCCTAGTTAGTATTTGAATTCAGTTCATTGTGATCTCATGGTCACTTTTGGACTCTTAGACTAGACTTATCAACATTTTGATGCCAGTTTATAAAGCTGATAATTATACAATAGATCCAATGGAAAGAAAATAAAGGTTTAACTTCTTAAATCAAATCTCTCAAATGTTAAGATATTCACATTCAGTGCAGTGAAAAATATATTTGTTAAGCTTTCATTACAGAAACCACAGGAATAAACATTCATTCTGTTTTTCAAAGTTTTCATCTCACATTCTTTCTGTTTTACTCAGTGTCTCTCTGTCTCTAATTTTATTCATGACTTGATTTTGTTAGTATATTAAGTTTGTCATTCATTCATTTAGTGTGACTGGAAATGAAGTTCTATTAGAAGTTTAGCGTAAACATGACTGGTTTACTTCAGGGGAAGTCCGTCAACCAAAGGTGGAAAAAATTCCAGAAAATTCTATTTGCTGGAAAATTTGCTCAGAAGCTTTTGGTTATTCAAGGTTTGCTCACAATGAGATTTGAGGGTGGGGGCCTCTGTAGGTGGAGAACAGATGAAATATAATAAACAATAGACACTCACTGGCATCAAACTGATTGGAGTGCTTTAGGAAAACAAGTTGTGAGAGAGCTATGAAAACCAGCTTTGTATTTGGTGCAGCGGAACATTTCAGAGATGTTGAATAGAAAGATTGGAACTAATAGCAATGCCCCAAAGGAAGGTTTCTGTTTCAGGCTTACATATACACACTTAGTTCTTTATTCATAAAGAAATCTTAGTTTACAAACAGGATGTATACCAGACTCCTCAGGATTTAAGAACTTCATCTACATAGAGAATTAATATAAACACAGGCCCTTTTTATAAAGTGAGAAAACTGTAAGCTGAAATGAAACAAATGGCACTGGCTTATCTTTTATAAAAAAGAAGACAATATGAGTGAAAATTAAATTTTTTAATTTAAAACACTCTCTAGCATGTTACCTTTTTTATTTTCTTCCATTTGTTGACTTCACTGTGAATTTAAATATGTTCTTGGTTTATTTAACTGTTGATTTAAGAAGGCAGGGGATGAATTTCAGCCTCTAAATTTGGAAGAATGTCTTTGGAGTGACACCCTCTAACTTCTTGTAGGAAGCAGTAGTTAAATAAGCCCTTAAAGAAGGGGTGCAATTTTAACAACCAAAGGTTGAGGGAGAGATTCTTACACAGAAGGAAGGGGATCTTTGAATGTAGGGATGTGGATAAGAGCTAAGACCTATTGGATGAGTGTGAGTAATCTCTGTGCAGGACATAGTAGGAAAGTTATGCTTATACACACCGGGTAATATCAGGACCAGGATTAATTTTAATGATAGGTCCTTGGTAGATAGTGACAGTTTTAAGTGGCACTCCATTAAGAGAGACAGAGTAAGACAGAAAGAACAATAAAGAAAGGTAAACATTTATGGGGCTGTTTTTCTGTGTTATAATTTTACATAGGCATGCTACATTCCCAGTTATGCAAATAGGGAAAGTAAGGCTCAGAGATGTCAAAAACATACTAAGATCTATAGACTGGGCATTTGGATCCAGGTTTGTTGACTGAGCAAAGCTTAAGCTTTGAGAGTATCAGAGTGGAAGGGATGCTTCAAGATGTGAGATCTGACCTAAGGCATAGACACTGGGGCAAGGATACTGGCTTGCATCTAGGCTACATTCATTCATAAACCTAGCTCAATGTTATAGAACATAGAGCAAACACTGGAATGCTAGTGTTATTGTTTTTTTCAGGTTACAAAGTATATAGGATTTCAGTGTTAGTGTTCATGAGGCATGCTTAATAATTCACGTCCTCTAAACTTCCCACTAAGATACCTGTAATGATAGAGTGGCAGCAGTGCTATAAATTAAGCATGAGAGGAGAACTAGGGTAGAATTTTCTCTAATTGCATTGCTGGTGTGACCTTTGAAAAGCATATTCTTGGGCTACAAATGAGGTCCCAACCTCTGAATCCAGAAAAGAAAGAAGCCGCCAAAGGAAGAAAGCAAACGTGTTTACTTCTCCATTACAGGTTGAAGGAACTTCTCTTCTATGAACACAGGCATCTACTTCTGAGCTGTAGATGTACCCAGATCTGAACTATTTAAATCTGGAGGCTAGTTTTTTCTCTCATGTCTAAATGTATAACTTTTTATCTTGACATTAATTTAGAGATCATGGTCATAGCATGCCTGAAGCAGGAAGTAGAGAGGCCTAGACATTGGAAGAGATGGGAAAATGAATTTAGTAGCATGCTAAAGATCAGAAGGAGAGCTGTGAACTGCATCTAATTCTAGCATTTGCAGAGGACCCTATGTTAATGTAGTCCATGAAAAGAATATCTAGAATAAGAAATGAATATATTACCTCAAAAACATGCAGATATACTTAACTTGGCTTCATGCTGGAATCTCCTGAGGAGATTGTAAAACATATCAACACTTGTGCCTTAACCCTAGAGCTTCTGATTTAGTTGATATAAAGTTAAGCCTGCACAGTTTTCTCTTTATATACATTTATTGTTCAGAACAGTTTTAAGAGCAAAACCTAAAAACAAAATTAAAAGGAAGGTACAGGGATTTCCTATATCTTTTAGCCCTATGCATACAAACCTTCCCTCATAGTCAACATCTGCCTCCAAAATGGTGCATTTCTCACCTATGATGAACTGACATTGGTACATCACTTGAAGTCTATAGATTACATTGGGATCCAGTACTGACGGTCCACTTTCTGCAGATTTGGAAAGATGTATAATGGCATGCATCTGCCATGTACTTCATACACAGTATTTTCAATGCCCTAAAATCTTCTGTGTTCCACTCATTCATCTCTTCCTCCCATAGCCCTGGCAATCACTGATCTTTTGCTGACATCATAGTTTTTCCTTTTCTAGAATATCCTATAGTGATTGGACTCAGACTGTGTACAGTTTTTTTCAATCTGCTAATAAGCAACTGAGCTGTCTCTAGGTCTTTCATTTGCTAATAGCTCATTGTCTTAGTGCCACATAATAAATATTCCATTGACTTGATGTACCAGACTTTAAGTCTTCATTCACTGAGTGAAGGACATCGTGTTTGCTTCAGTGTTTTGGTAATTATGAAGAAAGATTTTATAAATATCCTTATGCAGACACAAGTTTTTAATGATTTTATTAAATATTAAAGCATGTGATTGCTGGATCTAATGGTAAGAGCATGCTTAGTTCCATAAGTGTATTCCAAAGCAGCTATCACATTTGCATGCTGACCAACAATAGAGTTCGCTGTTGCTTCATACACATATTCTGGAAGATTTCCCCAGTGACAAATGCAAGAATAGGAGTCACCACCTAAAAGTAAGAATGTCTCTTGGCAACCATTTTCTTCTCACTTTTGTCTCAGTTTCCTTATCTGGTAGAAGAGAAACCTTCAATGGGGCAATAAATTATCATTTCTCTTCTACATTCTTGGAAATACTTTACTTTTCTATAATGTTTACATTATAGAGTCCTCCAAGCAAATCTTCCTCTATGTTAAAATTGCCAAATAGCAAATGAAGTAAGCTGAAATTGCATATAACCTAAGATTACTTCTTTGTGTCTTTTTTATTTTAAGAATGTATTGACATCCAAAATAGTGGAGTCCAGACTGGCAGAAAACAACACTGATAAAGCCAAGGACCTTGAATTTGTACCAGTGCATGGAAAAGTTTATTGGGCTCTGCTCATTGCCACAAACCCCAAACAACCACCTGATAAAGGAAGGCCTCACATTATTAACAAAAAACCAAGGCCAAATATCCCTGGATCACTTTCTCCTAAACTTCTTGGGACTTATTACTTGCTTCATCTTTAAAATGAGAAGAGTTCATGGCATGATTTATAAGCTTATTTCTCTAATCTGCACATTATATTGTTATTCTTCAGTAGCAGAGTCATTGGCAGCTAGGACAACAAATTGAAACAAAACAAAACAAAACATGTTCTACTAATTTTTCATCAGCTTCATTGGATTCAGTGGATATTCCTATACTGTAGTGCTCTTATATATAAAGACTTTAATACAACACCTTTGCCCTCAAAGAACTTATAAGTTCTTTGAATGTGGGATGGAGAAGAAGATCATGAGGGAAAGAACCAGTTACTCAAGCAATTTAAGAAACACAAAATAGAAAAGTATAATAATATAGATAGCCATAATGTGGCTATTTAGAAGATTAGGTAATTGATTCTGACTGGAAATATGTACATCTGTGTATGTGTGTGTGTGTGTGTGTGTGTGTGTGTGTATGAATATGGGTGATGTGGCAGTAGCAAAGTAGGACAGTCTTCCTGAAAAATGTGACTTTTTAACTTCATTAAAAAATGTGAAGATCAGGGGATGGGATATAGTTCAGTGGTAGAGTGCTTGCCTAGCATGCACAAGGCCCTGGGTTCAATCCCCACCCCCAAAAAAAGAAAAGACAAAAAAAAAAAAATTGAGGAATGATGTAAAGAGACTTAAGCATTTACAGGAAATCCAGGAAAGAAGGTGGCCCTTGTGGCAGTCTTAAGTATGTATGATCAGGTACAAGCATTGGACATGTGGCTGGAAAAGTTGGGTAGAAATTGAATGTTATAAGTACTCATCACCTGCTGGATTCCAGAGTTAGCCACTTTGGGGTAAAGAACTGTGCTGAAAATATTCTTCAAAATGTGGAATATCCACAAAGGAAAACCCACTGCATTTCTAAATTCAATAGTGTTTTGGAAATTAGTACCTCTGATCTATTAAACTTAGCCAAGAAGATTTAGCTAAACATCCAGGATAACATGCTGCCTCCAAATCCTAGCTTTGAACTGACACCAAAGGAATTATTAGCTCCCCATCTCTATCACCTGCTCAGTAAATCAGAGTGGAGGGAATGTGTCTTTAGAGATGGCACTCCATTCTGATGGCTTCTGTGCTTTAGCGTAGTAGCCAATGTACTTCAAACTTGAATTGAGCCATGACTGACTCTCATTATTGAGGATCATTTCTATGAGAGGAAAACAAAGCACATCAAAGCACAATCATTTTTCAAATTGTATACTGGCTTCTAGAGATGTAGAGTCTTTGGCCTTGACTTGAAAGCTGAAGTGTTGAGTCTTTTAGGAGGTGGAAGGTAATGGCTTTAGACAGCAGAAATAAACTAGAACATCAGGAATCCTTCTGGTCTGCCATGATGGAATCCACTGGCAAGTACACTGTATACCTCTAAAAATGAATAATAATTTCATGAAAATATAAGCAGAATTTGAAAGTGTGTCTCACCCTGGTCTTACTTACCTGCTCTTAACCACAATGCTTGTGGATGGTTTCTCTCTCTCTCTCTCTCTCTCTGTCTTGATTGTGATTGGACAAAATGAAAAAAAAAACTACTTTGCCTATCTTTTGTCGATTAGAATAACATCAGTGCTATTGTAAGTGGCCAACATTAAGAATATATATTTTGGCATAAATATTCATATACAAGATTTTAATAATTTATTATTTAGTAAATGTTTAAGAATTAAACAAAAGACTCTTAAATAAACGAACCAATATATACAGTGAATGACTCACTTTGGAAATTGAATTGGAATTGTTAGTTGAAGTACCAAGTTTTTGGACTTCCTAGAATTTCAGAATTCCAGAAACTAGAACACACTCATTTACAGGACTTACTGCTTAAAAATACATGCTATTTTCACCAAAAGTATAATATTTAAAAATGCTCATGAAGGAACAAACTTTCATTCTTCTCAGTTCTTTTCATTAGGCTATATGGAAAACATTCCTCTTAGCTCATTCAGAAAATGTACAAAGTTGGCTTTGGGTACAACACTAATTTTCTAAAATGGATGGGCCATAGGTTTCCAGCAATCAGTTGTATTTGGTTGGAAATTGGACTAATGATAATTTATAGAAATTGCTTGTCACCATGCTTACCTACATAATCCATCAATTGTACCAAAAATGCCCAGGGTTCAAAATCTATTTGGTTCTCAGGAAACACACCAAGTGCCAACGTTCCAAGATTGAGATATTGGCCCCCAGCTTCTGCAGCTCCAGCTTCTATGGCAGCAGGAAGAAAAGAGTCACAGGCATTAGTACTTACCTCTACTTATAAGGTAAGAAGTGTTCCGCTAAGAACATTCATCACACAGGCAGTCCAGGACAGGAGTAGTCTATTAAGAGTTTCTTAGTTTCGATACTATTGATACTCTGAATAGGATCATAATTTGCTGTGGGAGGACATTGCAATTTCCCTAGATTCTTCTTCCAACTAGGTACTGGTACCATCCATTCCACAATTGTGACACAGAGATACACTGTAGTAAGGTCCTACAACCTTACTATGTATGTATACATAATGTACCCATGTGGGCCCATTAAAGGGTTAAATAGAGGGATCCGCTGTAATTAAAAACTTGGTCTCCAGTTTGGTACTGTTGGGAGGTGATGGAGTCTTTGGGAGATGAGGCTTCAAGAGAAGTCTTTACATAGGGCATTGAGGACATGAGATAGTTCTCACATGACCCCTTTGAAGTTCTCCAGGGAGGGTTGTTACAAAAGTCTAAGTTTGATCCTATCCAGCTCTCTCCATTTTTTGAGACATGACTACTTGCTCAGGGACATGGAATGAAGTTAGTATTAGCAGTGTTTGCAATATACCTCGTCACTTCTGCAGTCACCATTCACCATTTGCCATGAGGTCCTCATCAATTGATAGGCCACTGGTGCCATGCCCTTGAACCTGAAGAACTGTGAACTAAATAAACCTGTTATTTTAATGAAATTATCTGCCTTGGGTATTTTTTATAGTGAAAAGCTGACTAATACATAAGGGAAAATTAAGATCAAGAATTTGTTGAGGACTGGGAGTATGGCTCAAATAGTAGAGCCTTGTATATGCAGAATAGGAAAAGAATCACTATAACACACTTAAAGAAGCTGTGTCTTCAACAACCATATTACATGATTGATGGTATATTTTACCAGTGTCGTAAAAGCTATTACACTGTAATGTACTTTTCTTGTCACTTTTATGTGTATACTTTTATTTTAGGTCACTGACTGATTAAAGCCATATTTCAAAGTGCCCGGAAAATATTTTTTAAACTTTCAACCTGTTCTAATCTTTAAAATTTTCACTTATAAGAGGTTAGTTTTTAGAAATTTTTTGTTTATAACACTTGAATCAGTTACAATGCTTTTGTTTCAAAGATATAGAACATCCAGTCATGATTTAAACCTTGAAAAAGTATTCCGACATAACAAGAATTCCAAAAGTGGAATTTTGGGTGTAGTAATTTTTTGTTTCTTTCTCATTGAATTACCTTATTTAGCTTCTGGAGGTCTATGAATTCTTTAGAAATTGTCTACAACATTTTGCATGCATGTGAATTTATTAAATAAAGATACAGCTTTATTTGGGTTCTGAAAGAATTCTCTGGCCTGTCCACTTTAACTGCCATACTACAGATTTTTTTTAGAAAAAGATAAATGGAAAAATCAAAGGTAAAGTAACTGGTGAGGAGACTTATTTTCAGAAAAGTAGGACAGAGCCTATTTTGTAGAGATTTCTGTTATTGTTTATGATGACTTTTTAAAATTTTGCATCAAATTCTGCTACTGAGCACATATAAGATGACTAGTTAATGCCAAAAATTCAAAAAAGGCCATAGAAGTCTATCTCTAATAGGTGTAAAAATAACAATAATAGCCTTGGGAAATACTCTAACAATATCGAAATGACCCAAGCCTTGTATGCACATATGAATAATAAAAATAAAAAAACAAAAAAAGAAAATACATACTTTTATAATGTGAAACATTGTATGCACATATAAATAAACAAAAAGAATAAAAAAAAGAGATAGAAGTGGCACATAAGTTGGCCTTCCAATAGTCTCATGATTAATTTTTATCAGTAGACATCTTTTAAAGTCTGTGCTAATGGATATATATATTGACTTCTTCATAATTGGTGACTGGCTCCTCGTAGGGCCAAAGACAGAGAACTTGACAGGCTTTAGAACTGAAGTCCACTACTTTAAAGGAGCTGGAACTTGATTATGCTTCATTAAGAAGAGTCAAATTAAGGTGCTATAGATATTTCCTAAGTAGTACATTTCCTGTTTTCATCCTTGTAATTAGAGAGGCATTAGTTGCTCATGAAATGACTAAATAGATGTTTGAAGATTTCTTTATTCTTTTATATACATATCGCTTAATATATTTTGGGAAATGAAGATATTTTGTCTAGCTTCACACATACAACTGATAAACATTTTCTTCAAAATCTTCAGTTTGGGGTTTCCTTACACCAGACATTCCCAGTTCACAAATAACAAAAACTTCCAGAAAATGTTGAAATTTTTTTTTTCCAGGGAAAAACATAGAGTCTGGAAAAACAAAACAAAAAAGAATAAAAATCAATCCATCTTGCCCACCCAACCTGGAAGATTTCCCAGTCAGGGGTGGTGCAACAAGTTAATTACAATCCTGTGTGATTTATTGTCTGCAGTGTGTTCTTTATACTCAAATGAATAGAAAAGGTAATGATTTGCATTTAATTGTTAACTATTATGCTTTTGTAATTCTAAACATTGCCGTTTCTGAAAGTCCCTGTTTTTTTGTGTCTTGAAATGGCATGTTAGGAAAGAAAAAAATAACTTAAAAAAGTTGATAACCAAAGTACAGAGTGCCATATTTTACAATCTTTGAACTTCTAGAAGAATCAAAGAGCATTCTCTGAGTGTAGCTGATTCACATACTGTGAAGTGTTAAACTCATGTGCTAAAAAGAGATGCTCTGGATCTTTAAAGATTGGAACATAGAAAGCCTTGTAGATTCTGCTTGATTCTCTGCAAACACCTGCTCTTGGAATGGTGAGATGGGGAACTTGTCAAGAGAGCATGTAAAAAGGTTACATGAAGAGAGAGGGCACTCACTGCCTAGGGGACTGTGACAGGACAACCAGGCATCTGAGTGACCCTGTCGTGGTCCCTTCAGTTCAGTTGATATGTGCAGCTAACTCTGCCTCACAGAATCATGAGGTTCAATCATCTTAAGTGAAGTTAGCCAGACTCAAAAGGTCAAAAGCCGTATATTCTCTCTCATATGTGAAGCATAGATCTAATACAAACGCAGCAATACTGAAGGTTAGGGATAGTCTAGGACTGCTCTGCATCTTGACTCAAGAGCTCTTCCTCCTAGCCCACAGGTGAGAGAAGCCAGGTGATGATGTATTATCTCCCCATCTCCAAGTTCAAGGTGGTATAAAAACAACCTATCAAAAGACCCCAGCCCTTCTTCTTCTCTTCCCTCACCTGGCAGGATGGGTGACTGCCCTTCCCTCAATAAAGCTATTCTACCTCACCCCATACACATGTTCTGCTTGGATTCTTCTATTCAGAATGCAAGGACCAAGATCTTCTGAAAACACCTTTGTTGATAACAATACTCTGAAATACTGGTCACACTAAGGGGAGGTCATGCATGGGAGGTGTAGGGTAAAAGAAGGAAACTAAGAACTTGAATATGGGTGATATACTTTCTATACAAGAATGAATATAGAAATCTTAAACCAGCTGAAACCACCACAAGAAAAGAACTAAGGTAAAATGTAGATAATTAGAGGAGATAAACTAGTTGGGGTTATAACACATTATGAATGGAAAAATCACAAGGAAACTCACTGTGTAGCTATTATTATCTCAAAGGAGGAGAAATGTTATGTTTTTCTTTTTATCTGTTCTGCAAAATCAGAGAATAGGAGGGTAGAATAGGTCCTGCTCAGGGAGGAGGACTGGCACCAATGAGAGAGGGGAGGTGGCAGGGACAGGGGTAGGAGAGTAAATATGGTGTAAAAAAGTGTGTACACATGCATGCAATTGCAAAAGTGATAGCTGTTGCAACTCTTCCATGAACTGGGGGAGGGGAGAATAAAGGGCAGCGGTGGAAGGGGTGGATCAAGATATAGTTGATACATTGTAAGAACCTTTGTAAATGCCACAATGTACCCCCACCCAGCACAACAAAAAAGAAAAAAATAAAAGAATCTTGAGGTTCAATAAACTGTTGCTTTAAACCACCACATTTTGGAATGGTTTACTACCAGCACTATAAAACTAACATCTTCATTAAGTTTTTAATTTATTGGATGAAAATATTTATTCATTTGTTTACTGATAACACAAGATTTCTAAGCTGCATTTTGGAAAATATTTTCCAGGTAAGAGACTCCAGAATCCATCAACTCCTGTTTCTCTTGTCCTTGTGTTCAGTGTTGAGTTTGCTTATCCTTCTCACCATGGCTCACAGATTCTCACTCTACACCAAGCTTTGTAGGTTATCCTGCCTTTGAGTCAGAGTGTATATAAATAGATCCCTCAAATAACTCCATATCAAAGTTAGTTGAATAATAGTCTTATTCCAACCTTTCATGTCAAATACAGAAACTCTGACTCTGTTTTTCTGGTGTTCCTCCTTTGTATTACAATCTCAATAACTGAGTCTTAACCTTGTTCACTTTACTTACAGGTCTAATGTGGTAACTTTTTTTTTTTTTTTTTTTGTGGCACTAGGGTTTGAACTTAAGGCCTCATGCTTGCTAGGCAGGCACCCTTACCATTTGAGCCATTTCACCAGCCACATGGTGACTTTTCTGATATTCCACTCTGGGATCTTTACTTTTCTCCTGTGTGTTCATTTTCTATTAGTGCTATAACAAATGCCAAACATTTAGCAGCATTAAACAGAACCTCTTCCTTTATCTCACCATTCTGGAGACAGAAAGGCATAGCATGGCTCAACCAGATCTCTGCTCTGGGTTTTATAAGGCAAGGCTGGAATCAAGGTGTCAGTAGGCTTGCATGTCTTTCTGGAGAATCTACAGATAATTTTGATTCCAAGTTTATCCATCTGTTTGTGTTGCTACAGCAGACTACTACAGAATGGGTAATTTATAAAGAAAACCTAATTTATTTCTCACAGTTCTTGAGGTTAAGAAGTCCAAAGTCAAGAGGCCAGCATTTGATGAGGACCTTCTTGCTGTGTCTTAACATGGTAGAAGATGAAAAGGTGAGGAAGAAAGAGAGGGAAGGGGGTTGAACTCATTCTTATCATTAGACCAATCTGAAGAGAGCTAACCTATTCCCATTAGAATGGCCAATAACCTAATATTCTCTTAAATATCTTACTTTGGGAGATACCTTCAAAACATAGTAAGTTCCTGTCCTCCATTTTTGAAAAAAGACACTTTTGTTTAAGAAACCTATCTATGGAAATATCTCAAGGAAACTCCTTTCTACAATTGATGTATGCTAATAAAAATAATTAAAAAAAAATAGTAAGCCGTTTTGTGTTTTTCCTAGAATCCAGTTTCTCGAAGTTGTAAAATTGAGGACCCTATTTCCTTGCAGGCTGTTTGCCAGGGATCATTTCTGGCTTCTAAATGCTTTATAAATTCTTTACCTTGAGACTCTTTCTCTCTGTCTTCCAAGTTAGCAAAGAGCATGGAATTCTTATGCTTGGAATTTCTCTGGTTTCCTCGTTTACCTTTCTCTCCTGTTTTTGAGACTTTGCATGATTACATTAGTTCCTCCCTGTTAATCCTGGATGATCTTTCTATTTCAAGGTTTGTTGGTTTGTAACATTAAATCCATCCACACAATACTTCTGTAGCAGTACCAAGATTTGTGTTTGATTGAATAATCAAGGGATGGAAATTATGGAAAGAGATCTTTAGAATTCTGCCTTCTATAAGATTCCATCCCAGGAACTGAAAACCTATCTTGGAAGCAAGTAGCCGAGCTCTTGCTACCATCATCTATTCTGGATTTCCTACTTCTCTAGACTAACCCTGGCTTGACTTTTTTTCTGCAAATATTTTAAAAATGGTTTTACCTATTTAAAATATTCCTATTACCGTGTTTTGTCCACTGACTGTGGTACCATCCACTGTTGACTATTTCTTGAATGCCATAATGATGATTATATGCTTGAATTGCCATTAATTCATTCAGTCAGCCATTAAAAAACACTTATTGAGCACTTATTACGTGCCAAACACCTTCCTGGGAGTTGGTGATATAACAGTGAAAAATAATAGACCATGTGCTCCAAGTGTGCATATCTGTATATAATGACATAGATAACAAACCTACACAAATGAGTGTATAATGGTATTTCAAGTGGAGATAGGTGAAATGTATTTGATTTATGGTCAGGGAGTTGGCCTCTCTGAGGAGAAACAACTAAGCAGAGACTTAATGGAAGAGAAGAGAATATCTGAAAAAGAGTGTTCTAGGCAAAGTAGTCTAGATATAGTTCATACTTGATGCAGTAAAGAATAGCAGGGAGGCAAAGGGGCTGGAACAGTGAAGCAGGGAGTGAAAACAGAAGAAATCCGACACTAAGTGAGGTCAAGTCCTATAGGGCCTTGAAGGTCATGGGAAATACATTATATTTTACTTTGAGTAAGATAGGAAGATGCCATAGAATTTTTTTGATGCTTTAGAATTTTTAGTTTAGGACGTAAATGATCTAACTTATGGTTTCCATTGCTAATGAACTGGCTGGTTTTCATATAATCTTGAAAGAAGGGATATCTATTATTGTTCTCATAGACTAATATTCTTTCTGACATACCCACAGCTAGTCATTTCTTCAGCTACTTCCTCAGTGTTTTGCCTGTAAAACTTCTTGTGTCTTCTACCTGGTCTCATCCAACTCTAAACTCTCAGCTCCTATCCTGAATCTACTGAAAACATACAAGTAAGACCTAAGAAGAAAGAAGAAACATCTTTGAATAGATAGAGGATAGTAAATGAGAAAGTGAAAGATCAATCTAGGCAAATTGTTCACAATATCTAATAAATATCATACACATTTGGAAGGTGAATAGGTAAATGAATCTTAACAATTTTGTAAAACACTTTATAAAACCTAAAACTAGTTCAGTCACTATTTTTTAAATGAGTCTACTTACAAGTGATTAAGAAATACACTTTTTTTTTACTTTGCCAGGTTTAGATGCTTTTAGTCATAAATAATATCAGCAAAAAAGGACTATGATTGCAAAAATTCAGGGCAAATCTCAATGAAGGATGAAGTAGGGAGACAAAGCACTGTAGACGTATAGAAGAAAGAGAGGTCTATATTACAGATAATTTATAAATGTATGTTACAGCGAGGTCTTGGATTTGCTTAATTTACTCCACCCCTGGAAATTTCCCTAGATAATTATTCTAGCATTTGATTCTCTTTATCTATGTGATAAATGTGGAAGGTACTAAGAGAAAATTATATCCCCTCACCCGTGTTTACATAAAAACATGTATAGTCATATTGGTTCCCTTACAGATACCAAAAATCCAAGGATGCATAATCTGTGATTTGATAATCCTTTAATTGGATGGAAAAACCTAAATTTAACTGACTAGATAAAACACTCAATAATATATTTTAAAAGGACAGAGCAGAATCTAAGCATTGAGGATAATTTGGATGTCGCAAACACTTAAAGTTCCATTTCTAATCATTTCCTTCATTCATTCTATTGTGAATTTAAAAACTACCCCTCAGATCATTGTTCCCTGACTTTGATGCCTGAGCCAGCTCACTGTTAGTTGCAAAGGGATTTTTAAGGTTAAATTTCTTTTAAATAGCAACTTACTAGTTTTCAAATGAAATTCTCTGTCCTCTTTCCTTAAACAATCCTGTGTACTGCTCTTAGCTCCTGAGTCTTTCCTTATAGCTTGCTAGAGTCTCCATTAGTTTCCTGGCTATTTTCATTGTATATTAGGACTGTTCTTGCTTTACACAGGAACTTTGAAACACTTCCACTTCTCCAATTTCACAGAGTCCTCCATTCAGCTTCCAATTCCTCAGTCTCATAGTTCATAAGGACTGAAGACCTTCACTGCTTAAAGATACCAGAAATTGAATATTTGAAATGCTCACAACAACTCCTGGAACTTGGGTTATTGTGTTGTGACTGTCATCTGTAATACTGAAATTAAGACAAACCTCACAAGGCATAGAGACAAACCTAAGGTTGAGAATTTGTGGAGTGTTTGCTACAGGGTCTGAATCAGTGAAATGCTCAAAAAATCTTAGCCATAATGTGATGACGAAGTTTTATGCCATCTGTTTTTTTGTTGTTGTTTTTGCTGTTTGTTTATTTTTGCAGTACTGGGGATTGAACCCAGGTCTTGCACGTGCTAGGCAAGTGTTCATCTATTTGTGCCATGCCCTCAGCCCTTTTGTCTTCATATATTGATTTTGAAATAGGCTCTTGCTAATTTTTTTTGCTGAGGTTTGCTTTGAACTTGTGATCCTCCTACCTCCACCTCCAAGCAGTTGAGATTACCAATGTGCAAAATCATACCTAGCTATAAAATCTTTTTAAAAATATAGGAGTTTTTAATAACTTATTTAAAAAGAAGTACCACAAATTCTATTGTTTGATATAAAAGGATAATTCAGTGTTTTCAATGTACACTAAACAGTAATGATTTCAGTTTTAAAAAGAATTAATATCCTTAGGAAACTTAATGCAATACATTTATTAGAAAATATATAGACTTTCTAGTGAATTTCAATTTTTTTTTAAAAAAACTATGCTTGCATTACAATCTCAACTCTTTATATCTACAATGTTTATATATAAAATACAAAAATGAACCAAACTATGTTCAAGTTGGTGTTTCTAATTTAACACCCAAATTTCATTGCTAAGCAAACTTGAGGGGGTGACAGTCTGGCAAGGAAAACTTGAAAGAAATAGTTCCACAGTATTTTAACTAAGAGAAAATGCTGTCTATGCTAAAGTTGATGACAAATGATTGACCTTTCATCCAATCTAATGCTTCTTCAAGACCTGTCTTTATGCTATGAGTATAATGAGAGAAGTAAAAATAAATGGGTAATAGTTTCCAACTGTAAAATATATTATATGCAGCACATATTTTAACCTAGTTTACAATTTATATTTATTATGTCCACTGAAACCAGAAAATCAGTCTTTAATTTTACAGTTTAAAGTTACACACAGGGAAATGCTTTACAAAATGGGATATTGCTCCTCAATGAAAAATATTACAGTATAGGTCCCAAACGGCTCAGTTCAAGTGTATACCTGAATAACAGAGCTGTTGTGGAATGCAGGCTACAAGACAGAACAATGCTTTAAATAGTCGATTCCAATTTAAAGTTCATCAAAGCTGAAAAAACATTTTGAACAAGACCCGTCTTAGTTTTCCAAGGTTTTTGGTCATTCAACTGCATTATATGCCATCACTTCTGAAAAACTGAGGATAAGCAGCTTACATGTTATATTTTAATACACAGTATGCAAATATTCATTGCTTTTCTCTACCATGAAAGCATGTTTCAAGATTTAAAATTCTAAGTTATACCTACTTAGATTTATTACTTGACTTTGCTCACAGATACTAACACAGAAATCAATTATTTGTGCCACTGCTTATAGCAAATGGAATATATTTCTGTAATCAATTTAGTTATCTGCAATATCTATGTACAAAGCAAGGTGCATGATTTTCATTAATAGGTCACTAGTAAAATGTAAGCAGTGCTAGTCAACTCCTAATAGTAGTAAGATGAACTGACAACATCTATGTCATGCCTACGTGTATGTTGCAAAAATTCTATCCAGAGACTACATACTTTTTTTTTTTTTTTTGGTGGGACTGGGGTTTAAACTCAGGGCTTCATACTTGAAAAGCGGGCACTCTACCTCTTGAGCCACTCCTTCAGTCCAGAGACTATATACTTCTTAGTCAAAAGTCTAGCCTTAAAGTATGAACTCCTACTCTAAATATACTCTAAGTACAGGTAGCAGTGCTTTTTAATATACTGTGAGTTATTAAAAAATAAAGGTTGAGATACTGTCACTAAATGTTTACTCTGGGCATAAAATTCTGCAAAGTTAAAAAGAGGTGAAATATACAAAAAGAGTTGAATGGAATGCTGAGGGCTTAGAAAATGCTGAAAGCTGGCTATTTAAACAAAACTCTGGCCTGACACTCTTCAAGTTTTGATGAGACCTTTAATATCCTCAGATGTACATAAAGTTTATGTCACTGCTCATCACTAGTCAGAATGATCACTAGATGTGTTTATTTTCCTGAACTGTGAGTTTTAAGTTGTGTCCAGTTGTGCTTAGAGGTCTTTCTTGTGAATTGTAAAATAATGTTGAAAAACACAGTAACTCAGAAATACCACAGTTGAGAGTTGATCACTGAAGATGTTAGCACCACAGTAACAATTAAAATTCTTTAATGGATGTACCAAAAAATAGGAAAAAAACTTCTCTGGGGACAGGTTTCCTCCCAGTGTTAGACTTTGAGTCATTGATGTAGCCATGCCTTATAGGACAGATAGATTATTATTTTTCATTTGACCTATGCAGTCTACATGGACCAATTAGTGGAACCACCAAGATAATGATCAGAGACAACAAAATTATTGCTAAAGTTCTAGGATATTAAAAGAGTGTAATTAACGGAGTTAACTGAGGCTATGCTCAAATCTCATTCTCTTTCAAAACCTACAACTTTTAACAACACACTCCTTTATTTTTCCCACAAAACCTGTCCTAGAATTATATCATGGCACTTGGAATTTGGTATATAAAATGTTTTGCTTATCTGAGCACCATCTGCATTCCCATTTTTGACTGACTAATGCATGATTCCATATTTCAATATATTTCTATACTTCAATTGGATAGAATATGATTATACATTATAGACTGATGTGTTTCAGGACACTAACTCAGTAAATGTCATTTCTGTAGTTCTTACTCACTGAAGGCTATTAGGAAGATATTTTAGTGGACTATTCAGTTAAATTTATCTACATGTCTGATAACCTAAAACTATAGGCTGTTGGAAAACAAGAAAAATAATAGAAAAGACATATAAGTCCCTTTCTATGTGTCTAAATGATAAAGCTCTTTGAATTTGGTTCTATGATAGCCTTAATTATAAAGAGATTAGTGGTACTCGTCAGTCATGCTAGTGAAATGTCACACTCAGCTCTATGACTAACAAAATTCAGTAATTATTAAATTCAACTCTTTTTTTCTTGTAACAATAATCCTTAGGTATAAGTCATAGAATAAATCCTAGATTTTTGAATCTGACTGGTGTCACCATATCAACTACTATAGTAATCTTGTTAACAAGGAAGGAATCTATGGAGGAACATTAGAACCAAAGACCAACCCAGTGAGTCATGTGGTGAGTCCAAGGGTGCTTTGCTTTGTTGCTGGGATCAGACTGTGAAACCATAAAGGTGTCCCTGGCTGTCCCAGGTCTTACCACTCCAGACAACATTCTGTCAATGCACATCCCATATTTGAAGAAACATTTATATCTACTAGCATCTGAATCTTACAAATCCAACTTGAGCTCATCTGTACACTCCTATAGACACTAAAGACAAAATGATAGTGATTTTAGGAAGTGTTTCTAAAGTAGCAAATGATAATTTTTGGTTTTATTGTCATTCATAACACCCAGAGGTTATGTGTACACAACTTTTATATATCAACAGCTCCTTGTCCATGTTTGTCAGTGATGTGAATGAGCCCAATTCTTTCTTCTTATTATTATATTTTCTTTTTAGATAGGGTCTCGCTGTGCAGTACAGCCTCCAAAGTGCTGAAATCAAGGGCATGCACCACCATGCCTGGCTTGAACCTGATTTTTGACTGTGTCTAGAGACTCTATGGGAAGCTTTTGGCTAGCTAAGTACTCAAGTTTAAAACTTTCACCTTATTTGATTGACTAAGCATTCTTCTTTTCTGTGTCTTGGAAAAATCAGTGTTAATAGGAGTAAAAGACCTTTTTAACATAGCAACAAGTAATGAAAACTGCTAGTTATGAAAGATTAAACTTAAAATTTCCCTAGAGAAAAAAATGAGGGTCAGAATAAGGATGCATGAAGAATATATACACATACACCTGTTCACACAGAAAGCTTTCTGTAAAAAAAAAAAAGATACAAAAGCAACCAGTGCTATACATTATGTAAACTCACAAAGTGTACTTTATACACAAACGTGAAGCATAAATTAAAAAAGTAGGACAACAGCAAAACATTTAAATATAGAAGAATTTGCACATATTTTTGTTAAATAAGAATAAATAATTTTATCACACAAATTTATCACAGTTGCAAAAATAATAAATTACTTATTTTTCAGTGCTGCAACTTTTTTTGTTTGTGATTCATCCCTTAATTCTTAGTTTAATGGGATAAAACTGTTTCCACAGGAAGGCAAAGAAGTTAAATTTGTTATACAAATTACAACAAGGCTCTTATACTTCTAAATGACAAGGCCGGGCTTAATTTGATCTTTTTTGTTCTAGAAGAAATAAACACTATTTTCTTCATGACTCCCTTTGTGCTTAGTGAAACTTATTATGGAGTGCTTATTTTTTTGCAAGTGAGATTAGATTCTTATAATCCTGAATCTTTTTATCCTTTTTTAGCATCCTAAATCCTACTTAAAAAAAAAATTCAAGATGCAACAATGAGAAAAAGGAAGACATACTACAAAATCAAACTTGACTAAATTATAGAGATTCATAGAGGATTTTTCCCTTTGCTTCTGTTCTATGTATGTAACACTCCACTTCTCTGAATTTTAGTTTCCAGTCTGCATCATTTGTCTCAGAAGATTAGACATACATTCCTCAGTCAATCTAGTGATAGATACTTCTTAAAAACTGGAGAAAATTCCTTGAAAACATGGGGTAGTGGTTTATTTGTTCTTAACTCTCTAGGTTTATTTCAATGAGAAATATAAAACTTCCTTATTTGGGGGGAAAATGAATCACTGGCAAATACTATTAAAAATCTATGAATACAGTGTATTGAACCCAGAGACAACCATATTCATTCTTTAATTTTTTTTAATGTTACTGGAAATATAACCACAAAAGATAAAACTGAATTTTGTCACATTTGAGTTACTTGGTTAAAATTATTTTCCAAATCAGAAAAAGTGACATCAACTCTCTGTTAATTACATTTGCACAGTTAAATGCCAAGTGTGATTTTTAACTTTTTGCTGATGAATTTGATCAGCTCTATTGTTCCCTGCTCTTGGCTCTTGGTATTCACTGCTCTCTATCAAGTATAGATTAGTAGTTTTGTGTAGGCCACATTTCTTGAAATGATACTTTCTTAATATAAAATTACTATGACTAAAGCAAAAATCAGTCTATGAAAATCCAAAGGATGATTATTGGTCTTGTAAAACAATTATCTGTTTACAAAATAATTTCTTAAGAAAATACTTTAAACAGTGAGATATCTATTTACCTGGCTCACTGAAATGAAGGTGATAGAGATCAATTACATACTTATTTTATATTAAAATATAATAAAAATAAACTCTTATAAGTTTAATGTAACTCATCAGTGAATTCCCTAAATTCCTTATATGCAAGTCTCTAACATTAGGCACAATTGGTATGATTACTGTAAAATGTTGCCATAATTCACAAAGAAAAAGGAATTACACTGGAATAAAACACCTCAGAGTTTTTGAGTTATGGGCCGGGGTTATGTGTTTTACAGTCTAAAAAGAGTCTTTTATTTGTATGAGTATAAAATATTTTCAATGTCTAACTATTTAATCTTATAACCTACTTAGGCTATGAAAACAAAAACATCAAACTTATTGAAAATCATCATATTTTTGTCACTTAAACACTTACTGGTACAACCAAACACATTCCAATTGGGAAAAATCTTTAATACAGTAGGAATATTCTTATTTTTGAAAAATTAAGAAATTATTGCCTGTGGTGTGGAAACAGTCTTATTAATGTTAGCCACTGTGATTTTGCTTTAACCACACTAACGATGATTGCCCCTCCTAGAGTGGCTCATTACCAAGTGATCTCTAATATTCCTATTAAACCAAGACAATAAGAAGTACAAAACATTGCTCTTTCAGAACCCTTGAACAAAACAAACAAAAGCAAACACATTTTAAAGGCTTGCCGGTAAGAGGTACACCAGTATTGAAGTAGTTGGACAGGATAGAAAACTATGCTGTGTGTTCTAAACGTATATGACCCATTGTGAGATGTCAGATGGGAGCCATAGAAAGAGAAAGCAGTTGTGAAAATATAAGTTGAAAACACAGTGTCATTTCTTTTCTTTTAAATTCTAATATGAGCAAACAAATTTTTAGATTCTTGAAAACGGATCACATACACACAGGCAAACACTATTTGTGTGTCCTAATTATACATTAATTTGGTTGGCTGCCTGAAAAACATACAGAGACTTAAGTAAAGGATCCTGTGTATGTGTTTACATGACCAGACACACTGAGATCCTTTTAATTTTCAGAATTTCTTAAAAGATGCTTGCTGTCAATATGGTTTTGGACTAAAATTTTATCTACTGTAGTCAGAAAATCTTATTAAAACAGCAGCAAGTTCTTCATTTCCAGTAAAACATCCACAGCTCTTTCTGGAAACTAGGAGTTGAAATAGCTGCAGATCTACTTTGGTCAAACACTTTTTTTTATAGAAATATATATATATATGTATATATATTTTAATAGAACCATGTGATATAAAGTGACATACCAAGGGAGAATGTATTTACAAACAGTAAAAATAAGGAACTGTGTATCATGGGTGAAAGTGATTATGATGCCTTTGAAGACATTCTGTAAGAGGTAGGTGACAAGGGGGAGATTGTTTTTCCATCTTCAAATGTCCCCGGATTCTACATTCATCAGTGTTTCTCTCATTTTCGTAGGCCCAGGGGATGTTCGATAATAACTCCCAGGTTTTTGTATGTTCCAAGGTCACCACTATCACATGAAGCAGTGTACATCTTTTGGTCACAGAGAGCAGATTCTGCCCATAATTTGACTCCTGGTGACAATGATATTGAAGTATGACTTTCTGTGCATTGGGTGGACCTCTTGTTCATCACCACTGTATCTGGCATGGATCCTCCAGTCATCTTTGTGCATAACAGCATACGTAGCCACAGGCTAACATTTCTTCAGCAAACATTGCTTAAAGGCAGAAGGCCTCTGTGAGAGAAGACATCCCTTTGCTAACTTCCGATTTCCGTCCTGGCACTGCACTGTCCTGGTGTGCCAGCCTGTGTCACAGGTCCTGGAACAGGCGAGCCATGGGCCTGTCACCCACTGCAGCTGTGGTGTGTGTGATCCCACTTTGTTGCTGCTGTGGCTAGTGACAGAGTTTACTTTTTGCGTGGACTTCTTGGGAACAAAAAAACTATAACGGACATCTAATGCTTTAGTTGGGTCTGTGGCGAGAATCTGTACTATCAGAATTTCCTTTGTGGCTGAGTAGCCCATACCATGCAGGAAGTCATCCCTGTGGCTCCACCCACTGTAGTTCATGACTGTCCCATTGATGTCGATGATGGTCTCGGAAGTGGAGATCATGTACTTTCCATTTATAAGGTACTCACCGTTTTTCTTCTTCAGGGCTAAGTAGGCAGTGAATCTAGTCTGGTCTTTGGCTTTGAATTGTCGGACTTTTATGTGGGTTGCCCCTTCAGGGATCCTCACAACGTCAGTGTAACCCTTACTGAAGATAAGGATATCCATGAGGGAGGGAGGGAGGGAAGGAGGGTGAGAGAGGGTCAGGGGATGAAAGATGGGAGAAGGGTCAAGGAGAGAAAATAAATATACACTTAATGAATGAATAAGCAAATAGAACATCTCTGAAAGTCTTCCCTCATCTTAATTGGCTTTAAGATTAATTTTTTAGGATCAAATGAAATTGCTTTAGATTATTATATACATTTTTATTGATGTTAAAAATTGGAATGATGTTAACAATCTGTCTTTACTTTTAAAAATATCAACTTAAAGATTTATACAATTATTGCCATCCTTATCAAATCCTATCTTCACAAAGCTACTTTACTTTTTCTTTCTGGCACAAAATGGGATAACTGGCAAAGAAAAATCTTCCATCATAGAAATCTCAGAAAATTTTTAATGTTTCTCATATTTGTTTGCAAATTGAAATTGCTTGGGGATCTCTCAGTATTTCCAAAGCTTATGCCACATCCCAGACCAATTAAATCTGCATCTTTTAGTGCAGGACAAACTCTTGATGGTCCTCACATTGCTCCAATATGTAGACTGGTTTAAGAGTACAGCTTTAGTTATTTGTAGGTTTGGAGACAGAGAAATTGATGCCCTGCTTCCAGCTCTACTAGAACTCTGGATTTCATGGGGCAGGAACCTAAATGGAAGGTAAAGTTCTATAACTTGGTAATGATAACTTACTACTATCAAAAGAGGAAAAAAATGAATTTCTAGTGCCTATCAAGTTTTCTTGAATGCTTAGTCTCCATGAGAGATTATGACAAACTGAATCAGATATTTGTTACAGTGAGTGAAAATTAGATAGGTCTCTGAGATCCATCATATCTGCTCAGAAGAATGGGCAAAGGCAACATGTCCCATAACCAGAAACCTGTGGCAAATGCTAGGATCGAAACACTAATTAAGTACCAAGGAGCTAGAGCAGTGTGAAGGAGTAATTGTTTGCCAAAACCTTTGCTTTTATACCTAATTTCATGATCAGGTATAAAGGCTTACTACCATTTAGTATTACTTTAAATACTCTCCTAGTTGTTTAAAAAGAAATAGCATACTTGTGCAGTTTGATTGATGTGTGTAAAATTGAATTGTGTTAATTTTCAATCCTTACTCAAGGTTAGAGTTTGTGGAGTAATTATGCATACACTAAAAATCCAAGTGTTTTCCCTGCTTCAGCATTTCCTGTGAGTTGGAGAGGAAGCTTATTCCCAAGGATGTCCTCTGTCTAGTTAGCATCTATCCAGTGACTGTCAGACATGCGTCAGCACTTCCATCAGTGCTGAACAGAGCAGATATGCTCAGAGTGTCTATTATGGTTCATTATTTTATCTTTATAATACATTATGGATAAGACTCTGTTCCAGGACTTTTGAATGTAGCATCTAATATCAGTAAATGACATGCAAATCTACAGTGACTTCAAACAAAGTCAGGAAAAATGTCAGGGTAATGCTTCATCTTACTTAAAAAATATGAAGTAGGGATATATTAAAATCTTTGAACAAGTTGGCTTCAGAACTCACTAGGGGCAATGCTAGGCTTAAATTCCAAGCCTCTTGACTCCCAATGTGTGCTCTTTTCATTATGTCCTCATGCATAAAATTCTTACTGCTGCCAGCCATATTTTAGAATAGTTAAATTTAAATAAGCTCTGGCTTCATCCATTGTGTAAATGACATCAGATTAAGATATAAGGAAAAGAAAGGATGAATGGTAAGGGAATCAGGCAGGACAGCCTTTTGGTTTTGTCCTATTCCTTAGAACCTGTCTCATTTTGATGAGAATCAGTGAGGATGGTCAGCATTGTGGTGGGTCTTTAAACTGAGTTTCACTAGGCACTGGTAAGACTGAGGGATTAGTGCCCCCAATTTCTAAGTGCCTCAGAGAAGATGATTCAAATTATATTACTTGTTCATTTCCTTTACACTCTGCTTGGTATTATTTGAGTTTTGAGCATGCTGTCATAGAAAAGACATTTTAGTGAAGTCATTCAGATTTCCCTATCCTTCTCCAAAATAAAATATTTGACAGTGTCAATTGGGAAGAGTTGTGAAGAAACAAAGCAATGTAAGAAGAGAGAGAGTAATGGTGGGGTGGAGGAGAGGTCCTACTATCCATTTAGAGTGGCCATGATCTGGTGAGGTGACAACTGATAGACTAAAAAGGAATCCCAGAGGAAGCATTGCTTATTAATTGCAAAGAGTTCCAGACAGGAGAAACAGCACATATATTCTTATTGTCATGTTTGAGTAGTGTTAGGAAGTCCAATATAACTGAAGCAGAAGAAGAGAAGGGACATTATAGAAGAAGGACAGGGCAGGACAGGTTAGAAAACAGTGTTGGACATTGATTCTAAGTGATATGAAACCATTAGAGTGGTGAGCCAAGGGCTGCCATGATGTGACTTAGGTAAGTCCTAAACTTTCAAAGCCCTAGATTCCTCATTTGTAAAACAAGAAGTTAAACTGATCATCTGTAAGTTCTTTTGCCTTTGAAATATATAGTGACAGAATGTAATTGGATATGCAGAGTTTTAGACATAGATGACTTCACACAATTAGGCAAATAATTATTATTATATTAGAAAATAAGATTAGTAATATATAATTTAATTGAGAACAAATTCTTTAGCTATATATTTCTTCATCATGTTGAACATAATTTCTAGTTTTTTACATTAACAGGATGCTTAATCTTTTTAATAAACCCTATCATCAATTTGACTTGCAGATCAATCTCAAGTTAAAGATAACACAGAACCTATATCAAGAATGCAGGTGCACTCAATATCACTCAGCATATGAGAAATTTTGCAAAGAAGAAAAATATTCCTGTATTTAACAGGACTATTTAGCCAAACTGGCTATCTTCTCTGATGATAGTGTAATATTTGTGCCAGAAAATACATATTTAAAGCTAAAGTGAAGAAACAGGAGTCATCATTGTACATATTTCCTTTCAGAGTAGATACAAACCAGAACAGTTCACTGTAAAACAGAATTATTATCTACACCACTTCAATTAACTTACCTTTTCCAAGAGAAATGTTTTCTCAAGAAAAACATAACCTAATGAAAATTTGTTCAATAAGGTAGAAACCGGCCATTCTTTCCTAAATTATGTTTTAGGACAATAGATCTGCAAGATCTCACTACAGTGGATGCCATCCATCTTTTCTCTTAGAGTTCTCTCTTAGAGAGCTGACTCTATGGCGTTTTCAGATCTGCTTTTAGAGACACAGTGAGTTTCCACCAAGCCACCAGAGTTTTATTCATTTCCTCTCCTTCCCTTCTCATATTCATACTGTGTTATCAGAGCCACATTAGATCTCCTCGTACGGACAACTGATGAAGTAACGTCAGTTCCCCATATCAATTTCCAAAAGTCTAAAGCTTTATCTAATTCATACAGGGGCAAAGGTTTTTATCACATTACCTTTTTTTATTGAAGGTTCCAATAACCTTTGTACAACTGGAGTTGTCTCCTCCGCACACTCCACACTTGTCATACTGCAGCTTTGAGCCAATGATACCATCACAGCCAGTTCGCACACACCTTCCTCGGACGCAGACAGAATTGCTATATGGCCGGCACTCAGTTCCATCAGTCACCTGAGTCACAACAAACACATCAGCAGTGGAGTGCATTTGTGCATTGGTAATTGGTTCCTTTTGTAAGCTAGTAAGTTCTAAATTGTGACTTTTGATGTTGATTAGTATAAATTCAGCATCAAAAAAGAAACAAGTGATCAAAAAACAACCAACCACTTAGTTTTCAGGAATTTCTAACTGCAAATTCCTTGACATCTGGTAGTAAGAAGATCTGAAAAAATACAGTTCATGTACTTTCTCTTGTGACCCTAATTCTTAATATGTTAGGCTATCCAAGGTACAAATCTCCATTTTTGCACGCATAACTTTTTCCTGCAGTATAATCTTGCCTTTTTAGAAAGCAATCTTTTTACTTTGTGTGTGGAACTATCACTCCTGTGGAGAGCTGAATATGCACAGGCTTTGGAACACAAAGATTATTCTTTGCTGCACAACTGTTATTATAGTAACAAATTTAAAAATCTAAACTCATTCAATACCATGTCATAGTTGTAAGAATTTCCCATTGTGTGTTGAATGACAGGCACTGAACAAGAGACAAATGGATTTGTGCAGAAAACTGAATCTGGGACATCAGAAAAGTATGTACTCATAGACTGAATAGGCTTTGAATAAAGGAATTCATACATACTACAGTTAAAAAGCCAGTGAAAGCACAGCATGTACAACTGTCATTTCTGCATGTGACCATATATGGTAATGTATATACTGAAACATATAAATTGAATTTGTGCACATACACAGTTCTCTGTTCACAAACATGGAAATGCAAGTGAATTTGTGTGTGTATGTGCTAACTGAAACAGAGTATACTCTAACACCTCAGCTGTTCTCTATGTGGTGATGTTTTCAGGTGATGTTTTGGTTTTTATTTCTTTGCAAGATTTTTAAATGAAAAAATATTATTTCATAATATGAAGATATTTTAAATTTTATACAAGTTGGATACTGGCTTATTTTCCAATATTATGTTATATATACATATATATATATATATATATATATATATATATATATATATATATATATATATACACCAGACAGATATAGATATATATTCATATATATGTGAATGCCAGTTTCAGAGGTGTTTTAGATATATCACCTCTTTGAAAATTAGATAAACAGTATTTGTAAATTATTGCATAAAAAGGAAAGTAAGAAAGAAACCCTTCTCAACCGTGAAAAATAAGGGATAACTACATACATATATTACAATTTATATAACTAGAAAGACATTGATTCATGTTCAGGGTCTAAGACTTATTCAAAAGCTTGCATCAGAGACAGTGACCTTGGAATTCATTTTCATGACTCAGCAAAAGAATTCTTAAGTAAATGACAGAAAAATAGGAAGTTTTCTTGCATTATATCACATTTTAGCAACTGTGCCTAGGAAACACTAGATGTTTTCATGGTTATTTTGAAGTTACGGTCACATCTCATCTTCCTTGACAGTGTTATGCTTTTCAAAAATAACTTAAAACATTTACTTGTTCTGCTTAAAAGTAATTCTTGATTCATTATATAAAGTTTGAAAAATACAGAAACTACAGAGCCCTCCAAATGAAAGCCCTCCAAAATCTTACCCCCCCCCCACTCAATAATGACTGCTTTCATTTGGCATCTGCAGGTTTCATTCTACCAAATAATTTCCACCAAGGCTGCCTACTGCTTCTGCAGTCAGTGGGGAGTTACCTTTGGGGAGAAGACCACATAGTAGCCAGTGCCCTTGGCTCTGCAGGTCAGTTTGCACACGTCTGCTGGCAGGACACCTGCATATTTGGGAACCCACTCCACAAAGGTTTTGACTCCTTTTGCATCAGACTGATAGCCATTTTTGGCCTCACACTGCTCATGACGAAAAGATTTACCTAGGAAACAAACACATTATATTAATACTTTATCTGTTCTGCAACTCAGATATACTTTTGTGCATTTAAATAATTAAATTTAAGGGAGGATGCTAACAGTATTTTTTATCGGGGAGGTTTTTTCTATGCACTACTTTTAAAATATTTTATCTATGCACAGATTTGAAAGCAGAATTATTTTCTTCAACTTCCCTGAATACACTGCTGATCGTAATAATTTAAAGATCATTCCAATATTTGTTATCGATCTGCACACTAGTGGAACTGTGCAGTATAAGATGAATGCTATTTCTCCAGCCTCCCTAATTTATTTCTGGTAGAATACAAAGAACACGTGGTGCATGGCGATTCCTGACACTTGGGAGTAGCATACCATTAGGTGGGCAAGGCACGACATTGCAAGAGCGGTAGATGGCCCTCTTTCCTGTGCAGTAGCGGCCACTGTTTCTGGGTGCAGGGTTGTTGCAGTGGCGATAAGCAAACTGTACTCCTCCCCCACATGAGCGAGAACATTGGCCCCAGGGCCCCCAGGATCCCCAGTTGCCATGGCTTGATGTCTGAAATAGAAAAGTGTAGATATACTTAGACAATAGGAAAGCAAGCATTCAAAATGTACCTCTATAAATCACTTGCATGTAATGACACAGTCATGACAGAGTTAAATTTTCACTAAGAAGAACACAGTCATACTCTGGTACGTATTGCAACACATTTCCAATTCTAGGCAATTCATCTTTTCCAGGCCTCACTCCCAGCAGTGGAGGATCTAAAGTGTCAATGGATCTTTAATGAAATATACAATACTAATGATTTTGCACAATACAGGGCACAATTTCATTGTGCTTGCATCTCTTTTGTTCCCTCTGTAGCTCTAAAATTCTGCAGTACCTTTGTCGACATCACACACTCTGTCTGGAACAGATTCTCTGCTCCATACATAAATGCATTTGAGCTGGGCTTGGCTCAACTCCTAAATAGATGTGACAGACATTGAAGGACACCTGTACCTTATAGGCACCCTCCCCATCTCCCCTATACATACACAGGGAATGAAGAGCCCTGTTATGCCATCCTCTGTCTAGTTCTCTGGAAACACTGCAGGAGGAAGCTGAGAGATTCCAAAAGGAAACACATGAAAAATGGTTTTACCCGGAATGGTACAGAACTGTCTCTGACTGCCTGTGTTGGGCTATATGATAAGACACAGACAAAAAGCATATGGCAACACTCTCCTGGGGACTTTGCAAATCCTGTAAGTAAGCGTGAACATATACTGTGATCCTGCCTTGGGGATCAAGGCAGCAGGTGCTGACTGGAAGCCGGACGATGCATCTAGCAGCAGACTAGACATAGGCTGACATAGTTCCTAAAGTTTTGTGTGCTTGCTGTTAGGGGGAAAAAGTGACCACTCTGAAGCTTACCAAATATGAATAAAGGACCATACTATCAGCTCTGCTACTATTGCCTTACTGAATTTAAATCAATGTGTTCTGATAACTTCAGCAAGGGGAATTTAAAAATAAGTTTATGAAAGGCAATTTCTGGGGCCCTACTTTGGGTCTCAATCAGATAGTCTGGTTTGCATATTTATTTGTGAAAGGCTATAATTTGTGAACGAATACCTATTATCTGTTGCTCTCCAGTATTTGATTACTGAGAGTGGGTACTATGGGCAAAGGATGAAGTTGTAAACTGATCTTTAAAGGAAAAATCTTTGAATTAGTTAATGGATTCTCCCAGTGATAGTGCTAACTCTTCCCGAGAATGCACTTCCCATGCTTTGGGTGCCAAGAAAACTACTTACCGAGTAGTATTTTTTCTTGGTTTTGTCCACACACTTGCCTTGTAGGCAGATTCTCCCCTTCCCACAGGGTGTCCCTTCCACAGCAGGCAACTTCTTGGTCAAGCACACCATCTGACCCTGGCGCACCACGGCACACCACAGACGGGCACACACGTCCATGCCAGGGCACACGGAGTACTCAGGCCCGAATGTCAGGTTGCACTGCTGGGTGGCATCATAGGTCTGTCCTGGGAGCTCTTCAGGGCCCAGGATCTGCTTTCGTGGGAGGTCAAGCAAACAGTTGCCTAAAAGAATAACTGAGATTGAAGTTTCAAATCACTAAGATCAGGGATCTAAAAGTGAAATTCTGCGGTTGTGTAGAAGTATGATGCTCCTACAAATTTGCAGTCTGATGCCCTGGAAAAGGCAGTGGTATGATTATACACAACTATTTTGAAATTGTTAGTTCTGAAAATAACAACAACAAAAAAAAATTAGGGTGGACCCTGAAGAAATCTGAGAGTGAATTTGATAATAACAGAATATCATTTACTCTACGACTTTTATAGAGTTTATCCTTGGCACTCGGTTTATATCCCATTTTCTATTTCCAGCTCGTCTCTTCTCCATGTGTCAATCATTTGCCTCTTTTCCATAATTCCATAGATAATACCTATGGTGGTAACTCACTCACTCTTGCATTCATGGAGCAAGCATTTGCCTAGTATCTAGGATGTTCTAGAAAACGTACTAAAAATCAAGAATACAAAAATAGGACCCACATCACTTCTCAAGCTCTTCCCTTAAAGTGAGGGAGACAGAATAAATAAAGTATTTCACTCAGACTTCTAAATTTTTTTTTTTTAAATAAAAGCTTTCAAGATTCGCAGAATAAAGGATGGGCGAAAGAAAGAAGGAAACAATCTTTGGTAGTTTAGGATGAGGCAAATCTTTATACTCTTCTCTTTTTCTTGCCTTCCATGGATTCTTTTATGGAATTGGTACTTGTTTTGTGTTTAGGATGTGTCTGCCAAAGCCAAGTTGGTTTCTCACTACATTATAGATAAGGGGTGTGGCTGGGGATAAATAAATGGGAGTGACATGGGGAGTCCACAGAAGCTGGGACACAGATAATGCAAAACCAGAGGTTGATATGTGCCTCCCCTTCTCCAACATACTTCCCACAGAATCCCTAAGCAGTGAGATGCTACCATTAATTTTCCCTTGTCAAATACCCATGCATTAAAATTATCCATTAGTTTCTATATTTTTGTTTACTTGACTTTAGAATTTACACACTGATTTTAATAGCAATGAGAATAACAACACATTATTCTCAGTTCTTTAAGCATATTAGATTATTTCCTGAGCATGAGAACCCTATGAGGCAGACTCCTTTATTTTATGGTTGAGGAGACTGTGGAATATAAAATGGTAGATCACTTATCCAAGGTCACATACCATATTACCTGGGTTAGGCATGTGAGTAGCTGATTTATTTTCAGGAATGTCTAAAAGTGACGGTTATCATATTTAATAGTAGAAACATCTGGTCTAAAGTCTAATCCTGGTGAAGCAGTAAATGACTGAGTGCTCTTGGACAAGTTAGCTAACCTCTCCCTAATTTATTTTCAAGACCTGTGAAATGCTTCTTTTGTCACTATGATACTATAAAGGTAGACTTAGCTAACCAAGACATGAAGGGAGATCAGAAAAATACCAAGCAATGTTATTAGTAAGCTCTATTTTCAACATACTTAACAACGTCTCAGATGTATTTGACTTATTCTCTTTATCCAACAAAAGAAAATCACAAATCCTTATTTTCCACTGAGAAATAGACTATTTGGCACATTTTAAGAGTACTGCAAATATTTTTACAACTATATCCAAATTCCTCCAAAGTGAATACCTTATACCTATTGGTCCATCTGTTATGGAGGCATTATATGAAAATGAATAATGAGCAAAGTTCCCATTTAACTTCTGAATCAGAGTGTTTAAAGAGGTAAAACTTCTTAAGGCAAGCCAGAAAAAGCATTATATCCTGCCAAAGAGAACATGGGGATAAAATCATCAAGTTAAAAGGAAAACATCAACATCAAGTCAATAGAAAAGAATGATAGTAAAACCTCACTAAGCTTTATTTACAGTACTGAGGAAGATACAGCACTTCAGAACCCCATGAAAAAATGTTATCTTCACTGCTACATCAAAAGCAGTGCTCTGTAAACCAGGGAAGGCTTAGCAGATTGCTGATGTTAGAAGACTGTCAACAAACCTCTGAATCAGCAAGAATGCTTTCCAGTTCTTCAAAAATGCTGTTTTAAGAAACTTTAAACAAATTTTTTCAAAAGTACTGACCATAGCACTGGGTTCCTAAATATTAGCTGGGAAGTCTTTGCCATGTATGAGTGCATGTGGCATGGCTCTCATTTATCTTGAGCCACAACAATTCATGCCTCACTATGGATGTGCAGTCACTGACACTCATTCTACCTTACCCATGGGTGATGAGTGTGAAAAGAGATGCAGAACAAAAACAATTTGAAATCAGCCTATGAAGAGACTTCAACATGGAGCATGTCTTTACAAATTTAATCCAGGAAAAAATTAGAAATAATACATTTGCTTTGCAAATGTATGACAGCTCTGAGATTTTTGCTAAGAGGTTATATTGTTAGGTAGCAGTTAGCCTTGAGTGATGGATGAGGTAGGATGGATAGATGAGGAGACAGGAAAATTATATTATGTTAATAAATATTAAAAGGGCCAGACTCAGACATTAAAACTAGAAAGTAAAAACTAAAAAGCTAGAGCAGCTAGCCCCCTTCTACTTCCTTCTAGATGTTAAGTTACAAGAACAGCAAGAGTAAGGGGGCTGTCTGCATCCCCTTTCCTCTTTGAAATGTTAACAAGCTGCAAGTCTTCTTGGATGGGCAGAGGAAATGCCTTGTCTGCCAGAGGAAAGTTCTAAAGAACACCTATTGTCCCTGTATTTTGGGTAGGCCTACATGACATCTGCCTATTTTAACACTCATCTTGGTCTCCCAGATTCATTATCCTTCTGATTAGAGGTTGGTAAACCTGACAGTGTATTCCCCTCACCCCCAACTTGTAAAGTCTGATTGGAAGGTCGACCATTTTGAGTGTTTATTCCCATTTCCTGCATGAAGAGCAGGAAATGTTTCGACCTTTTCCCCTCATCTCCACCACTTTTACACTGTTACACTAAATTCTTTTCCTAATAAACTTTACTGTTACTTTTACTACATTTTCATGTCTTGCCTGAATTCCTCTCTTGCTGGAGACATGAATCAAGGTATACACCAGAGCTAAACTTTCCAAGATGTAGAATGCAAACAATTTGAAATCAGCCTACAAGGAGACTTCAAGATGTAGCATTTCTTTACAAAACCCAGGAAAAAATTTAGAAATAAATAACACATTTGTTTTGCTGTTAAGATTTAGGTACAACAGGAGATGACCTTTTCTTGTTTAAAATAAAATGATTTCAGCTGGGTGTGGGGTCACACACCTCTAATCCCAGCACTCAAAGGCAGAAGCAGGTTCAGGATAAAACCAGCCTGAGCCACATACAGAGAACCTATCTTAAAAGCAACAACAGCAGCAAAACATTTCATTAAATGACTGACATTAACTTATTATCGTAATGTTCTCAGTATTAGGATTTGTTGTTGCCTCAGTTCCTGAAACATATAGTCCATTGATCTCATTTTTGTATTTAATTATGTCCTTTTCCAACAAATTAGATATAGACATCTCTACCAAATGGCAAAATTATGCCAGGGAACGACAACAAAATCATTACAGAGCTGATTTTGAACCTCATCATATACAATACTTAAAATTGAAGTAATCATGGATCAGATATACATTTTCCAATTTAAAAAATGTATACAGTTTGGGGCAGGGATGACAGGGAACTGGGTCAGTCTTTCCACATCGTTTATATTGACCTCTAAAGGCATCCGACCTACTGGTATATTTTTCTTAATCTGTTCCACTTTTATTCTCAATCACTTTTTCATATTTACTTCATATAGTTTAAATTTAACCTTGTCTGAAATTCTATCTGAGCATTGCTGTCAATATTTTCCTTTTGTTCTGCTCTACAAATTGCCAAGTTATGTCTTCCTTCCTCCCTTTTTCTCTCCTTTTCTTCTTCCTTTCCTTTCTTCTTTAGAATTTTGTGTATGTAAATGCATAGTTTATAAAAACAAGTCAATAGAAATGTGTGAATAGTGCATGTGTTTTTAACATTCATGTTAAACTAAATGCTTAAAATAAGGGAAAAGATTAAAATATAAAAAGCAGTGGCTTGAGGTGGGCCAGCAGAAGAATGTTTTAAAAGAGGAATGTCAGGTATGCCTTGTCTCCAGGAAATGGAACAGAAAAATCTCTAATTTTGTGTGTTTGATTTCTAACATTGTCTTTCATATTAATAATGAGTGGAAGTTATAGAATTATGATTTCATTTTTCTCCCAATTTCTAACGCTGCAAACATTTCGGCCTTTTCCTCCTTTTCAATACTCAGACATAAAATTAAGCATTAGTTCAAATATCGATGGCTTAGGAGAAATCAATTCAGATTCCTAAAATCATCCTAAGGAGCATAATCACACCTCATATGCTCTCTTTTTGCTTCCTATCTTCATCTCCCCGCCTTTGTACCACTTTATTTTAGTCTAATATTAAAAAAGAAACTGGTGCATTTTCCTGCACTTTGATGAGTCACTTTGGTCCCAGTGATAAAGGAACAAGGGTACTGAAGAAGGAACAAAGGGCATTGATTAAATGTAATTCTAGGAGTTTGTTTTTAAGGCTGTTAGAGGCATTAGGTGTACTGTTTAGCAAATGCAATGACAAAGAAGATGAAAAACTCACCATGAGGAAAGGTGAAGCAAAGCTTCTGAAAAATATAGGTCACCCGTGATCTCAAAATATATCTTATTTGCACTGTTTCAAAGAACATATTTCTTGTGAAAATTAAGAACTCAACCATAATAGGCTTTGAATTTTATTAAGGCCACCTTTAAAACCAAATGTTAAGCTTTTATGGTTAGCTGTACAGTTAACAATTACCAAAGCATCAGAGACCTGGTTTTCCTATGCCATTTTCTGTCAAAGTTCTGTGTTCACTGAGTGGCTGTGAACTTAGCTCTTCAACTAAACTACATGCAACTTTCAAAACTGTCTACAGCTCTTCCTTAATTAGGTTGTGGGTATTCTTGAGGTGTACTTATACAGGTGGTGGCCTTTTCTATCATCTGGCAGTGTAGACTTAAGGATACAGAAAACACAGCTATCCTCTTTGGCCTCAAGGTTTTATTAAGCATTTTACAAAAGAAATTAGATATCCTGCTTTCACTGCACAATTTCTCTGCCAGTGCTTACTTTTATATTAGAGAATCAGTTGCCTACATCTGACTTGTATAAACACTGCAGAATTTCTTCGTGTCTTGGCCAGGGGTGAGGGGGTCCTAGGAGACATGGCTACTTCTTTTCTGAATCACAAATCTATAGACAGAGTTACATTCCAGTATGCACACTGGCTTCTCCACTATTATCTAATTGCTGTATATTTCTTGCTGGATCTAAATCAGGAAACAGTCTTAATGAGTTTAAACTTGGCCATGGGTGGGTGCTACAAATGTCCAGCTACATACGGCTGGCTAGTAATTTTACAAATAAATCAAATGCTTTGAATTTAATTTCATTCTAGATTTCATCCATATAGCACTTTGTGTGGGGGGGGATAGAATATTGTATTTAAATAGGTTTTCCAGATAGAATGCTCTTTAGGTACCACTGGAACATTGTGTAAATTTTGTGAGAATACCTACTTAAAAATAGCAATTGCTTTGTTGTCTTTAGGTTAGCATTCCCATTTAACCT
This sequence comes from Castor canadensis, assembly GCF_047511655.1. Classification (NCBI taxonomy): domain Eukaryota; kingdom Metazoa; phylum Chordata; class Mammalia; order Rodentia; family Castoridae; genus Castor; species Castor canadensis. The sequence continues at coordinate 16,903,019 of NC_133390.1, read as the reverse complement.
TCATAAATAACTGAAAATCATTTTTTCTATGTATTAATTATTGAATCAAACTGAACTATACAGGTACCTTTAGGAATAACATTAGTGTGGTAAGTTTGTCACACTTTTGCTGAAAAGCACTGACTCCTTACTTGGGTCCACGAATTAACTGGAAGCTTGGCATCTCTACCTTCATTTTGTATCTGTCTTTGCTCAAAGCTGTTCTCTTTGTATTCACTTTGTGATTACCTTGGATTCCAGAAAGGTCAGAACTGATGACATCTTTATGACAAGGGACTGAAACTTCCCATAAAAGACAGTGGAGACTTGCAGAGAAGACCACCCCTCCAAATGAGGACAATTATCTATAATGATGAGGCTGCACCCTGGAGTGGAGCAATCATCTCATGGGAAACTGATTGCTCCTCTCAAGCAATAACATCTTGTTTGGATCTCCTTTTGGAAAACTTGGACTAAGATAGTGATCAACGAGAACACACCTATAACTGGGACTGTTCCATACCTTTGTCTCCTACTTCCAGTTCTTTTGTCTATTTAAACCTATGACTCTTGTCTATATTCTGAAGATAGCCAAAGATGAGCTGAGTGCTTACTCTGCCTCTTCTGAGCTTTGTAATAAACCTCCTTTCTCTGCTCTTACCATATCTGTTTGTTTGGCATTTAGGGGCAGGTGGACAGAACTGGCATATGGAACCTCAGGAGTTTCTAGTGTCTTAGAAAATTAGAACAGAAAAATAGCAGGCTCTGAGTGGAAGCCTGAGTAGCTCCCAATTGTCAAGTGAGAAGGTTTTATGAAATGCTTTCATGCAATTTGTCAGTCTTTCAGCAAAGATGCATTTTGCTTTTCTACGATCTTGGACTTTGAGTTTCTTCTCACTGGTTCTCTTGTAAGCTTGCAGTTTAAATATCAGAACCTTAATTATCTTAAAATTGGACTGATTTAACTCCTGTGACCACCCTTTCACTTAAAACTGATTTGTCAGTTGTTCTGGTCACAATTCAAAAGTTATTACATTATTTTAATTCACATTTATATAATAGTGCTTTAGAGGATATCACTGTTTCAATTCTGCATTGTGTATGCCATTTTGAAATGAAATGAGACATGGCTGAGCTTTGCTCCTCTTCTGTAGGAAATTTCCTCATTCTTTGTTTTTCTGAAGTTGTTTAAGTCATTAGATGTGACTGAAAAATATATTTTAGAACAAAAGACTGCCTAACCAGACCAACATATTCAAAAGTGGGAGACTCTAGATTTGATTAACTAAGTAAATAAACTCAGAATTTTCTGTCCAAAAGATTCTGGTAATTGAATTTGTTTATTTAATGGACATCTGGGAAATTCAGATTATTTTTATAAGTGCAAATGGATAAGATTTACAGCAACTAAAATTGTGTTCTTAGTTGTTCTTTATCATGAGTCCTTTTGAATAGAAATAGAGAGATGCAAAAATACATTAATTTGTTGCAAAATTTTAAAAACTGAAAGCATGGACTTCTTTAAATATTAAAATAATGTTAAAAATTAAAGACAATGCTGAAAGTACATTTGCTGCACAGAAAGTAAGATAAGCATTATACAAATATGAAATAAATGAATCATTTGAAAATTATGATAAAAGCAACCAAATTCTGCACAGCATTGTAATTAGTTGACCTAATACTTGCACAGCAAAAAAAAAATTTGGTACATTTTAGCCATAAGTATTTGCTGTCTTAGCAACTAAATCCATTCACTCAGTGATTCAAGGTTTAGCTCAACCTTTTGGAATGTGTAATGTGTGATTTTGAAATAAAATATTACTGTTATTTCATTTAATGAAATAGCAAAAGTAATGTTAGGGGTGGAAAGTTAAAATTCTACCAGCAGGAGACTTTGTAAAACATCGATTTGATCAACGTAGATAGAATGATAATTAGGTAAGCATTCATTTTGAGAATTTATTTGGATTATAACTGAACTGGACATAAAATTGCCATTGCATTTATTAGTGTAAATGAAAAGCCAGATACATTGATTTTAGTATTATTTACAAGTTTTAGAATATTAGGATGTCTTGAGGCCAGTTTGGGATACATGGTGAGTTCCAAACAGCCTGGAAAGACAGTGTGACCCTGTCTCAAAAGAAAAGGAAGAAAAAAAGGGAAAAGATAAAAAGATATTGGGATATTCTTTCAATTAATGAACATTTATTTTTTTATTGAGAGACAATTTATACGTAAATTGATTAATTTATTCAATTGTATTTTATTTAATTTGATATTTTATTTTTTGAGACAGGGTCTTCTTATGTACCTGGAACTCTGGATTCTCCTGCCCTAGTCTGCTGAGCACTGAGATTATAGGAATGCTCTGTCAATGCTGAGAGAAATTTTAAACCAAGCTGGACCTGTGTCACTTTGCTAGTAGCAAGCAATGAAAGTCTTATTAGAACATTACTACTGTAGGAAAAATGAACTAATAAACACATTTTACATATATGTTATAAAAAAACTGTAATGAATTTCTTTTCATCTGAAATGAATTTAATTTATTGATTGCTTTGTTTAGCCAAAGTTCAAGAAGCCTAACACACTAAGAAATTAGGAAAACATTAAGTAACAAACTTTGTGGAACTGAGGAAAAGACAGTTACCACAGATTCTCTTTATACTATTTTGAAGAATAAATAAAATACTTTTATGGAAAATTATTATCATCAAGAATTTCTTTTATAGTCAATTTAATCACAAGTTTTAAAAAGTGATAAATTTTAAGAGAGCAAAAAAAGGAAAAAGAATATGCTCTTTTCTGAAAGATGGAAACAAGAAAGATGTGAGCTCTAAAGATTTCTTCAAATTTTAACACATCTATCTTCTCCTGCATTCATATTATTTTAAAGTAATGAAGGGTGTTAGGAAATTTGCATAGCTTGTTTCAAAGAATACTGGGGGCCAGGATTTATTATTTCTAGAAATTGTGACTTCCTTCTTAACTTTTATATATCTTACAACACTAATCCTAGTCTTACAGCACTTAATAAAGTATGCTATGCTTTTGAACTGTCCATTAAAGAATAAAGCCAAAGGCTTTCTTTTGAAGGTTTTCAAGTGTTTTCCCATCATTCAGATTGCTTTTCTATTTCTGTTCTGTAGTTTTTATTTCACTTTGGGGAGAATCTGCTGTTAGGATGAAATCAAATTCTGCCAGTCAATGAAAATCTAGGGATATTTCTTTCTAGCCTTTCTGTTGCCATAAAGAAAATGTAGTAGAATTGTCACCCATGCCTTAACCACACCTCTATACTAGGCATGTAACAAATAACTCTGAGAATCATATTAATAGCAGGCAAACCAAGATGTCTGCCAAAGTTCTCACAGGAAGCTAGTGGTGAAGGAGGGAATAAAAGCCAAACTTTCAGAGCACCCGCTGCTAGGCATTCTGTGTGGCCTCCCACACTGTTTCTCTTTTGAACTTTTCAATTCAAAAGCAAAAATACCATAGCTATAATGCCACCAAGGTTGTTGGCATAGCACGCCAACAGCCAATCAATTTCCTTGCTTCTTTTCTAACACTGTCTACAGAACCATTGTCTTAGAGAGTGAGATGAATGTGATGAGCATTTCATAGATTAAAGCTCCTAAGAATTTCAACTTTTTTCTTTATTCTGAGTGATACATACCATGTCCATCATCCAGGAATTCTGTGATGGTGGCTGAGGTGCATTTGGACCAGGGCTTAGATGCATCGATGCTGGTTAGGATGGAAGACATTAAGCGCTTATCTTCTGTTGAACCAAAGTTCTCTTCACAAAATTTAGAATCATCATGGGAGAGGCCAAGTAGATGTCCTAAGGGAGAGAACAGAAGAGGCACAAATGACAGCGAATAAAGGGAATGAAAATAATGAACGATTGTGCATTTCTAGTTTTCCCTGATAATTATGTTAGACCCCCAGGGATATAAAAGCTACATGTAGCTGGTGGAGCAATGATTCTGGGTGAACATTTGGAAGAAAACTGACAAATTAAACAAAGTTGGATAATCCCATAATTCATCTGGATCACATATGCTCACTGACATGTAGAAACAAAGACCTATTTAGAATCTAGAATTTGTGAGGCAATTGTGGGATTTTAGCATAGCCCTCAACACATATTATTTTAATATTATGCCCTCTCTAATCAACCAATAGCAAAGGGCATTTCACCCCCCACCCCCGTCACTATTGAAACCTTTGTATTTAACTTAATGCCTGGAAGTTGCAAACACCTGATAGATAGTTTTTGAATGTTAGTGGAGTCTGTTTTCTTGCTCAAGTAAATAGGTGGTTATATGAGATTACTCAGGGAACAAAAGAAGAGAAGACAGTAAGTTTTTGGTTGCATGCAAATATAAGTTTGCTTCATTGCATTTAGTTATTTAGTGAGTGCTGAATTTTAATTAGTCTTACAAAAAGTTTATTTTGAAAATATACCCAATTACATTCAAGAATGTCTAAAATATCAAGATGCTCATGATGAAGTGTTAGAAACTGAAGAGCAGGCAAATGAGTGAGTCTTCAAAAGCACTCAGCCACGTGCTATTTGTGCTTCCGTCTCCCACAGTCTCTGAACTCCCAGCCTGCACCACAACCCTTCTTTCCAGCCAGATATTATTTCACAGAGTGTGTCACCACATTCCTACAATCTGAGTGAATTGCTTTTTATTACCTAATATTAATTTTCACATAGTCTAAGGATACATTGACATCCTCCTATAAATCTAAAAGACTTAAAAAAAAAATTCAGGTCAGCAGTTTGAGCATTTTGCAGAAACTAACAAATAGACAACAGATCATCCTAATGGTGTTTTTAAAAAAGCTTTCTAGAATCATATAAAAACCACTTAAAAGAATGTTAAAAATAGCATAGCAAATTGATTGCTTTGTTTTCCTTAGATTTCTGAGTGTCAAACACAGGAACTTTGGCCACTCTATCAAGCATCCAGTGCACACCAGTAAAACTCAACAGAGATGAAATCTTTCACACCCCTTTCCAATTACTTTTGGCAACTTGTTAAATCACCAACACCTCATAACAAAATTGTTCACTAAGCAGTTGACTGCTGTTGTAGCTGAAATTAAGTGACTAGGGCTTGGTGACCTTCCAAATCTCCATATATTTATGCTATTTGGTTATTGACTTCATTTGCATTTGTGAGACAAGCAAGCTTTTTCTGTGAAACCCTCCCACTACAATTGATGGTTGGTTTGATCAGTAGCATGAATATACACCATAGTTTATAAAGCATGTCCCAAACAACACATGAATGAAAATTAGCAGGGACCCATCCAAATTTTGAGTGATATGTTGAGATTTTTAGGAAACTCACAGTCCATAGGAAAACAGAATCTTTCTTAAAACTACTGAAAATAACTTAGTCTACCAAACACCTTTTGGGAATGTACTCTGCAATTCCTGAACTTTTCTAAGGTAGAAGAAGCTTTATCCATCAACACAGAGATTTATGTGGAAATTTCAAATTTGAGTTTTTTACAGTGGCTTATGAAAAGAAAAGGAAAGTGGTCCAAAGGAATCTCTGTAACATGGGAGGTACTTGAATCCAGGTTTGATATTTTTAAAATATGCGATTTTTGCATTCTATTTCATAAGATAGTCATATGTGTTTAATGAAATAGCAGTATTTCCCTCCAAATCAATATAAATAGCACTTTCCTCATGCATTTTTATTATTGCATCCAGGGATTTTCACTTCATTTTGAGGGTAGATATTAGATTTTTGTTTTAAAATATAAGCTGCATGGCCAACATCAAATTCACTTTGAAGGGCTTGTGAGAGTACCTTGATTATGTTTTTTTTTCATACAGTGAAGCAAGGCATATACATTTAAATTTTTCAATTATGTCACCCAGGCATACTTTAAAATATTTTGGCATAATTTGATGACATTTGGCATGTTATTTCACATCACATTGTGATTTTGGGGTTCCTCAAATTTGCTAATTTTTCCATGTAATTTAATTGACACACTCTTGAGGGCAAATGAATATCCATGAAGATAGTCTGTTAGCTGGCTGGGAAGGCATGCTCTGTCAAGGACAGCGAGAGTCGTGGGCAATGAAAAGAACATTTAACCACCCCCAAACCAGGCAGCCAGTTCCAGAGCAGAGTGGCTGGAACCAGGACACAGTGAGAGACCATGTGATTTCCCCTCAGGAGCTGGACAGGATTTGAAAGGGAAGATCAATGTGAGAGATGTTTGGATGCTCTTCAGGAAAGACGTGACACACATACTAAAGGTTGTGAACAGCAAAAGGAGTGGTATTTTTAAATGTGACTCCCCAGTCAATTATGCTAAGACATCTAGTGTCACTGTGCAACTTGCAAATATCTTTGAACCAAAATGGCAAGATACATACACAAGCATAAGTTATTTTAAAGGGACACTTATGGGAGAGACAATGCACTATGATACTAGAAATATGAAATCTCAGAAATTTAAAATATGATGTCATAGCTGACAACTGTGTAATTCAAATAGTTGGGAAGGGGGAATAAAAAGGTATGCTGATCTACTGACTGTCAAGGACTGGTTTTAACTTCAAACATCTGCCTTTTCAGGGAAAGTTTGTTCATCCATAGAGATGTTCAAAATGAATGGTGTGGATTGGAGACAGAGAATTTCTGCAGCAAGCTGTCCCTAGAGTATTAGCAGCAGGTAGGACTAAGACATTAATGTCCCAGAGGGTAAAATAGCTCATGAAGAATGTAAAACAGGTCTGACTGAGGGTAAGTACCAGTGGGAGGGGGAGGGTGAAAGGAGAAGGCAAAAGGGCAGTGAATATGGTCTAAGTTCTTTATACCCATGAGCAAACATAGAACAACAAAACCTGTTGAAATTGTTTTAAGAAGAGGAGAAGAGGAAGAATGAATTTGATCATTTGATCAAGATATAGCATGTGTGGAAATATCACAATGAAACCACTTTGTACAACTAATATATACTAATAAAAAAAAGAATCTGAAGTGTTGGAGAAAGTGTGATAAGGACTCATCTATAGTAGTTTGCTGTTTTCATCTCATACTTTATGATGATGATGAGCTTTTACAGCAATACAGAGCAAAGCTAATTGAGGAATGAAATCTTGGAGGAGAAGGGTGATATGATAGAGAAACCCACATAGAAAGGCAACTCTTCTTCCTGGAGACAGGAAGGAATATTTCTTTCTTAAGAGTCAGAGAGTTGAAGTTGAAGAGTGAGGAAGACTCAAAGTAGTTTGGAAAGGTAAAATATTTTTGAGAAAGCTCCATTAGTAAAACAGGATGTGAAAACTAGTAAGAGAAAAGGTAGAGACAGGTTTAGGGGTAGCCATTCACTGTCTGTGTTTAATCTAGAGATACCAAGTCTTCTTTAGGGAAGAATTAGTATTTGCATTTAGGACCATTTGTAATTAGTATACATGAAAATACTGAAAAGCAATAGGCTTGAGCAATTTTGTTTTTAATACTATCTTTGTTAGTAAATCCTTAATTCTTGATGATATAATTAGAAATTTCTAATCAAAATCCTGAGGTGACAAAGGACAAAATACCCTTATATAGTGGATTCACTTGCTAATGAATGGTTTCTGTTTTTATATATTAGACTATTAAAATTTAAAAAAGGAAGAGGTGACAGAAGCCAGAGTTAATTTTAGAATTATAAAGCCATCTAGTCCATGAGTATTCTTCAAGAGATGTGTTGGGAAAATTTGAGGCATTCATACAGCTCAGAACACTATTTAGTTGATGACTGAAATCATTAGTAAAAGTCCAGGTGTGAATTCTAAGTGCTTTGGTAGAAAACATTGTTCTTTTCTTAATAGATAATAAATCATGCCCTAAATATAGCAGTCCTGCTAGTGAGTGCCCATCACCCAAAATAACATGGGAAGGAGTTTATTTGAATTATACTGAAGAAATGAATTTAATCACAAAAATCTATGGTGTTAAGAGTTAGCTCAGAAATAGCAAACCGTCACCTGATCATGTTCTAGTATAATATTTTTTCTAAATTGGCAAGTGGGTGACACAATTAAATAAATTTCGTCTTTGATATTCTCAATTCAGATTTAAAAACCATCATGCAGCCTTAAATTGGCAAGTGAATCTGTGTTAGTAAACCTGTAATAATGTACAGCTTGGTGAGGAGACATTACTTTAAAGGAAATCATTCGGTTGGCTTTTTATTTAATTCCGGTATGACTGTACAACTAAAGCGGGTTCACAACATTAACCTCAGGAAGGAAATTGGTTGTTTTTCTAAACTTTGGTCTGCAAATTAAATGGAATTTCAAGCTCTTGTCTCCTGATCCCCAACCAGCCAATGGTGAAGGGGACACAGTACCACATCCTACAAAAATGTCACAAGAGGCTCTGTAATGTGTTTACTTGGGAAAGCACTGCTCAGATGAAGCATCTGTTTCTTAATGAGGTCATGTTTTTGTTTTACCTAATTTTCCAACTGGGATTATGGAGGTTCAAGAAGGCCTTGCTAGAGGTTCAAAAGCAAGTCAATAGCTCACAAGGGATCAGAATCTAGAATCACTGAAGAAGGGATGCATGAGCTCTAATAATTGGATAGTGTTGTGTCCATTCAAACATGAATCCTAATGTAGACATCGTGAGGCTCTTAAACACTTATTTAAAAATATTAAACATGAATGGTAAATGTGGTATCAACAATGTAATTTGGATAGAAGTAAACTTGATTTCTCTCACTTTATAAGTAGCTCTATGAAGGTCCTTTTAAGTCAAATTCAAACTGAATTCTGTCTAATAAACCATTATAGGTAGCATTAAAATCTTGGGCTCTAGAACCAGATAAATTGGATTTGAATGTTAATCTTGAAGTACATTGATTGTTGACCTTATACAAGTTTAGAAACGTCTCTCTACATCAGAATCTTTCTCTTTTAGGTGATCCATAGTAGTACCTACTGCATGGCATTTTGTGAGGATTAAATGATATAAAAGACATAAAATGCTTAGGACAGGTGATTGGCATATATCAAAGGACAAGCTAATTTTAAGTCCCCACTGATCTCCTAGGTTTATTATGCTCATTAATAGATGTGCTAGTCTTTAGTGTTTATAACTTTTAGTATACTTAACACCTTGATTGGGAGTGGGAGAGACAAGAGTTTCTAATTGTAAAAGAAAAAATAAATTAAACATGAAGTGCAATTTTATTTTTTTGTTGCCTTCAACTTTCTGGTTTCAACACGTGTGGCAGAAAAACCAATAGACCTCCCCTGGGGAAACACAAATAGGGATGTGATTTTTTTAAAAACATCTAAACACTGAATCTCTCCGTGCTGTTAGACATATAGCAAAGATCTATTCCCATGTTTCATGAGAGGACCAAGAAAGACACAGTGTGGGTCTGCTCTAAACTGAATAGAAAGTACTCAGTTCATGCTGATAAAAGTGATAAGTTTGGGAATGAATAAGTTTAGTCCTAGGTTCCTTCTCACTTCACATCTCATGGGCAGTCAGATATCTGATTCTGTGCATTTGGCTTTGGTCTATGGTGTTTCAAGGGCTCTGCAGCTTTTCAAAACATGGCCTTGTTTAATCTAATCATCTATGAGAGCACAGTCACACGGAGATCAGCAAACCAGAGAACACCCTGTAAACACAGCAAAACACAAGCAGCCCTGCTGTTGTGTCTCAACCACTTCCTAATTCTTAGCTGCATATTTGGTATTGACTTTTTAAAATTGTCTGATTTTAGCTTGGGAAACTCAATGGAGCCTTTCATAATGGAGAGAGATTCATGAAGCACATTTTATAATTAACTACTATAAAGCAAACTTTGGCATGTTTGCAAATTATGGAATTCATTAATCTAAATAAAATCATATTTAGATTGTTCCCCCTAGTGTATTAGAAGCTGGCTCAACATCAATAAAATTATTGTTTTTAACAACATGTGTGCAGCAGGTGAAATCTTTATTATTACAAGTTTATAACAAAAGTTTGATAAGTTAAAAATATAAACTCAAAAAATGTAAACTTCAATCAACTTGAAAATGTTCTGCAGTTCACATTTGGATTGTAAAATGGCTGTAAACACATTCCTGCCTCCACCCAAGGCACATGGATAGGGTGTATGTTTTTGATGGTTTGAAGTAACTTTCTGAAATGTTCTAACAATTTAGTCAATGTTTAATGCACATAACATGGAAAGGAGAACTGCAATTTTTTGCTCCCTATGCAGAACACACTACCTTCCAGAAGCCCATATCAGCATCAATTCATATGTTCCTCCAAAACTTAGCTTCCTTTTTTTTAAAGAATTAGCAGAGCAAGAGAAGAGTTTAAATTAACATGTGGTAATGCAGAGTAACTTTTCAGAATTGTTAACTTAATCCATGTTATTCTGATTTTAAGCAATTTAACATTGTGGATAGAAATGCTGTAAGATAGGGACACTAGCTTTCTCTCTGTTTCTCTTATGTATTAATTCTTAATGCAGGAAATATTTTGGAAAAGGACATTTAGGTTCCCTTTCTTTTTGCATAAAATTAATCTGACTTTGTCCTTTAAATCATGAGATACAGAAAAAGAAGGCAGTAGATGCTCCCAAGAGAACTTGTAAATAAGTAAATGAAAGTGTTATTCTTAATTAAATACATCCTTTTACTGTTTACAGAAAAAAAAAAAATTATGAGAGCGACCTGGGAATTTTCTCCCAGCCTGTGTTTTGCACACAGCAATACATTTACACTATCTGTTTGCATAAAGCAAACTGCACATTTTGGAATGAGGTTCAAGCAGATACAAAACACTGGAAAACTAAAGTTTCATGACCATATGTAGCCTGTATACATAATATCCAAATCTAGAAAGTAGCAAATGTCTAATGAGAAGGAGGGAAGGAAATTGCCTAAGAAGAATGGAGTAGGATTAGAATCCAGATCTGGTTAGCTTGGACTGGGCTGACAGCTTTAAGCTACAACCCAAAAATAAAAGCACTGGAAAGAGATCAGTGACATGAGTTGCCTAAGACATCAGGGGCTGTGAGGATAAGACTGTAATAACACACGGAGGACTGGACTATCTTTTGAGGGGTTATCTTTTCTTAAAAAAATAATTTTTTGGTGGTAGTAGGGATTGAACTCAGAGCCTCATGTTTGCCTAGCAAGGACTCTATCTCATATCCCTTCTGTGTTTAATTTGTTATTCAGATAGGGTCTCAAACTTTTCCCCAGGCTGACATAGACTTCAATCTTCCTACCCCTGCCTCCAGAGTAGCTGGGAGTATAGACATGTCCCATTATGCCTGGCTTCTCATCTACAAATTTTAAAGCTCACACCTTATAGCATATGGTCATAATATTTATGTGTAAAACAATATTAAATAATAAATCAATTAAAAATAAAGTGAATGAAAGCAGATTTCTTTGGGAAAATTGAATTAAATCCATATTCTCAGAACTTCAGACCTGAAATACCTTTGATTAGGTCATTGGTAATACAAAAAACAAAATTAAGTAGGCAACGTTTGAATGAAGAACAAGTTATAGAGATTATAAAGAAGGAAACAGAGATGATCCAACCACAAAGTTAAATGAGACATAAGGGTGTAAGCAGACAGCAAGGGTTCAGGTATGATTTTTATTTGGAAGCCTACATTTCTTTCACATTTTTCTCTTATGTAGCTGTCCAATAATCTTGTTCTGTTACAGGAAGTTCTTATTGCATATGTGGATATAGTTTTAATATAGTATTTGTTCTTATCGAATATTGGCTTCCTCCCTCTCAGACTGCTGTGTGCCTGTCTGTATAACCCCAAAGTGCTGGTTAAGGAATAGGGAGGGGCTGGGAAAGGTGCTGGGAGGCTTGCATTCCAGACCAGTTGGCTCCAGAGTCAAAGTAGCCCTGAAGGAGCAGCATTTATAGCAACGGTGTTCCTCTTACAGGGAAACCTCCCAGAGGCTGGCAGTGTGTGAAAATAGATTATTGCAGGAGGGAAGGAGGCAGGGAGCAAGGGAAGTAGTAGCCTTTCCTGAGGAATGTGTAATCTCATCTTTTCAAATCAGGTTTTAAAGTGCATAATACAATGGATGAATGACATGGATGACTGACTCAGTGATTTATTTCCCATCATTTCTCCACCCAGCCTCAGACAAGCTGTCCTCCCTTCCCAGGGATGGAGAAACATCAGTATGAGATTTTCCTCACTCTAAATAGTAGTGATTAATCACTGATGTACTTCTAAAATCTGTTCAATTACAATCCTCTTAAGTATTTGGACTAATTCCTCTTAATTTCCACTGTGGAGTGGAATGCTAACCTGAGCAACTCCCATGTTTCTTTCTCCTGCTCATGCACATACATAAATATGTAAGAAATATTGATTAAAGTTCTACATCAGGCTATATTTTTATCAGTTCATCTAACAGGCATGAGTGAGAGACAGGTGAAGACATACGCTCTACCCTGAAGCATAAATGGCTTGTGTTTTCAAAACACTTTCAGGCACATCGGCTCTGCCAGAGTAGCTCAGGGGCGAGCCCTGCCTCATTATTGGTCTACTGTATAGGGAAGAAACAAGACACAAAGTAAATGAATCACTTGTGCAAGGTGACACTGATAACACAGAGACAGAGCTTGGACATCATCTCAGACCTTTGGCTCCTGAAATCAAAGGTACTCAAGCATGTTGGACTGAATTATCATCAATGATGTTCTTGGATGGTTATTTACATCAAAATTTTATGTTCATGGGTTCTGTTATTGTTGTTTAGATGGTAAGCAGTGTGCTAGGACCAGTATTGTCATGACCAATACTTAAGACTTTAAATTTACTTGATTCTATTTAACTGGTATAATGTGTAGACTTATGAAATTCTACCTTTGACTTTGACTCCTCAAAGAAACATAGCAGATAGAAATTGATGCTGTGTACTAGGACTGTGAAATGGTAGATTTAATTTCCATTTAAGTTAGAACTTTAGCTTTAAAAACTTAGTCTGCTTAATGAAATATAGAAAAATGTTAAAATCCAATTAAAGTAATGATAAAATAATTAAAATAATGCCACTTCCCCTACAAAGATGATGTTAGGAGTGATACATAATTTAAAAAATAAATTATTTCACTAAAAAGCATAGTAGGATTATATATAATATGAATATATATATATGTATATATTTACTTACTTAATTTAGTCTCTGTTATAATTCACATATGAAAACTAAAACTTAGCAAGTTTAAATAATGAGACGCAGGTAGAAATATCTTTTGCAAGAATGAACTCAGATGTGCTAATTCCAACATCTACTATAAATACTAAGCCAATTTGTTTTCTTTTTCTTTTTTTTTTGGCTCTAATGGAGTTTCTAGGGAAGTGCTTTACCACTTGAGCCACACCCCCAGCCTTTTTTGCCTTAGTTATTTTTCAGGTAGTGTCTCTTCTTTTAACTCAGTGTCGATGTCTGACTTCAATCCTCCTGTCTATGGCCTTCTGCATAGCTAGGATTACAGGTGGGTGCCATCCCAACCAGTTCATTCACTGTAATGAGGTCTTGCTAACTTATTGCTTGGACTGGCCTTGAATTGTCATTCTCCCAATGTCTGCCTCCCAAGTAGGTGGGATTACAGGTGTGATCCACAGTGGCCCAGCTCTAAACCAATTGCTCATACACCTAGTAGCCGAGGTCAGCATATATTCCTTATTATGGGGATGTCTTTCCACAGTCAACTTAGATTAAGTCTATACTTGTAGGATTTACATGTGTTTCTTACAACAAACAACTTGAGTAAGTGACGTTTTAAAGCCAACTCTGTTGTGTGTTATCTTGGATTCATTTGCCTTGCTATAGGAAAGAGATAAAAGTATCTACCATAGCAACTAATTACCATGGACAGGAGCCTACTATTATCATTCATGATAGAGCAAAACATGTTTAATTTCTGTGCAAACTGATTAGCCCTGGATGAGTCAACACTGTCTTGAATAACTTCTAAAAGGGTCGCCTCTGCATTCCATAAGCGACTGTGACAAATTTTGTCTAGAAGTCATTTAGGGATGCTGAAAAAGGCAGGAAGAAGACAGTAACAGTAGCAAATTTCTCTTTTAACTTTAAGTGACACTGTCAGAAGAAAACATCTACTGTGTTGCTGACTTTGCTTTCCCTCTCCCCCATCAGTTAACCCTACAAGTGCAAATATAAACAAATTTAATCCCCAACGGTACATCTGAACCAGAAGAAATCTGGAATTAATTGCCAAGTATTTTGGTTCCTGTGGCAGCTGTTACAAGTGTTTGATTTGGCAAGGGAAAAGAAAAGGCGTTGCATACCAATTTCATGAGCTACGGTGAAAGCTGCGTGGAGGCCATCATCTTCGATCACAGCACAGCTGCGCTCCGGAGAACATATGGTTCCAACGTCTGCCATTCCCAGGGTGTCACATGAATGATGCCCACATAAATCCTGCCCGGGAGAAAGAAAGAAATCATTTAAATCAATTTACATCCAGAAGGAGCCACCAAGTACAGCCACTTGCTCACTCCAAATGGCAAGACTGGGATATGTTTATGGTATCACCTGCTCAGCTCTGGAAATATTCCAAAGACAAACTGAAGGCAGCAACTCTTCTGAGCTACTCTCAGACCCAGAAGCACAGAAGAATTGAGTAACTCAATTATACTTAAAAAATGTTTTAAGATTGTAGCTTGTCCACTTTTCCCAGCTCTGTCACGTTAACAAAGCTGTAATGTATATACACATACATGGGTCACCTTCACAGATGGTCAGCTTTAGGAAAACCCTAACTTCTGACCCAAATTCATGCTCAGTTTATCAGAAGACTAGTCTATTAATTTGTTTTCCATCACAGAGGCAAGTTACTACTACACATTTGCAACAGAGTATGAATTTATGAATAATTTGTGTAGGAAACAAAAATTTCATCCATATGTAAAATTCTTCTAAAAATCATCTCCTTAATTTCCAAATTGAGTTGTAATTTCTCAAACTGTATCTTCAGAAATGTATAAGCTGTCACTTTAGCATTTAGTACACTATTTCTCAACCTGATCAAGCCTCAGAAAATATGCATCATGCAGGTATACTATATGTATGAGCATGAGTATATGCATTTTTGGGGTGAGAAGTCACAGTTTTTAAGAGATTCTCAAAGGGTACCATGATCACATCCAACTAATTGTGAAAAGTTATCAATTTAATTGAAAGGAACATCAACACAATATTATATATACGAAGTTCAAGCCTTCATATACAAACCACAATTTTGACACAATAAGTTTGTAGTAAAACACTTTCTCTTTACATGCTACTTAAGTATCAGTGGATTTTAAAGTTTTTTTGTGGTTATCTATTAGTTTCAATAAAAACTTAATTAACAGTATGTGCATTTATATCTAAAACACAAGGTAATATTCTTGGTAAGTCATAAGTTAATAACTATAGAAGAAAAGATTTTTAAAAATGTATTAACTATTATACTGGTTCTCACAGTAAGCATTATTTCTACTAAGGCTGCATCTTTGTATCCCCAACTATCACAAGGTCTATAGTAGGAGTTTAGCAGACATCTGCTTAGTTGAGTTGCATGCTGATATATAGTCAGACTCAATGTAATTCTCACACCCCATTCATATGCTGAATGCTGGTTGGACCTCAATTATCTTCAGCCACTCAGTGCAGGACAGTATTCATATACAACCAATGCCACATACTCATCAACATGTACATCTGACTCTTTCCTTGGTTACATAAAAATCCAACCACGGTGAAAAATATTTAAAAGATATACCCTATTCTCTTCTCTTTAGTATGCTTTCAGTGCTTTATTGTGCTCTGTATGTTATACATTTCCAGCTGTGATAAATTATACTGTGGTCACCATGTTATTGTAGCTTGTAGCTTCTGACAATGGAAATCTCAGCCAAGTAGCCTTGGTGAGTCAAGGCACCAAACCAACCATAGCCTTCCAAAGTTTCCTATGTAGCCTCATGTCAGCCCTTGGGATCCCAAATTACAACTGTTGAGAACAAATTAGTAGTTTTTAAAATTGAAGTTGGAACACACTTTTGCATAATAATCAGTCTTTGAGACAATAATACAGTATAATACATTTTTTAATCCTTCCCCTCCAATCATTTTAGTAGTTGTAGTGCAAATCCAAGGTCATATCTTAAGTGGGTTGCTACTACTATAGATTATTTCTGCATACATATATGCTATTTAAATCAAGATGTGTTTTTACCTTCACAGTTTGGGGTTCATTATCTTCTAATAATAAAGTGAAATAATTAAGTTTTCACTTCTTATTCCTCACTTCACTAATAAGCCTAAAAAGTCACAGCGAAGGGAAATGACCTTCCTGTTCTGAATGGAATTTAAGCCAGAAATCTTATTATCTCTCTGATTACTGCTAATCAATTGCTCATTAGAGCCATCAGCCCTCCTTGTCTTCTTTGAGTTGCATTAAGTGCATTTGGTGTTTTGCCATGGAAATGTGTGCATGTGACAAAATTATGACCAGAAGCACTTACTATTTTTTAATCACTCCGATTAAACCCCTTGACTACATAGCCACACGATTATATTTCCAGAGCTGTAATTATAATCTGGCAACATTTCCATTTCACTCACATACTTTAAAATCATAATAGTACAGTTATGGCTTTACTCTTAAGATTTATAATGAACAGCTGAATTTCATTGTGATTCAATGTTCACCTCAATATATGAAAAGGTCTTGTGTATCAAATTATTAAAGATACAACATATCACACTCATGTCTATTTTATGGAGGTGATTTACAACACTACTTAGAAATGAAAACTTTATTTCAAGTTAACAAGATTTAAAAAAAATTCAGAGTAGGGGTAAGGGTACTATTAAAGCAATAGTACCCTTTGGAGTACTTTGCTTTGGAGACAAGCTTTGGAGACAAGATATGCTGAAGAATATGTATTCTGTACGCATTTAATAGGTCAATGAATTAAACATGCTGACAAGTGATTTTCTGTTTATGTAGTGTGGACTGAAGGTTAATTGTATGATTGTATGTTTGTCATATTAAAGACATCTCTTTTTATGCAGGATCCAATATTTATCACTGTTGTTCAGAAAGTAATGCAATAGAAGATTTAGTAAAATGCAAGAGTTGTAAAAATATGCAGACATTTGTGTGTCTTGTGGTATAGTGTTTGCCAAGGTGCAAGACCAACAAAAATTTGACAGGGAGGTCACTACCATTGTGACCATCACCATGGTGACTTTTTTGAAGACTATGAACATGGCAAAGCTTGTGATTTATCATGGAATTTAGAAGTACTAATAGTACCTAAGACCTGTTCGTGGGGACAGGGAAGGGGCAAGGAGATATCAAAGCACATTGCCTGGAGAAGCAAGACCAGGAGGATGGAATAGCTTGGAAAATCCCAGTGCACATTGGGGAAATGAATGAAGAAGGCAGGAACATCAAGAGTGGAATACATCACAGGAGTTGAAGGATTTCCTGCCTTGATGGGAAGATTGTTCTCCCATGTAGCATAAATATGCTGAGGTAAGGAGGCTAGAGGAAGCACAAATGCTGGTAAGGGTAGAAACCATCACAACTGCTATAGCAGCAGTCAGAGTTAAGGAAGAACACCTTACACAGGCATCAAATAATAACGATTTCTGCTTCTGTAAATATTATCTCTGGGTAAGGGCAATAGTAGAGCTCAAGGAAGAGGACATACGACAGAGTTTGCCTATGCTTGAGATGCCTACCCTTCCGTCTATGCAATTCTTACTGACAAGAGATTAATGACAGATAGTTAATAGTGGAGTACATGGCACATTTTTAACCATAATTATTACACACATACACATATATTTATATCTATATATATTTGTTTTGTGAATTTGATGTTTGTAATCTTTTTGTTTTACCATTAATATGTACTAATTTTACATATTAATGGGCTCAGGGTGATATTTCCATCCATGCTTACAATTCACACTGATCAAATCCAACTACTCCTTATCCACTCTCTTCCTCCAATATGATTCTGACTCTTGAGGTATTGCTTACTTTTATGGTTACCTATACAACAACCTCTGGTAATAGGGATCTTATTTTGTACTTCAGCAGAGACTATAGTAATTGGGGTATTAAGCCAGTCATGATAATGACTCATGTAATGTAATCTGTACCCATGCTTTTAAATACAACTAGGTAGTTCCAAACATACAGAGCAAAGGGAGACCAGGGGCCAGGTGCATTTATTCTTAAAAGAGTTATTGCATCCCTACAATCTGCTAGCCACTATGCTAAATGCTGACAGTGTAGTAAATAAGTGAAATAAAATTCAATCCTTTAGTGAGCAACACAGAACATGTTAAGAGGGAAGCAAACTGTGACATGCTATGATGAACAGATTGTTGTGGGTGTACAGAAAAGGGGTTGATGGATTCTCCTTGGGGGAATAAATAAAGATTCTCAAAGGACTGTAGACACCTTTACTGACAGTCTTGGGGTGAAGGTATTCTAACCAGGAAGGTCTCATGGAAACATCATAGGTGGTAAAATGCAGGGTCTGTTTGGGGAATAGCAAGGAGTCTGCAGTGTCTGAAGTTCAGAATTTTGGGGATGGATTAGCAAAACAAACTGGAAGGACAGCTGGACTCAGAGTTCCAAGACAAACCATTTTCTCTGATAAATATAAGGCAAGACAAAGGGAAAAAAGAGAGGAAGGGACAAAGCAAATTGTAGATTGAGGGGAGCAGATGCTGAGAAGAGTCATTCTGGAGAATGGGAATAAAGTTGTTAGAGATAGTGAATGGAAGCTAGATCAATGTTTTAATTCTAACTATTACTTAGGAACATTGTGTAAATGATTTACAAACTTTAAGACAAAGTTCCTTCATTACTATAATGAGTTTGGACCAGGCGATTTGATTTCTAGGGCTTGATTCAGCTACAAATGTGTTGATATTAACTAAAACATTCCAACTTATAGATGAAGAACTTGAAGTTCAGCAGCAGTAAGTACCCAGTCTCATTTTAGCATGAGAAAGTTGAAACTCAGCTCTATATTTGAACATTCCAATCCTCGAACTTCACTATGATATTAAGTCATTACAGATGTTATCCTTCATACTAATGCTATCTTTTACATTCACAAACTGTACTTGGTCAAGCAAATTTTTTTTTTTTTAAACAACAAATAGAAACAGCGTGGTGCTCATCTTGGATGAACTATCAAGCTTGGATAACTAAATAACCTAGAGGTTGGCTAAATATACAAAATGTGCTGTGAATGATGTTCCAAACAACAAGAAAATGAATGTGATGAATAAGAAACCTGCTGACAACCTTAATGTGCTGGCGGCATATAAATATTCATTGTAAATTCTTATAGTTGTCCTCTGCATTTTATTCTTTCCATTATTCCTCCCTATCTGGACTATCACCTGACTTCTAACTGGTCCCTTTGCCTTCTGTAACTTCTAAACCTATATGTTGTGGTCAGTTTCCTTCACTGAGTGTAGATGTTATAAGATTCCTTCACTTGTTCTGCACCATGCAACCTAGCCTTCATTGAATCTTCCTGCTCCATCTGTACACTATTTCCTGAATATCTCATGAGTATTTTGATCTTCAAACCTTAGATCAAAATATTCTTTATGCTACAAAAGATTAATTTAAGCACATTTGCCTCTTTTTGTTTTTCTTTTTCTTTAATGTTTCTTGACTGCACCCATGCCTCTAAATTCCTAATGCCAGTGCTTTAGATTGGGCCATCTCAAGCCTCCTCTTCAATTTAGATTACTGAAATAGCCTGGCTCCCATGGTAATTAGTCTAGTTAGACCAGAAGCCTCCTTCCAGAACACTTTTCTGATTATTGCTGTTTTTCCACTAATGTTCTTTCCATTGACTCCCACTGCATTTAACTTCTTAAAATGGTGCTGTGAGCTGATTTGTGTCCTCCCTAAATTCCTAAATTGAGGCCCTACCTCCCAGTGGGATTGTATTTGGATATAAGGCCTATAAGAAGAAAGCAAATAAGTTAAATGAGGTCATAAACGTGGGACCCAGATCAGATAGGATCTGGAGTGTCCTTAACACTCACCAGAAAACTCACGCACACACATGCACACACACACACACTATTAATCTCTCTCTTTCTTTTTTCCTCTCTGTCATTCTGTCTCTCTTTCTCTCTCTCTAAGTGGACACACAAAAGAAAACCTATGTGAGCACACAGTGAAAAAATTGCCATCTATAAATCAGAAATTTGATCTTAAACTTTCCAGCTTCCAGAACTGGGAGGAAAAAAAAATCTACTTCTGTTGTTAAATACACCTATTCTATTGTATTTTGTTATGGTAGCCCAAGCAAACCAATATATGTGACACACAATTTCTTCTGTATTCTGGTTGTTAATTTTTTTCCCAATGAATCTGTTATCATCCTCAGCCTCCCATTCCTGTCCTATTACAATCTACTCTTTACCTTCCATGGAATCACTATGCTGCCTCTGGCTAGGCAGATGGTGGTTTAGAGTGGCTGCAATGCTTAGCTCCTCCTTATGGGTGTGGTTTACTCTTAGTCCTTCTTCAGAATTGAACTGAGGTGGGTTCAGTAACTTCATTTGCTTCCCTGACATCTGACAATCGCATCTACCATGAAAGTCATTATGGTAGACCAAAAAATAATACACTTTGTATGCTTCCTGGAATAGATTCTTAGGGAAAGGGTCACATTTCAAGCCTCTGAATCTCTCTGCCTATATAAAATATATTGAATGTTTGGATAAATTTACAGTATTTTTAGTTTTGAGAGCACCAAACAAAACTATCTCTCTTCTATTTATCATCTGTTGCTCAAAGATTAGCTTTGCTTCTCTTCAAATGAATGTCCTTATCTGTCAAATTAAAAGAAGCATGATAGCTGCAGATTGCTGAAAGGATTAGTAATAAAAATGATTTACACCAATGGATAGTACTTAAGTTGAATTCAAATCACATCTGTCCATCTTGAGGACCAATACAGCTCTACATTTGCAAGACCTATGTAAAGATACATAGGCATACTTAATTGTTTCTGTCCTCTTTCCTTTCACAGACTTCGTTTATAGCCCAGTTACAGCTTTTATCAGCTTTCCTAACATTAGAGTGATTTATGCATGTATCTGGTTCTTCGTTTGATGGTGGTAAGCCTGGTAGACAGGGATAAGGTATTTTCTATCTTGGTGTCCTTAGCTGCCTGAACGAGTGTCCCACACATAGTGGGTGCGTTGGAGTTAATGTGAGAAACGTAACAATGATCAATAGATCCTGTGTTGTGGCATATTTTCTAACAGAATTTAAAAATTTCAGAATATTTCTTACATTTAAAAAAATCAACTAGAGCTTCTTCATCTGCTACTAATCATCCCATATCTGAGTTATCTAGCCTTTTATGAGTTATGTTTGACCCTTAGGCTGTAACTCTTTGATAAGCATTCACTTTTGGCTTTACATGGATTTGAACTCAAATATGTGATTGAATTAGTTGGAGCAGTCAGCAAGTCAGTAGGAAAAAGTACATCACTCATCATAACTTCTGGTCTCCCTCTAGTGCCCCCTATTGTCAGAACCTAAGAAGGAATTCTGTGGTAAAGGAGGAATGTCTATGTCCCAGTCCCAGTATCACAAAGTAGAATGGGAGGAAAGAGGTTTTAGCTGGGAGAGAATTATCTATTAAAAGGCACACTGATAATGAAAGAGAATGAACCTTTTATACTGCACAGTGTCTTAGCTATTTCATTGTCAATCCCATGCTTTCAAATCATGAAATAGTAAAGCTTTCACTGGTGCTGTGCTGGGATTAGGGGAAGGAATGTTAAAAGATTACCCAACTAGGCTTTTGTTTCCAAAGAAGAGGGAGTAGTCTACAAAATGGGCTTCAGAGTGTCTTTAAGGAAATTATTTTAAAATAAAAGAGGAAGTCAGGAACAAGGAAGGGACTCTGGAAAGCAAAATAAATCCTGGGGAGGCTGGACTTCTGTTGGATTTTGATGGCAAAAGTGGTGTGCATTCCAGCATAAGTGCCATTTCACCATGAAAATGGTTACTGTGCCAGAAAATTGACCAGTGCTGAGTGTCTCTAATTAGAACTGTACCAAAAAGTGCTGGGGTACAGTCCTGACTGTTGAAGTGTGTTAGCTTGAAAGAGGAATTATTAAGACTATTCTGCTGACTCCCAGACACAATGTTCAAGGTGGCCTCAGCTAGTAAATAGGAGTAGAAAACATATCCTCACACATTTCCTTCATGCTTGAAAAACAAGCAATTTAGGAGAAGACATCTGGACACAAAATTTGAACAGGACTCAGAGCCCATGAAAACAAGGACTTCAAGGCTTGGCGTCTGGCTGCTAAGCAACGGACTTCTTACATTCAAAACAGAGTTGTAAAAGTTGAATCCTGGTGCCAACTCTGGGTATTTCTCATTGAAAAGAAATAGCTATGAAAGTTTTTCTTTAGGCCTTAAGATACCTGATTTCCATGATGTAGAAGAGTTCAGATAATCCTTCCACTTCCTGCTTTTCACTTTCTGAAGTATTAGGCAGAGACTAACTTCACATTTTAAATACTCTCAAATAAATGTGGCATAAAGGTCTTGAGCCACCTAGTAGAACTCTTTTAAATTGGGTGCACATGCACCTAATTCTTAAGACAAGTACTTTTCAAATATTCAGTTTTCATGAAGTTGAATGAATATAATAGAGGGCCAACTCTAACTTAATGAGATTTGCTTTAAACTATGCTTCTGCTTGGCAAGGAACTCAGGAGGGTTCCTGTAAGATATTTCCCATGTGTGGCCTAGTGTGAAAAATGTATGTTATTATAATACTTATTAAAATTAAGATAGGTCATTAATTTATTTCTCTCTTGCTTTTTTCTGTTTAAAATGTACCAATAAGTTTCAGTTTGGAAAACAGGAACTGTTAACTATCCAAGCCAAAAACATACCAGGAAAAAGTAAGAGGCATAACTTAGAAATACTGACTAGTTTCCATTTTTCTGAGCTGGGAAACAATTAGGAAAATTATGGGGCAGAGGGCAAAAAGTGATGGGCATTCTATTCATTTTTATTTATGTTAGAGCTGTGGACTGTGCTTTTGTCTTAAAAAATGAAAGAAAATTATTAAAACAACCTACTTTTTGGAGCAGTATGCTTACAAAAGTATTTTTTCCTTTTTCTTTTGGGAGCTTCCTTCTATAAACTCCCCAAAGCCTTCTTCTTGGCAAAGCAAGGAAACCCAGACATGGAAAGTTGCTTATGAAAAAAAAAAAAAAAAAAAGGACTTGGAAACCAAGTAAGAAAGGGATAGTTTTACAGGAGAACTTCATAGGGCAGGCTACAAAATGAATGTTCTACCGTTTCAAAGACTAATGCTGTGCAGAGGAATTAAAGGATGGCTTCCAGAACATCACTGAATGAGGAGAAAGATTTTCCATTGTGCACCACACAGTGTACAGCCTGGATCTCCCCAAAGTACCTCCTTCCAGTGTCTTTGTTTACATGTGGTTTACATTTATGTCCAGCCCATGAACCACAAGCGTTTCTCTACTCCAAATTTACCAACGCTTTTCCTTCATACCATGGGTGCCTTGGTAAAAATAGAAAAATTAGGTAGCAAAGTTGTAAGATTCTGAAGCATCTTGTAATGGATCATTTAATTTCATATCCTTTCTCTCTTTGCTCCCTTTTACCATTTTGCATAGTACTTCAAAGTTTGTAATCCCTTGTCTATTTTGGATGCAACTCAAACACTTAAAGAGTGAGCTTTAAAAGTTGAATTTTACCAGGCATTTAAGAGGCACAAGTTAAAACTGCCAATCCAAGCAGAGATGTGAAAACTGAGGCTCAGAACTACCAGCAAGTGAGGCCCCAAACCAATCCAGACTTTTTGTCTGAATGTCACACTAACGTGGTGGTCTAATAACTGGAAATAGATATTGTACTCCTCCCAAAGCCTCTGGGCTTATAAAGATCAATTTCTTTCCTTTTCTGTAACCATCCTCCTTAAAATGAGGAAGTCCTGGGAAAACATTCCTTCCTCATGTCTTGACTCTTTTTCCAGACCTTCTGCCATGGGGCTTCAGAAACATCCTCATCCAAAACACTAACCTGCAAATTATGATGCCACCCTTGTTTGGCTGCAGAGTGGGAGAGGGCGGTGCTTGTGATACACTGGTAGACTAGGCAGTGGACTTGTAAAGAAGCCTCCCAAGTTTGTTCTTTCAGCTGATTGGGCTTCAATATCCTCCCTACCCTCCCACATTCCTTTCTTCCCAGGAACTGAGATCCCAAGGTGGACATGTCAGAACTCCGTTAGGAAACCACGTTATAAAAGGAGTTCTTTGGAAAGTCTTCCCTTCCCTGGTGTTGTGGAGGGGGTTCAAACAGGGACACTTCAGTAAGGAAGGTCATCAAGCAGATAAAAGTGACTGACATGCATGGACTTTCAAGCCTTTGTCATTAGATTGGACAAAGTCATATTTTCGGGTTCACTGGAAAGTGAAGACCCATGATTCCAAAAGCAATCTTCCTTTCCTCTTTTGCATTTAAGGGTGTGTATCTCCCAAGCACTCTAGTGACTTAGTGACTTCTTATCATGTGCGTGTACCTGAATTACCCGATCTCAGACTGGATGACATCCAGCATTGTGGTACGCAGGTAGTCACTTAAGGCACAAATTGCTGTGGAGGCTATTGTGAACACAGGCAGAGTTGGAGGCTGGCTGGATTTTCTGCAAGATGCAGTCAAGCAAATCCATAGTGGCAGGTAGTTTGTGAGAGACGCGAAGCTATCAGCAAGACAGTCCCTTCCATCTACCTCCTTATCCCAATGCTGGGCGCCCGCCCCAGCTGCACCTACCTCCCGAGTAAATAGGATGGCCGCATCGTAGTGCTCCTCGTGGTCATCTCCCAGCTGATTGTGTTGGTGCTGCCATTTGCAAAAGTTTTTGAGAGTGGTAGCTGCGTTCTTGCTCACTTCTAGGCTCTTGTCCTTGTCGCCCAGCACCACCACCTTCACCACCGCCAAGCGGATGTGGTTTTCGATGCTGGCATGGCTGTAAAGCCGGTTGGCGATGGAGGCCAGGGTCAACAGGTAATGCTGCAGGCCCCGTCCATACATCCGTGCCAT
Organism: Castor canadensis; assembly: GCF_047511655.1. Lineage (NCBI taxonomy): Eukaryota > Metazoa > Chordata > Mammalia > Rodentia > Castoridae > Castor > Castor canadensis. The sequence goes on along the minus strand of NC_133390.1, from coordinate 16,877,826 downwards.
GGAGGCATCAGCCACCAGGAGCAGCTCCACCTGGCGGGCCCGGGAGATGGAGCGGCGTCTCCGCCGCCACCAAATCTGAGGTCCGGTACCCCCGGCAGGCAAGAGAGTTGAGTGGTCTGGGAGCTGTGGGGCCGGAGCTGCGCGTCGGCCCGGATTATTGTGCGCCGGGGGGCGCTCGTGGGACCCCGGCGGGGACGCGGGGGTCTCACAGCTGGCGCGTGGCTGCAGGGCCTCGAAGCTGAAGCCCTCGCGGGTGTAGAGGTGCAGGATCCGCGAAGACCCATCCCTGTACACTCGCTCAGTTTCTGCTTCCGCCCAGGGCTCGCGCAATAGTGGCTTTAAGCGGTAGCGCGCGTGCTTGACTGCGAAGAAGCCGTCGAGACCCCCGCAGAGGTCAAAGACAGCCAGGGAGCGAGGGCTGCCGTCCACCGTGCCTCTGTAAAAGCAGTGGCCCCGGTGGCGCCGGAGTGCGTTCAGCCCGCCTCCTGCGGGAACGAAGCCAGCAGTGCCCACCGAATCATCCCTCTCCAGGTCCAGCAGGAATCTTCGGCCGCCCGCGTAGACGAGGTAGCCCACCTTGCCACCTCCAGAGTACAGTTGGTCGATATTCTGTACGAGCCCGCTGCTCCTGCGCTGCGGCTTCAGGGGGAGAGGGTGGCCCAGAGGCTCGACCAGCTCCTGTGCCTCCTCCCCCTGCCGCCTGCGGGGCTGGGTGGCCACTGCAGCAACCGGAGGCTGCCCGGCTTTATCCTGGGCAGGTGCCGCGGCGGGACTGGCGGCGGCCGGGGGCAGGCGGAACACGCACAACAACAGGGACGCCCACCCGAGCAGCATAGTGCGCTGCCCGCGGGGAGGGGCTGCGCGACGGGCACTTTATAGGTATTTGTTATTTGCTAGGGAAGTTTCAGGGGCGGGGGATGGGGGCACACACACACTTGCTTGCAAGGTTGAGTCAAGTGTCGGAGGGAGGAGGACCCGCAGCAGCGCCAGCCTGTCAGGGGCACGGTACCCAACCTGCGAACTTTTCTTTGTTGGTTTGGAAAATGTTTAGATTTGTGCTCCAGAAAGAAGGGGAAGAAGAAAAAAAGAAAGAAAAGGAACAACAGCAACAACAAAAAAGCAGGTGGTGGAGATTCAGCAAATACAGGAAAGAGAAAAACCCAAATGCAGTCACGATCGTTGTACCAAAAAAAGTGAAGGAGGTATCGCGCACCCGGCCGGCAACTGGTGCGCGCAGCCACCCGCCAGCTGGCTGCTCGGGACGCGCTGGCTGCGGAGGTTCCAAGCTCTGGGGCCCACTTCCTTTCTTATTTTGTGGGTTTTCTCGACTCTGCTGGAACCAGCGGGAAGGGGAAAAAGAGACGGAAAAAAGCCATAAAAATTAAAACAAAAACGCATGGGGCGGCCTGCGGCGAGCTGGTGAAGCGATGTGTCCGTGTCTCTTCAGCTGCGGTGTCTTCCTTCCCGCAGTCATCCCCAGTCCCAGCTGGCCGCTGCGAGCGCTGAGAGCAGCGCGAGCGCTGTGAAGATGCGAGGAGGTGGAACAATGAATTTATAGCGGCATGCCATCCTGCAATGGCAATTTCAACAATTCGTCACTGCACGCTGCCTCTTAAAGGGAGAGCTTCCCCCACCACTCCCACCCTTCCCGGTCCGCGCCTAATCAGATGGGGGGAGGGCGAAAAGGGAGGAGGGTGATCGAGGAAAGGGAGATGAAGAAGGAGGAAGGGATCTGGACCTGGCGGGATGGAAGGAGGGACAAAGGAGGGAACCAAGGCGAGGAGAAAAAATATTTGGGCAAGAAAAACAGAAAATTTCTTTGGTCTCATTTAAAGCCACAGCGACTCTGGGTCTGTCTGATATTTCACAACCAATCGGGTTTGCTAACCTCGGCTTACCTCATCGCCTGAAGGGGTGTTTTGATGTGTTTTTAAAGTTACTGAGACATTAGTCTCTCCCTGCCCCCTTCTCGCTTGTCTTTCTAACCTTGGATTGGAAGATCCTGCTCCAAGTTTTTCCCTTTTGCATGCCGGTGCGCTCTGGCCACGCAGACCGCGCAACTTCATCCACCAAACCAGTGCTTTCAGCCTCCTGTGCGTCCCCTGGTCCCTGTGCTCCCTTCGCTTCCTCCCAACCATCCGGGTACAGTGTTTCCTGTCTCCTCATTCCCCACGCTATTTGAGTTCCCACCGTCACTGGGTTCGAGCTCCGGGGTGACTAACTTCTCCCTGCCACCAGCAGAGCGGCGGGGCAGCTGGACAGCCGCGGGCGCTTCCTGGCGCGTCGCCGTGCCCAGAGCTCTCCGGTGCCTCAGGGCAGAGCCGCCAGCGGCCTGGGAACTTTGTGGCTTTGTGTGCAAAGGGCGGGCTCCCCTCTTTCTCCTGCTTGCCTTTCGTCAGTGCCCACAATCTGTCACTTAATCCCAGCCACTGGAACTTCCTTTGCTTTAGAAAGGCAGGAAGGGAAAGAGTTAACTCTTGAAGGGAATTCTGCTTAATTTTTTCCCAAAAGATTTTTAAATTTTGTGCTTACACTTTCTCTTTTTCTTCTCGTTTAAATGATAAATACCCATATGTGTTATTTACTTTCTGTCTCCTAAAGCAAACCTACATCCTATAGGCCTTGAACTACTGTCATTTTCAGAAATTCCTTTTAGGAGAAAAAGAATAGTTTTTTTTGGAGGAGGGTATTGGTGCTTATTAGTAGGCTGGTAGCATTGTCACAGTTACTCATTTTCTTAGACCTCTTTGTTTCCTCTAATTACCGATTCTAAGAGGGTAGAAGGAAAATCCAGTGACTTGGTAACAGCTATCTGGTTATAGCTAGAAGATCTGCTACTGTAGGGGCAGGAGCAGCTCCTCCCCGCCCTTCCCCCACCCCCCGTCGTTCTTCAGGTTAATCCACAAATGTACCAGTGAAAAATAAAACTGATAGAATTTGCACGTTTCAATCTTTTTTAACTTCAGTGACCCTGAAGACAGTGGGGGCTCCAGTGATTCCCTTAGCTGATTACTTCTTAGGAAGGGTACCATGAGGATCCAGGACTGACCTGAGGCCCTCAAGATAGCGATAAACCTCTGGAGGAAATTCCAGAATTGCTCAGTAATGGTACCCATTGTCCTCTGCCTGGAGCACCCTCTGGTGTTATCAGGGAGGCAAATAAACCTGTTGTAACATCTGATTCTTGCTTATAAATTAAGAGCTTGTTGGCCCTGGTGCATCCAATAGTGCCTGATGGATTCTGAGGGGAACTAGAAGTTTCTGCTGAAGGCTATCTGGGGAACTAGAAGTTTCTGCTGAAGGCTATCTCTTTTAATACCTAAGTCCCTCAGTCCATCACCCAAGGCCAGGTGGATGGGTCAGGTTATAAAGGAAGTGCATGGAGGTTGGAGCAAGCTTTATCTCATGAATATCCTTCGGCCTTATACTGGCTATCCTCTCTCCAGTGGTCATTATTGTTTGTTCACAAATAGCAAACAATTTGTTTTTTACCAGTGAAAAAAGACTCCAGTATTTGGCATAAAAATACCATGTCCAAAACAAACTTTATTCAATAAATTTAACCATTTCATCCTTTTTAACCTCAAAGGATCACTTTGATAGATAGGTATTTCAAGTGTCAGCAGTTTAAAGTTATTAATTATAAATTGTTTACATCCGCAGACATTTCTTACTTAAAATGTAAGGAAATTCCAACTTAATCTTCTTATTGAAGCTTTTCTCCTCCTGTAAAAAAAACAAAACTGCTTTTCTCAATGAATCCTGAATCTGAATTTTATGCCTTTGAATTTGGCAAATGAATCATTTGGATCAGTGTGTTCAAATACTTATAATACATTGAAGAACAGTTAAAGCTCCAAATGTGAATATCGAGTCCCAAATATTTATTAGAATCACATATCATAGTAGCTTGTAGATATTAATGAGTAATTTCTTAATTATTCAGAAAAATTCTGCTTGGATGTGTTTTTATTTTCTGTGAAAGTTACTTGAACACTTCAGGAAGCTCATTGGGTAATATTTTTCAAATATTATCTTAGTCAATTAGGCTGAACTTCTTTGCTCCCCCCAAATTAATGTCTGTTAGTTCAAGGAAGTTATTTTCACTGGGGTAAATAGCTAAAGTTTATGTCTTACAGTAGAAACTCAAAATATACACACAATCATGTGTAGGTGGCTTGTTACTTTAATATTTTGCTATTCTAACAAATAGTTTTATTTGTGCAAATTTAATGAGAAATTTCCACTACATTTATAGAACATATGACCACAAATTCAACCAATATATAGTTTTGTATGTTTCTCCCAAAGAAGAAAGTTTCTATTCCAAAATGTTACAAATTGGAATTTGTAATCTTGGGGAATTGTAATCTTGGGAGTTAAAATCTTGGAGATAATTTAAAGCAATGTCTTCCATCTACCAATGAGAAACTAAGATCTTGAGGCTGAAGTGACTTGCTGCTATTATCAGCAACTCTCCTGAAACCTAAATCTCCTAACTCTTAATTTGGTGTTCGACCCACAACCCCTCTTAAAATCTATCCAGTTTAACAAATATCTGTCAAGGGCTTTGTAAGGCTCTCTGGAGGCTTGTGGAGGTGAATAAGCTATGTTTTCACGGAGTTCACAGTTCAGAGATGGGTCCTATTGGATGGATAGATGCTTGGAATCTTAACTGGAAATTACAAATATAGAGGGGGAGAAAAACAAGAGGCTAACACTTGTGGGTGTTCTGAGCTCTGTATTTCCAGTATAGCTTCACTCCATAGGATTTCTGTATCCTTGTAAGCAGCATTTTTCTCAAATTTCCATTTGCTAAAGTGTCAGATCCTTACTCTCACCCCAAACTATAATGGTAAAAGTGAGGAAATATCCGACAGTAAAATATTCCTCCAGCCAAACACCTGCTCCTTACCTCCTATGTAGAAGAATCACTATCTCTCCACTTTGTTTTCCTTTCTCACATCAAGATTCCTACTCCAGGCCTGGCTGCCTTCTGAGCAGAATCCTCTCCCTTGGTAGCAGGATGCATGGATGCTGTGAATGGGAACTGCTCCACTGCTGCAAGGCTCTATTTATGAATGCTTTAATACTCTAGGTGAAACTTTTCCTCCTGGATCACTTCATTTTTCAAATTCTAGTTCTTGAAAGACCGCTTCAAAATCCAGGACTACAATTTGGCATTAGGGAAAGGAGTGTATTTACTATTATAGCTTTGATATGACTCCTAAAGGATTTTAGAGGGTTTTCCAAGGGACTGTTCTTCAGTAAACCTTCTTCCCTCCTTTTCCACCACCATTTCTCTCTCCATCTCTTCCTGTGCTCCACAGTGACAGAACGTGCATCTTGATACACCAGTGCATGCACTTACAGTCTCACCCACATTAGCACGCACGGACACTTACCCTAACTCCTGTTCTCCTCTAGGCTGCACTGATGGGGAATACAAAGAAGTTCTGATCAGAGCTCAGATAATAGAAGAGATTAGATCATTTTTTCTTCTCTTGCAAAGGAAATTTCCTTAGGACCTTCACTGTAGAACTTTTTTTTTTTTTTCCACTCAGAGAAGCTTTCTGTATGTGTGGCAAAACTGAAAAACATTTTCTCTGCTACCTGACTTGGATGTATTACAGAACAATCTATTGTGATGGATAGCATAGACTTTACAATCAGTTTTACTTAATATTATAAAAACATAAATTCTTTAAAAAGTCAGATTTTCATTATTCTTACAAACAGAAATTTTATACTGTATAAAAGTCTTCAGATGAATAATGTACATGTGTATTATTTAAGACATACAGGTGTTATCTGTAAAGTAAAACCGACAAGTTATTTTTTATGCTGACCAGCTGTGAAATGTTGTTTTTAACTTTTCTTTCACAATTATGCACGTATTTCTTGCTTTTATGAGCTACCCCAATTTTTTTCCTTTATTTTCCAGAAATTATCTCAGAATCAAAGCTTACTGGAAAACACATGGAAAATTGGGAATTTCTAGCTGAGAGTAATTTGAAACTTTGAAACATTTGAGGTTTTATTTTTTTTCCTTCATGATGGCAAATTTTAAGCAAATATTTCTAAGTACTTAGTGAGTGGTAGTTCTAGTAATGCATACAATTATAGTAGAATTGTTGTTCCTTAGTCCTACAATCACATTTATTCAGTTTTTTAGGTTAAGGCTGCTTCTTAATATGACTCAAACTGTAGAATATTACAATTTTCCTTGAAACTACTCAGTATTTCTGTGTAAAATGTTTTTGCCTTATTCTGGTAAGTAAAGTGAGAAGCTCAAGTTAGTCCTAACAAAGCTGATGACTATCAATTGCTTACTGCCGCATTCACCAGTGGCCAATAAAGAAAAGGAAACAGCAGCTGCCTCATAGATGTGCTGGCCCTGCAGGTTGCTTAAGTGGTCAGTGAAAGACAGACACAGCCTCATTTACTCATGACTGCCAATGATGCTACATACCTCTCTAAAGCACCCCTTTTCTTATCAGGCACTAATGGGTAGAAGAGCAGTTATGTAGGTTACAATCCTATATGGGGGTTCAGATAAAGACATTGCAATTTTTATCCACTTTTTTTACTTAAGGGATGTCATTCTTCCCATACTATACCCTAGCTTCTCAATCCTCCACCATGTTGAAAATAGGAAATGACAATGCACCCTGACTTACTGAGTAAAAGAAAATTTGATCTGAACACCAGAAAGGAACTCTACAGGGGTTCATCATCAACTCTGCTGTGTTACCCCTCCCATTTGGCTAGGACTGGACCTGTTAGAAACCCCCCATTTTACTACTAGTGAAGCATCTCAGGGTTCCAACAAGATTGCCCCCTCTGAAAAATGAGAGCAGATGAGCTTGAGGCAGCAAGAAGATAAGGAGAAGTGGGCTTTGGTTGGCTTACACTTTAGGAAACTAATCTTTGCTTAGGGTTTCCCATATGGTTTTTCTCCATAGTATTTCCCACTATTGCTCTTCCCTTTTTCTCATTTCAGAATCTACTTTCCATCCTTCTATACCCTGTCCAGTCTATGTTAGTAAGGAAACAGGATACTGTACCTTGTCTTTTAGAGATGTGGGGTACAAAATTCTTTTGTGGATGGAGGTGAGTGAGAAAGAATGAGGTTGTGATGCTGTTGCTTGTGAGACTGTCACCCATGTTCAAAACCATCCTCTAAAGGCAATACCCACCTAATCTGCCCACAATGGTCACCAGAACCTTGATGGCTCATGTCATCATGGGTCCAAATGATTCAGGTAACTCTGTTGAATAGTACTGTAAGAATTCTTTTGACTTATGGGTTTATAGAATTAATTACCAATAGTGAGTTGGAACTACTAAACAGATAGTTATAATTAACTAAAAAATTTTAATCTATTTTTCTGTAGCTCAGACCCACACTTATTCTTGATAAGCATTAATGAAATATGTAACTATTCCCTCCATCTTTTAGCATAGTAGATTTTCCCCCCATATGATTCTGATGAGGAAAATGGTACTATTGAACCTGACTAGGGTAGAAGTATTGACAGAAGGAATCTGTTTGGTATGATGTGGAGAAAGCTTTTCATGTATATCTCACAGCTAAACAAAATTTTCTGAGAATCCATAAATAACTTTAAAAAAATGCTAGTAGTCAGAGGATTAAAGATAAACAAATCCACTAGAGTCTCTGCTAGCTTCCAGACAATGAGCTTAACCTCCAAAAAATGCAAAACAATGTCTTGAGACTATGACTTTTTTTTTTTCTAAACCTTGTTTTTGCTGTTGACTATTCACAGAAATCTAATGGTTGAGTCCCTCCTACACAAGTAAAATTTTTGGATGTTAAATATAACTTCATGTCTTAGAATGGGTTTTGGCCTCTCTCTCTTCCTTCACATTCTTTCCTTTTCTCCCTTGTCTTCTTTGTGCCTGCCTTTTTCACTAGGCTGAAAGCAGGAACTGTGCTAGCCTTCCTTACCAGCATATCTCCAGCTTCTGAGTAACTGCTAAAAAGGAGGTATAAATAGATTCATGTTAACTATGAAAAACACATGTTAAGTATTTTTTAAAATTATAAATGCAGGTATTTATTGATACTTGCTTGTGGCCTTTCTTTACCATCTTTTTTCTAATAATGATAATAATGTACCTTTTCAGGAAAATCCAACCCATGTGTTTGAATAGAGCTTACCCTTTCCCAGTAGACATGACACTGAATACCAAACTTGGGAACTCAGAGTGCTGCCTGCTTGCATCTGTCCAGAGCTGCTGGTTCTGAAGAGTTCTTCTTAATGAAGTCCCACTTAGGATAGTCACCCAAACCATTAGCTGAATGCATTTTATCCTGGGACCTACAGACCATGTATTAAAAATGAAATCAGAGCTACTCTAACAGATACACTCAAATCCGCAGTGGTTTCACAGTGCACTCTTGCTCATGCCACAGTCCAGGGTGAGTTAACAGATAGGACAGTGCTGCTCCTTGCAGTCATTAAGGAGCCAACCTGTTCCATCCCATGATCCTGCTCCATCCTTAACCTGTTGCTCCCAAGACTGACATGGAAGAGGGAAAGAAAGTAGAAAAAAAAGTACGTCCTTCCTTCTTGTCTCCTCTTAGAAGTAGGATACTTATAGTTCATTAGCCAAATTATAGTTCATATGGCAGAAAAAGTCATACGGCCACACCCAGATGTAAGGATGTGAATGTGCAAGAAGCTGGAGAATGTAAAGCATATGTCAGCCAGGGTTATTAAAGAGAGAGAGAGAGAGAGAGAGGGAAAGGAGAGAGAATATCATCTAGCTAGTTTTTTCTTATTGCACCTTATCTTAGAGATGCCACCGAATAGAAAAAGACTCAAAATTAAGCCAAGTAGGGGAAAGAAAGTGAGAGAGAGGAGGGAAATAAAAAAGACAAGGAGAAAAAAATGAGAGCTAGGTTATTGGAATTCCTGAATATAGCCATGTCAATAAAAGCATTGCCTTTAAAAAAGCATTATTAGTGTGTTCAGGGATATTGTCACCTAAAACATAAAGAATCTTCCCTTTTTTACTTTCTGTGTTGTCGACTCTTATCCCAGTGCCTTGCATGTGGTAAACAATCTAAATACATTTTTTATTTAAAGACATTAAGAATGACAATTTAGTACATTGAGCTAAAATAGCATATGATCTGATGTTAATTAACAAATTTATCTATTAAATTATTTCTATTTTATTTGTTTGTTTTTAGAAGTATTGGGGTTTGAACTCAAGGCTTCATGCTTGCTTAGTGTGCTCTGTCCTGCTTGAACCACACCTCTAGCCCTTTTTGTTGTGGTTATTTTGGAGATAGTGTCTTGCCCTTTGCTCAGGTCTGCCTGGACGGCAGTCTTCTTATTTTACCTTCTCACTGTGACTGAGATGACAGGCATGCCACCGCACCCAGCTTCTTTCTGTAGAATTGGGCAGGGAGCCTCAAAACATTTTTTTGCCTGTGCTGGCCTGGAATCACAATCCTCCCAATCTCAGTCTTTGGTGTAGCTTGGGATGACAGGCATATGCCACCACACTCAGCTTTTTCCCATTGAGATGGGGTCTCTCAAACTTTTTTATGGGGTCTTGTCTCCCAAATACCTACAATTAGAGGCATGAGCCAAATTGCACAGTCTCCTATACTATTTCTAAAAATTGCAGTGTCAAGTGACTACGTTTGTTGCACTTATTCTACTATTGCATTTTATGTTCTTCTGGTCTGTGTCATACACCTGAACATGTCTCATGTTGGTTTGTATCAAAATTGTCACTACCTTTTATCTGGGTTGAAATACCAATTGCAGAATTCTCACATTTATGACCAAAACTGAGACATCAATTGTCTTCCTACTGTTCTTAAGTCTCTTTAGTCTTATGAGATGTTGCACATACCTGTGAAATCCTGGAACTTAAGGATAGCTAATCCCCCTTAGTGTGTACCATGAAGATAACTTTGGCTGTGCTATCTCATCTTTGGCCCAACCCTTCAATGTGTGGAAAAGTACTGATCCTGTGGCTCTTAGTAGCTAGTGCAAACTGCTAAATTGAGCAACATAACAAAAATTTTCTACAACACTATGAGAAAATTTACTATGTGCTATCTTCCTATAAGATTGTGCACATCTGTCTCAGACCACAGTAAGCCAAAATGCACAAGTTTTGATCGTGGTTTAGGTACTGTGATGTTGCTTAGACATTTTATGTACTTGTTTCACCATCTGCAAAAGAGTGACACACGGGTCACTGACTATTTGTGAAGGTGATGAGTTTGAATATTTGTAAAGTACTTGGCACATAGTAGATGAACAATACATTCATTATTATTATTACTGTTACTATTTTATTTACCCAGATAGTAGTTGAGGGTTTTATTTTAACTCTTCCATATCTATTTAAATTTTGACTCAAAGAATTTATGTTTGACATTGTCCTAATAGGAAAATTTGAAAGAGAATCACTAAAGATGTGCAAGACATCCCAGGTACAAAGGCTGGAGAAAAGCCCAATGAAAGGAAGTGGTAAAAGGGTTTAGAAAAATGCATTTTCTGAGGTCTTTGCCTCTGATTTCTATGTTATAAAAGAATTAAATAATTCAATTTATCTTTCCAATTCATGTCTCCCTGTGTCCATTGTCTTGATAGTATCAAAGCTGCTTTTGCATACTTGTCTTTTTTGAAGATCTGTACACACTATAGTGCCATTACACAGAGCCCGAGGACTGCTACCTTCATTGACACATGGCTCCAATGCCTAACACAACAATCTTGTATACTTTTGACATGCCTTTACAACCTCAATTTCAATTTTTCAATTTTTTGTAATCCCATAATCTTATCTAAGGGGTGAAAGGAACTAATAACTCCTATTTTAAAATCTTAGTCAAAATTGAAGAAAAAAAGCAATAAGTACAGTTTAAGAAGTAGTTAACCCTAAAACTCAATTTAATAGAAAGTCTTATGTTCTAGAGTCCCAGGTCCAGTAGAGAACTCAGGTACTGACTGTTTTTACCTAAGGAAGGAGTCGATGACTTATCTTTCCTACTACATGATGTAGAATACTAGATCCTTCAGCTTACTGCATATGGTGCTTATGTTTTAAATCACTGTATGAGCCCCTGGAGAACTTAGATACATAGCACATAGAGATTGATAATTTGAAATATGGCCAGTCTATGCAGTTGCCTAGTAGTTCTGATTGTTTTTGTTTTGTTTTGTTTTTAATACTTGTTGTCATATAACAAACACCTAAAGTAAAGCGATTAAAGCAAAAACTACGAACATAATTTTTTGTTTCTTTCAAAGAGACTCTCCTCCTAAGAAGGATGAATATTATTGTTGGTGGTGAAGGTGAAGAGACTAAATAAGTGCATAACAATTGTGTTTTAATGAAAAAATAAAGTGGATCCATTTACAAAAGGAATTTAGTAATGGCTTAATCTACCATGTGAAGAATCTCAGTAATGCAATCCACAGGGATAAAGAAGAAAAAGGAGATAGAGAGACAGCATCCCCAAATGGTTCACAAATGCAAAATCACACAATAAAGGTTTGAGAAAAGTTAAAAAATGGTGAAATACGTTATTCATAAAAGCATATGCCTGTGAGATTTCATTAAAATAAGCTGAAAGTAAGTGTAGAGAATGTGTACATTTCTACAAATCTCAGGTGGTAAGGGCAAAATGCAATTGAAATAAGCATACCTGGAGTAAATGGTGGTTCAAATCTTCCAGAAGGATTTTATTTTTTACCACATGTGACGTCAACAAAGGAATTCTTTGACTCATTATCCTATATGCATTCTCTTGAAGAGAAGAAACACATACAAAAGAAATAACATGTAAAATAATGAAAAAAAAGGTCTATGTTGGATGAAACTACCTTCTCAAATATTCTCCATGAGATGGGCAAGAAAACAGGAGGATTTAAGGAAGCCAAGGATACATTGACTCATCTACTTTTGTGGCAGTGTAGTATATTTTGGGATTAAGACTCACTTGTTTTCCTGTTCCGTCATTTCCCAACATTGAGGGACTTGAATAAGAACTCCCTGGATGTTTATTGACATTCCATTAAAAAGAACATAAGACATAGCCAAAATTTTTTTTTTTTTTACTTTAAAAATGTCCACAAGTACTTTGTGCTAAGGTAGTTTAAAAAATGTGTGGGTTCGCAACATCTCCTGACATATCTATAAAATAGGAGAACATACTTTCTCTTTCTTCATGTTTCTTTTGGTGATGCAGGAAAAAAATCAACTTCCATCCTCTAAGAAGCATTGAACCTCAGGTATTTTGAGGACTCTTTTATTTCTTTGAAAGTTATTAGGGAGCCCCAAAACTGTGTTTTCTGAGTTATATGTACTGTTATTTATCATAAGAAATAGAATAGAAAAAATAATTGTTAATCCATTTTTTTTTCAACAGCAAAACATACACACCACCCCCAGAAGCTCCCATGGTCTGGATGGCTGGGTGGGCATGACTTCTTGCAGTCCATGTCAGTCATGCCTCAATTTCCTCTAGTCGTTACTGAACTCACAGCACTCTTTGAAAATCTCAAAGTCAAAATAACAAACAAATAAATAAATAAAATCAGAGTTGGTTCAAATGTAAACAATAGGACAGAATCTCAGTTGTCTCCCAGGACTTCCCAGATCCCTTTATGTAATAAAAATAAACCTACTATATGCTAGTGTAGATAACAATTCTATGAAAGTAACTATATTCTACAAAATAAAATAATAAGTGAGATCGGTGAGTGGTATTGTACATTTTTGCAAATCTCTTTGTAGAAGATATCTAGATTCTTTTATCTTTTTTCACATTTAATTGTATTAACACATGTCATCTACCCTCTGGAATGGTCTACTGAATATTTTATTGTAAAAATATTTTCAACCTTGGCATCTTCTGAAAAGGCATGAAAATACCTCTTCGAGGAATTTGCTACACAAAACCAGCATCTTCATGGTTAGCAGGAAGTTAGAAATTTGACATGTCATACCCCAGGCCCACTGGATCTACATTTTCACAAGCTCTCCAGATAACAAGTGGAAGATGTTTCTGCTTTGCTTTAATCTCTTACTGATTTCTCTATTGAGTAAAAGATATACTAGTGAAATAAAAAGATAGACAAGCATTGGTCTCCATTCCTCAGTTTGGTATAATTGTCATGGTAAAGATCATTGCTACGTTTTAGATGGTCCCCAGCTTGTCCCTGATGGGAGTAGTGGAAAGTGGAACTTTTAAGGGGTTAGGCTTAGTGGGAGATCTGTAGGTCTTTGGGGGAATGCCTTTGAAGAGAATAGTGGAGTCCAGATTCTTCCTCTATCTTTCTCCTCCTGGTCAGTTAGTGAGCGGTCTTGCTCTGCCACAGGCTCCCTGCCATGATGTGCTGCCTCACATCTTGGTTCAAAAGCAATGGGGCCAATTGACTAGACTGAAGCCTCAAAAATGCAAAGCCTTTTTGAGAAAAACAAACCTTTTCTCCTCATAAGCCACTTACCTCAAGTATTTGTTACAGTAACACAAAGCTGATTAGCACAATTATTGAGCTTATGATCATTTTGCGGGGGAGGAGGGAGGAGGAGTTGGTTCTTGGTGCTGACAAGTTCATGTAGCAAGCTTGCTAAATGTTTCACTCTTCCTATAAGCAGATCCCAGGGGCTAAACAAGGAAGGCGGAAGGACAGTGAATCAAGTTCAAGCCATGCTCCAATTAGGCTTTCTCATTTATATTTTGATATGTGAGGCCTATTTCTCAATAGATTCAAAAAGAGAGTTTGACAATTGTTTGCTCCCACATTTCTGTAAGGCTAGAAAATGCAGACTTTTCTGTGTTATGTTTAGTGCAGTGTATGTGCCTATTAGCGATAAAGCAATAGTCAACACTTAATTTCATTCAATTCTTTTTCTTTGAAAAAATGCTGTACTCTGTGTGTGTGTGTAACTTGGGTTTGAACTCACACTTGCTAGGTAAACACCACTTGAACCTCTCCTACAGCCTGTTTGCTTATTTTGGAGCTAGGATCCAGCTTAATGCCCAGGCTGCTCTGGATAGCAATCTTTCTATTTTACACTTCTCACTGGCGCTGGGATGACTCATGCAAACACCATCACAGTTTGTTTCTGTTGTGATGAGGTCTCATGAACTTTTTGGCATGGGCTGACCAGGAATCACCATCTTCAGGATTGCAGGTGCACATCACTGCGCTCAGCTATTATTTGAGATGGGTGTCTCAAGAACTATCTGCCAGGGTTGGTCTGTAAGAGTGATCCTCTCAGTCTCAGCCTCCTGGCTAGCTACAATTATAGACTTACTGTATGTATTTCAAAAAAACAAACCCAAGGTGTTAAGACACAATCAAAAAGGCACAGGAAGTTTACTTAGTGTTTATAAGCTGCACTGATAAGCACATACATTTACAAATATACAATTATACATTATACAACTTAAATCCTCTTATCACCATCCCTAGATCAGAACAGTGAGTTTAAGAAAGTGGCAACCAATTGCTGTCTGTAGCAATGGATTAAGTTGTGACCCAGTTTCATAATAAGACCAAGCTCAAAACCCGACAACAACCAATGAACTTAGAGGATTAGTAAATATGTATGTGGTATCCTCAGTGTTTACTTTAGCAGGAACACTAAACTGATGAAATGTCAGGTCTAACAACCAATGGTCCATAAGCAGGGATGGATGGACACAAAGTAAAACACAGGGAAAAGCAAGCAAAACAAAAGGCTCGTTGTGTGCATGTGCAACAGATACCATACAGACTGCAAAACACAGAGGTCCCCTACACATAATGGTCTGACTTAGATTTTCTGATGGTATGAAATATTCAGTCAGTATAAGCCATATTTCAAATTACAATTTCTGATTGTTTCTGAAATTACTGACAAAGTGGTATGACTGATACTTTCCCATGCTGGGCAGTGCAGTGAACTATAGTTTCCAATCTGCTGTGTGATTATGAGAGACAACAATCAAACTCAACAATGTTGTGTTGCTAAGCCATGATGTTTAATAGGTCGGGTGTGATAAAACATCTCTGATGTGTGATTGTTTTAATTTACAATGTGCTTATTGGGATATAACCCCACTGAATGTCGAGGAACACCTGTATAGTAAACAATACCAACAGTTGCGATATGAACACCATTTCAAGGGAGGTTGATGCAAGCTTTAAAAAAAATTTCTGTAGAAATTAGGAAAGGTAAAAGAAGAAATGAGTCTTACTAAATAATAGAACAAATTATGAAGCTGCATCAAGGTAAAATGAAAAAATGAAGACTGAAAAATTAATTAGAAATTTTGAAAAAAGTACACTTTAACTACAAAAACCTAGCATGAGTGTAATGGATTTCATTAACTCTGCATATAGTTGAAGAGAATGAGTGATTTGGAATAAGAAAAGGACAAAATAATTATAAAAGATGCATAGCTAAATTAGGAGGCATTTAAGAAAATGAAAGAATGGAAGAGAAGCAGTCTATAAAACAAATTATTTGACAATTTTCTAGAATTCATTAGAACAAAAGTTTATTCTGAGTACAAACATGAGTTAATAGAAATGATTTAGAATTATTGCATTGAATCTTCCTAACAAGACATAAATTGTCAGCAAAAAATAAATATCAGAAAAAAGTGAATTCATATCTTAAAAAGAGTGAGAGAAAATAATAAACCTAGAATTTTATACCCAGCTATATATTTTCCAAGAATGAAGGTGAAATAAAATTTAAAGAAAACTTTCTGTTTCACAACTGAGAAATTTTAAGGCTCTTATAAAGGAACCATTAAAAAATGATGAATGCCAATGTGATAAAATATGTTGATAAATATATTAAGAGGACATCATGTATGCCTTTTAAAATTTTATCTAAAATAACAAAGTAGAGGAAATTATTATGAATTCTAACACAGGAACCAAGCAAAAAGAGCAAACAATGGCTGTCAAAGGTCAAAAATGAAATAATATTTGTTGGTGAAATAATAAAAAAGAATTAGATTATAACCCAAAGCATAAAATAAACACCTATGAATCCATACTGACATGAACACATTTTTAAAAAAAGAAATAAATCTCCAATCCCTAAGGACTCCACTTAGTATATCAATACTGCTTCTTTTGGGGATAGACTACTTTCCATTTCTTAATTATGAGTCACATTTAGTGACATGCCCCCAGTGAAGAGAATGAGGAGAAGTATCTTTAAAAAAAAAATCCTACATTAATTCTTTTTAATCTAACCTTTTCTCTAGTTCCTGGTCTCCTTTTCCTATTGGCCTCAGTTGCTTTAAGGTATCTGCTTTAGTTTCTCTGCATTAATGTGAGTCAATGCCCTGTATAGCTATCCTTATCTCAACCAGCAAAACCCCTTGTTCCTTCCTATTATTGCTTATACTCTCTCTACAACAAAATTAGAGATAAGGGCAAAATAGTTTCTGCTGGGTATTGAGGGGGGGAGCGGGAGGGGGTGGAGTGGGTGGTAAGGGAGGGGGGTGGGGGCAGGGGGGAGAAATAAACCAAGCCTTGTATGCACATATGAATAATAAAAGAAAAATGAAAAAAAAAATCCTACAAACTACTTTGAGAGGTTATTAATGTCAACAGCTTCCATAATGTTGATAGCATGTACTTTTGATAGCATGTGATAAGCACCACACTTCATCTCTGTCACCTTCCTTTCAGAAACTTACAGAAAAACACATTAATAAAATTAGAGGACTAATGTTGCTGTGTTCTAGAAAAACAGACAATGAAAGGGGAAATAAACACAAGTGACCCACAAGTTTTTTAGTGAAATTGATATGTTAAGTATAGAAAAATAAAATAAGAAAAAGTGTTTCCAAATGAACTTTAGAGTAGATTTTTCTATCTCTGTGATGAAAGTCATTGGGATTTTGATGGGAATTGCATTAAACATGTAGATTGCTTTCGGTAGTATAGTCATTTTTACTATGTTGATTCTACCAATCCATGAGCATGGGAGATCTTTCCATCTTCTGTAATCTTCCTCAATCTCTTTCTTCAGGAGTTTGTAATTCTCCTTGTAGAGTTCATTCACATCTGTTGTTAAATTTACTCCTAGGTTTTTGATTTTTGGGGGGGCTATTGTGAATGGAATTGTTTCCATATATTCCTTCTCAGTTTGTTTGTTGTTGGTGTGTAGAAAATGATTTTTGTAGGTTGATTTTGTATCCTGACACCTTACTGTAGCTGTTTATAGTATCTAAGAGTTTTTGGGTGGAGTTTTTTGGGTCTTTAAGGTATAGGATCATATCAACATGTGTTGGTGAGGATGTGGGGGAAAAAGGAACCTTAATCCACTGCTGGTGGGAATGCAAGCTGGTATAACCACTGTGGAAAAAAATTTGGAGACTCTTTAAAAATCTAAATATAGACCTGCCATATGATCCAGCAATCCCACTCCTGAGGATATACCCAAAGAAATACAATACAGATTACTCCAGAGGCACCTGCACACCCATGTTTATTGCAGCACTATTCACAATAGCCAAGTTATGGAAACAACCACGATGCCCCACTATTGATGAATGGATCAAGAAAATGTGGTACTTGGTACACAATGGAATTTTACTCAGCCATGAAAAGAATGAAATCTTATCATTTGCAGGTAAATGGATGGAACTAGAGAACGTCATTCTGAGTGAGATCAGCCAAGCTCAGAAGACCAAAAATCGTATGTTCTCCGTCATATGCGGACTTTAGATCTAGGGCAAATTAAGCAATGTGGTTGGACTTGGATCACATGATAAGGGGAGAGCAAATTTGGGTGATATAGAAATAGACAGAAAACCCAAAACATGAAAGTGTTTGATGTCCCCACTCCAGAGGAGCTAATATAGAAACCTTAAAGCTACAGAGGTTATCATGAGAAGGGGATCAGTAACCAGGGTAAAGATCAGTTAGAGATGAATCAACATGGGTCATAACATGTGTACATGAAAGCAATGCTAGGAATATTTCTGTATAGCTATCCTCAACTCAACTAGAAAAAATGCTTTGTCTTCCTTATTAGGCTTGCTTCTTTTCTTCAACAAAACTAGTGATAAAGGCAGAACAGGACCTGCCTGGAACTGGGGGAGGAAGGAGGGAGAGGGGAAGGGAGGGGGGAAGGAAGGAGAAATGACCCAAACAATGTATGCACATGGGAATAAAAGAATATAAAAAAAAAGAATAGGTGAAGGTTGAGTTTGGTTCAGTTGGTTAGGCAGAGAGAACAAATGAGGTTATCATGCTTTAATAGTGAAGAGAGAAAGAAAATTGTCAAGAAATCTAATCAGGATTTAACTTCAATGTTAAGAAAATGTCTCTGGACAAGGTGAAGGGAAAGAGAAATGGATTTGGTGAATGGTTATGGGGTTTTGGTTTAGAAAATTGAATTTAAGTTTGAGTGCCTAGATATGAACCACAGTAAATAGGTGCAGCTAAGATTTTATAGTCTTTGACTTACATATGACATTAACAGGAAATAACTCTTTTTCTTTTCTTTCTTCCTCCTCCCTACTCTCTCTCTCTCTATTTCTCTTTTCCTCCTCCCTTCTTCCCTGCCTCTTTCCTTCCTCCCTTCCTCCTCCCTCCCTATAGTCCATTCTCCCTCCCTCCTTTCCTCCCTTCTTTTCTTCCTTCCTTAATCCACAATGCTATCAAAAGGCAGTACCTAAGTGTAGAGAAGCTACAGAGAGTTTCAATTCCTAGAACTTAGTTTCCTCCAAAAGTAGGCTTAGAAGAGAGACTTTTTCTAGAAACAGATGTGGCAAGAGTGGAGGGCTATGTACTTTGCATCAAAGAGATCACTGTGTCTCTGTTTTCTCATACTTTCTCATATTCCATGAGGTACTTGTCTTGACTACAGGTGGTTTCCCACTTACAGCAACTTGACTTGTAATGAGTCACAAGTTCAGTACTCTGTCAGTTACTCAGAGACCTGGCAGGAGCCACACACAGCTACATCATTGGCACTGTATGCTTTCTGACATACACTAACTCTTATGACCCTGTAGATTAGGTCTGTGACTTCAGATGACCTCTTGAAGTCTATGCAGCTTCCTCTGCTTGGGATCTCTTGGGCATTTGATCTCAAATATTCCCTGCCAACAATAATAATAACAGTATAGAATGTATAATACAAAGCTTTGCTGTATAGCCTTGTGCACATGTGTGTTCATTTTGAATTAACACAATTAATCAAATATTTATTTTCTATTTAACAGTAGATGAACACACTTAATCCCTTAAAATACCTGTTGGGGGAAATTACTAATTTTATTTTCCTTTTCAAACATTAGGTTTGAAAATGCCATATGACTCAAGTAAAGCTAAAAAGCTCATGTAACTATATAAAGAACAGTGCTGAGACTAATATTCAAGTGTTTGACTCCAAATTCTGTTTCCTTTTTATTAATCACCTCATCTTTTCTCTGGGATCTTGCAAGTGTGTACTTTTTACCACAAAGTAATTCTTCCAGGTATAACTTCAATAAACTAAGTGCTCTTTGTGTGTCTAGTTATTGTATTACTCAGTATATTAACTATTTGCACTAAAACTTTATGCTATATACTGTATATGTTTATGAGTTAATGACAAATAAGTAGTTTAATAGGGAATCCATGAACATTTTGTGAAAAGTTGGGCATCAGGCTGATGATAGGAAATGATCTCTGTTTTAATGTATTTGTGGGAAAACCAAAGCCCACTTGAATCACTTCATTTATGGCTGAGTGATTGATTAGCTTTGTATTCAGGGTCTAGCTGAGAGTGATACAGGACAAGAAGAGGAGGAAAGTCTTTGAAAGAGAAGTATCATCTTCATTTTTGTTTCTGGGGTATAGCAAGTCTGAAATTAACTTCAAATCAGAGGTTAAGGAATCTGGCCATTTCCTTGCATTTTGACGATGTCCCTGTGAAGGACATCGCCATCTTCCTCTTGATGAATTCTGATGGGTTGTCTCATGTAGAGATCTTAGGGGACTGTGTTTGGAGATTCTTTTGTGTTCTACCAAAAAATCCCAGTCATTCTTATCACCTTGGTGAATTTTCATTGTCTCAGGTCTGGTCACTAGCTTTGAAGATAAGAAACTGGGTACTTTATCACCCCAGCTCACCCACTTTCCATTGCTGACAATTCTCTTTGTTCTATACTTTCTTTGGTATTCAGTTTACTGATAAATTTGGAAGCTCCTTTAGTCCTAGAAATCTTTTCTTATCCTGGCTACAGCAGCAAGATTTAATACATGAAATTGTAGAAATTTAAGTATTCTCCTCTTTCCTCACTATGGAGTCATTTCTTTTAGAGAACCTTTAAAATGTTCTCTAAAACTAAATAAAATACAAAAGAAATTATTCTTCATAAAGGTTTCTTGATAAATTTTTGAATTGAAAAAAACCCAGAAAAACATAGGAATCATCCAGAATCACACTTGAACAGTAAAGCAATTATAGTTTCACATGTTGTATTTCTCCTTGTCTTTAATTTGACAATTTTATCAATTGTATTCTACATCACATAGATATAAGAGAATGCTAAAATGCTTAGGGTGAAAATAGTATCTTTCTATATGCTTACACCTACTTGTTGTGTTCCTTGGAAGTGACTGTTTGAATTCTCTGTGTTTGACCATTTTCATATTTATTTCCATATTGCTAGGTGTGGTGTTAAGAATATTTTTTAATTTACCAGTTTCACTCACTTCCCATTGACTTTTTCAGTAGTTAAAGACTGATATTCTATATGTCTCTCCCACCTACTTCTTTTCATTTATAGGTGGTCTTTTGTACCCTGGGGTCTGCATCAGTGTATTCACCAAACGGTGGACTCAGCCAACCATGGATTGAAAATATGTAGAAAATATCACATCTGTGTTGAACATGTGCAGACTTTTTCCCTATCATATTATTTACATAATGTTTACATTGTGCTATGGATTAGAAGTAATCTAGAAACAATTGAATGTATACAGGAGGATGTGTGTAGATTTTATGCTAGTATGCTATTTTACATAAGAAACTTGACATCACTGGCTTTGTTGTCTGAGGAGTGTCCTGGGACAACCTCACCTAATATAGTTAAACAAAAATTTATATAAGATCGGAAGTTTATGGAAGTTCTATTTTTTCAGTATTTATGATACACCGTTGTTGCCTGACAGTGAAGAAAAGAAAGGAAATTTTGGAGGGGTGAGGAGAAAGGAGACTAGGAGAAAGAATGATCTAGAAGAGTAGGAGTATCAATTGGTTAATTATGTGTTTCAGCTTGTTCATGAAAAGGTAAGGAATTCATAATAAAAATAAATGATAAATCGTGCATGCTTAAGAAACAACAAAAATCATTTTTAAAGGAAAAACGTTTATCTACACAACATGCAAATTACTCCTTTCTATGACTTTTTATTTAGCTTAAACACTCTGCTTAATAGTATGACTAGGTTAAAAACAAATTTGCCTTGAATTCCTAAGATGAGGCATCTCTGGTTTGAGTACACGTGTCATTAATTATCTTTCTTTGCCTAACTAAAGACAATGCCTATAAATATGATAAATATAAACTTGATTATAAGAGAAAAATTATTATTTCCCCCAAAGAACTAAATCTAGTCAGATCCACCAAAAGAAGCATGTGTGTTAATCACTTTAGGGGATTTTAAGCTGTGTGTTTATGAGGTAGTTTGTTATGCTGGTAATAGTGTGACTTTGGGTTAAAGAATCACGTTTGTGACTCTGCCAGTTAAATTCCTCATCCATTAAAATATCCAAAATAATGGTTTCTTTATGTAATAAAATGAGAAAACTACCAGCTTCCATACTTATTTCAATAATATTTTCCTTGTAGTAGTAGTGTGTAGCAGAAGTTATATAAAGTGTCAGTTACTCTGTAGGCCACTAATAATTAGAAATTGCTTAGCTGCAGGATGATACAATAGCGATGCTATGGAGTATTGGTTGGACAAGATGCATATGGGATGCCATTTATATTTAAAGCCCAAGTATTGCAAAGTAAATCATTAAGAAGTTGTCCAGTTTCAGTTGTGTTTAAGGCAATATTAACATTGTTATTTACAGCTGATTTACCCTTTGTTTTAACAACTCTTCACTCTTCTCACTTGTGCATTTATTGGAATTTATCCTCCTTTGTCTAAACTACAACTTCTTTAACCTACTGTCTCTCCTTCCCACACTGCCCACCCACTCAAATATTAAAACAAAGTGAAACCAAGCCAAACAAAAAACATGAACAAAGAATAAACAGTCTCTCAGTGACTTGTTTTTTTCTTCACCCTTCCTGTACTATTTGACCTCCTCAAGAGTCTGGAACAGTACTGAACACTAGTAGCCCAGAGTCCGGACAAAGTAGGTGCACAGTAAATATTTATCAAGTAAATGAACCATCTGTGTAAATAGCCCTACAATTACCTCTCATTCTTTTTGTCACTTAATGACATTGTATCTCCTCATCTATTGCAGTAAAAAGCCTTGAATTATTTCTCATTCCTAATATTTATTTGGTCAGCAATCCTGGCAGTTGGATCTCAAAAATAACTCTTGAGTTCATCTCCTGTCACTTCTGGCATATTATCTCACCAAGAGTGTTACCTTTATTTGTGAATTGGTGTCCTGGTCTTTGTCTGACCCCATCTTTATTTATTGTCATCATAGCATCAAAATCTTATTTCATGAACCCCCTTTGGCTTAATGCTTTACAAACTCTGAGAGGTCCCACTTCTTGCATGATTAAATCCAGTATCTTTAGTCTCACAAAAAAAGCCAACATTAAGGCCACAGATTAAACCCTAAACTTCATGATTGGCCTGTCTTCCAATCATCATTTATTCTAGTCAAATAAGATTCGGTTCCACTTTAAAAATCCCTTACTCTTTCATTACTTTTGTACTTCTTGTATTTGTTAGTTTAATCACCTTCTTTTTCTTAGTTATCTGGAGAAGAGACATCTGCATAAGATGTATTTAATTTCTAAATACAGCTGAAAATATTTTGTAATATACACCCCAACTCAGGGAGAAACCAATCTTTTCTCTTGTGTATATCCATTTTTACTGCAGAGTTATGTTTACTTTTGACATGCCTCTGCACCCCAAGAGACTATAATAATCTCTCTGGAAGGATCCTTGCCATACTTTCCTTTGTGTCTGTATTAGTTTCCTGTGGCTTCTTTAACAATGTTTACAAACTTGGTGGCTTGAAACAACAGAAATTTGTTCTCATGAGGCCAGAAGTCCAAAGTCAAATATCACCAGGTCAAACTCAAGTCATCAAACAGGGCTATGCTTCCCTGGGTGGTTTGAGGGCAGGATCTATTCCTTGACTCTTCTAGGTTCATTGGCTACTGGTATTTTCTGGCTGTAGCTGCATCATGTGATTCTCTCCATTCAGTGTTCACATTGCTTTCTATTCTTCAGTCTGTGTTAAATCACATTTATCTCCTTCTTATGAAGACATATGTGATTGCATTTAGGGCCCAATCAGATAATGTAGGATAATCACCCCATTTTAAGATCCTTAATTTAATTATATCTACAAATACTATTTTTTCTCCAAATATAGTATCACTTACAGGTGCTAGGGATCAGGGTCCGACATCTTTGGGAACTACCATTCAACCTACTATAGCTTGTCTTCTGACTCTCAAAGTTTTATGCCTGTTCACATCATCCCATCATCTCTAGAAGTCTCAATTAATTACAGCATAAATTCAAGTCCAAATCTCATTTAAATATCAAACAGATTCATTCTATTGCTCATTAAAAATGTTTCTACTTGAATATATTATCTTATTTTATATGAAAGTAGTTCATTTCTCTTTTTAATCACCATTACACTTATATTCCATATCTATTTTCTTTTCCTAATTCCCTCTCAGAATCATGAAATACAAAGTTATTAGTCATAATCAATTCCTATTCACAGGCCTTTCTAGGGAATTTCTAATAAGTCACACTGAGTTAAATCCTGAAATACCCCAAGATGTGAACACTTTTAAGTTGATATTCTAAATATTGTGACTACTCCATAATAGTTTATCCCTCAAAGTTGAAAACTCCATTCAATACTATTGACTGCTTTGAAAATAGTACATTGTCTTCTAACTTTTATGTTTTCCATGAATTACCAAAGATCTATTTATGGGTCTGAAATTTTGTTCAAGTTTCTATGATATAAATCAGCGGGTCTAGATATTGAAACTCATTAGAAAGTTAATGGCCTTTGATATTTTTTACACTAATTTGAGGGTTCAATTTTACCTAAATGAATTTATTTGTATTGAAAATTATCCTCTTTGATAGGGAAAATGAAAATAATTTATATGCTTTTTGAAACAAAGCTCCTAAACCAATACAGATCAATTACCTATTTCATCTGTTCAGCTTGTTTCTTTCTCAGAGTACAGAATTTTTTACTGTTTTGAGCATTTCAGCAAGGCTTGTTTTGTGCTTAATTTCTTCATTAGTATCTTGAATTGTTTTTTGTTTCCAATAACCACCACTGTTCTGCTGATAAGCATGTATCAGGAACTCTTAGCCCAGATTTGTAAAGTACTTGAGGCATATCAACATTTTCTTCTATAAGGGCACAATTTTTAAATACAGACTTAGAATTTCACTTCTAATATATCAAGAACCCTCTTAATCTTCCCTCTCCTACAGAATTCCTACTCATGTAGTCACTCTTCTGCTTTTTTCTAAACTTCTTGAAATCCTGATCACTAAATCTAGAATTTATGTTTGACAGGGCTGAATGCCAGACAATATAGACATAGTAACTTGCTAAAACTTTTCAAATTGGTTCAACTACCCAGGGAATTCTTGAGCTGGTTTGGTGTGAAAATTCACGTCAGGTACATTCTGTGGAATATTTTAATCTGAGTTTCCCTTAAATTGACTGGAATAGTGCCAAACCATGTGTTATTCATGATTTGTTTTTCCACCCTACCTCCTCCACTGTTACCCACATTCATCTGACCATAAAAGGCCTTCTAACTAGGGCAAACTCATCCATGTTTGGGTTCCTCAAATGTTTCAAACTATTTTTCCAACTGTTGGGGTTTGGCAAACTCTTGTTAAATTTTTGCCAAGGTGGTTATGTTTTCTTTTTACTTTGCAAACCAGAGTGTATTTCCAGGGAAATATAGACCATATGGTTCTTATTTGTTTATACGTAACTCATAAAAATAGTTTCTAATAATTATTTTACATTCATAATATCTGCATGCTATTTCATATCTGTGTCTTGGTCTGCTTAGAAAGGTTTCCCTTTTGGTAGTTTAAATTGGATGAAAAATTTTGAACCAAATTTGATATTCAGATAGGTCAGTAACTTGAAAGAATGACAGAATATATTTTTCATTTTTCTTAATGCTTTTGGTAGAAATAAATGATGTCACTTTTGCCTAATTCAACAAAAGTTAGGTCAATTAAAACAACTAACAAGTAACATATGCAAATAGTATGTTAGAAATACTGTGTCTGTGATCACTGACACATTTCTTTGGGAATTCTCCTTTCCACTCCATGTGAGAAACTTTTTCCAGAAACTAACACAATGTTAGTTCTTAAGAGGAACTCATTGGAATTCTTTTCTTTTCCTTTTTTTTTTTTTTTCCTTTGGTGGTACTGGGGTTTGAACTTAAGGCCTTGTGCTTGCTGGGCAGGTACTCTATCACTTAAGCTACACTCTTCTTTTAATTTTTATATAAAGATTTTATTTCGAATTTAAAACTTTGTGTCTAAAGCCATTACACTTGTGATAAGTGTTGATACTTTTTCCTGTGTTCCATGTTAGTTCTCTTGTCATCATTTAACTACTGGATAAAGTGTGTTTTTCTTGAGTTTATCCCACCACTTCGCTGCACTGCTGCCACTCTCCTCATCTTCCTTCAGCAGGTCTCTTCTTGCATGACCCCTTGCTTTCAACTCTCCCTGTCTCTGATCTAGTCTATCTGTTACCTGAGAGATTGAAGAATTGTGCTGGGGCTCAATCTGAGCCCATGAATTAATATTTCTCAATTGAAAAGATTAGGAAAATAACTGGTACCCAGTGATCACTGCTTAAATATAATTTGCAACTTTTATTTATGGTGAAATTTCTAATGAACAAATTCAAATCTATTAACTGTGACAAAAGTTGAGATTAGAGATAAATTAGAGCTATCTTTTAAAATTCCATAAAAATGGAATAAGGTATTGATTATCAGTCAGTGAACAGAAACAGTTTACATATTTCACTGATAATCATTCCAGTGGCTTTAATGAAGATACTGTTTGCAACACAGTGGGCAAAGAATAGAGGAATCAAAGGATAATACAGGGTAATTGGGATGAGTGGTAACAGTTGGAAATGATAGAAAAAGAGGAGGGAGCAACTTCCAGGATCCAGAAAAGAGTCTATGGCGAGAGAGAAATACCCAAAGAGCAGAGACTTTCGGTTAAAGAGTTTAGTTACCTTGACAGGCAGTGGTGGCTCACACTTGTAATACTAACTAATTTAGAGGCTGAGATTGGTAGGATCACAGTTCATGATCATCCCAGGCAAATAGTTTGTGAGACTATCTCCCCCTAATCTCCAGAAAAGCCCAAGTAAGATGGACTGGAGTTGTGGTTCAAGCAGTAGAGCACCTGCTTTGCAATCATGAAGCTGTGAATTCAAAACTCAGTCCCACAAAAAAAAAAAACAAACCAATTTTAGTGAACTTAAAGCAATCCCACAAGGAGACTGCATTGGAGGTAAATAAGTATTTACTTTCCTCCCCTTTATTTTGATCAAATTTAACAGAAACTAGAGTTGCAGTGATACCCACTGTTTTGGTTTGGATTTTAAATGTTCTCTCAAAGGCCATGCATTGAGGGTGTTAGAGCCTTTAGAATGTGCGACCTTATAGAAGAAAGTTGGGTCCTTGAGGTATTCTCTTGAAAGGGATATTGAGACTCTTGCCCCTTCCTTTCTTTGTCTTTGCCTCCTGATCACCATAACAAGAACATATTCCTTCACTATGTGCTTTCTACCATGGCGTACTGCCCTGATGCAGACCTAAAGGCAAAAGGGTCAAACACCATGGACTAGAGCCTCAGAAACCATGAAACAAACAAACCTTTCCTATTTTAAGTTGTTTATCTATGTATTTTTTGACAGCAATGTGAAAGGTACCTAATACAGGATACTGGTTCAAAGAAATAAGGGCATTTCTGTGATTATATGTAAGATAATGTAGAAAAGCCTTTGAATTTGTTTGTTTGATTTGCAAAAGTTTGGTGGATCAGACTAGAGAAAGCCTAGATCTCTGTACTCAGAGCTTAATGGGAAATTCTGATGGAGTTTAGGAGACCAGAATGTCTACAGGAATGTGGACATTAAAGGCTATGTTGATGAGGATTCAGGTGGAAATTAGGACTTTATTGGGAAATGGACTAGAAGCCACTTTAGGTCACATTCTGACAAGGCTTGTCTTCATTTTGCCTATGCCATGAGATTTTATATGAGGCTGTGTTTAAAGGTGATAGAATGATGGAATGATTGATCTGACTGAGGGAATTTAAAGGCAGCCTACAGCATGGAAATTGCTGATTTTTTTTACTCAAATTTATTGTAAGAATCAGAAGCAGAAAGAAGATCAGAAAGGTTTGGAAGACTTATAGCTTGGATAGAAAAAGCGCACATTTAAAGTCATGGACAAGGAGGGTGTGGAATTAAGTGCCACTAAAAGGAAATCAAGTACTTTGCAACAAGACCATAGGAAAGATGCATGAGGTCGTCCCATGAATCATTAAGACTCTACCATTGCAGGCTCAAGGATATAAAACCATAGTCTCATTTCTGAAACATTTGTTTGAGAAAGAGGTCCAGATACCCTGATCTCACAGAGAAAACCTAGGGAATTTCTTCCCTGATATTTTCTTTCATCTGTCCAGCAGTAAAGATATTCAGAGAACCCTGCTTCAATGGGCCCAGGTTACAGCTCAAGTCACAGGTAGACTTTAGCATCATCTGTGAGGTGCTGGTTTTGCAGGCATCGAGAACCTAAGAGTTATTGGATATTGGAGACTTCTGCCAAGATTACAAAGTAAATCACCATGGGGCAGGGAGTAGGCACTGTGGGGAAGGATCGGCGTCCCTGAGAGCATCACTTGACACAGAAATACCCAGGGCTGTGTGAGCGAAGCTCAAGCTACAATGGAGAACTCTGGGAGAGCTCAAAACACACCACAGTGCCCTGGGTGCCAGGCACAGAGCTATGAGATTTAATCTTTGCCTCGCTAGGATTTGGCCTTACATTGATTGTTTCCTTTCTTTCTATGCCTCTACTTCCTGTTTGGAATGGGAATGTTTACATTGCACTGGAGAATCTTGAACCTACGTAATTTGTTCCCTCAATTTTTACAGTGGCTCACAGGTAAGAGCTTTCTGTGAGGCTAAGAGGAATCTATGAATTTGGACTTTTCAGAAATGTTGCAATAGTTAAGACTTTGGGGACTCTTGGAGATGGACAATGCATTTTGCATTGAGCTTTTAGATAGATGGAGTAGAATGCTGTGGTTTTGTTCTTATGTACTCCAAAGGCAATGCATTGATATCTTGGTCACCAGCCTGTAGTGCTTTTGTGGTGGTAGAAACTCTAGGAGATGGGACCTAGTAGACAGAAATCAGGTCATTGGGGTATGTTCTGAAAGGGGATGTTTGAACCCCAGTCCCTTCTTTCCTTCTCCCTGTTTCTCAGTCACCATGAGGTGAACAGATTGTCCTTACCACATGCTCTCCATCATTAGGTACAGCCTTAACACAGGCCCAAAGGCAACAGGAACACATGGCCATGGGCTGCATCCTCTGAAACTGAGGCCATAATTAACTTTTCCTCCTCCAAATTGTTTACTTCAGGTATTTTGTCACAGCTGACAAATGGACAGCTGACTAGACTAACACATTCACTAACATAATTCAAACAGGCCATCTTCCTAAGCAAGAAGGCAAGATGGAAAAGGATGGGACATTTTGAGAAGGCCAAGAAAGATGCCTAATTTAGTGAAGATATGAAGTAGACACAGTATTTTTTTAAATTTATTGCCTGAGTAGTTCAAGGCAATCTATTAAACCAATTTGCTTCTGGCATTTCCCTCTGGTCTTGCTGATTGACATCTCCTACTGCATGTGGGCAGTGAACATCTGTAATAACAAGGTCAATTCAGATATGTAATTAAGAATGGGAAACACAATGCTCTATGAATGCATGCTAAAGGAAATGGCCTCAGTTTTTCACATAAGATTGTATTAACTTTCTTTGGACCACAATTCTCAAATCAATTTCTCTAAGCATCACTCACCTCTGACCCTGCATAGCCCTAATATTTACTGCTCCTGACAGAGGAACATTGGAAGAGTAAGTAGAAAACTTGAGTACACATGTTGGTTTTAGCGCATTTGAAGATTTATTAATGAATTAAGTATTACTTTGCCATTCATCCCTTTAATTTTTTGGCATTTGTAAACCATATCTTTCTTTATTTTTACATTTGAGATTAAAATATGATATCCCAAAAACTACAGAGATAATTGCCAATGGTTCCCAATTCCGGCTCACCAAAATCATGTCTTAAGTTTTAAACACAATGAAGATATATGGGTTTTAACCAAAGTCATTCTAATTTAGTAGGTATAGGATGGTTTCTGGTTACAAGTTTTCTTATATTATTTATTTATATGTATTTATTTATTATAAGTGATTTTGAGGTGTGATGGGGCAGTTTATAAAAAGCATTCTATATAGTTGAGTGATCGCTTCTGGGTTACATAATACACACCACTCCCTGCCTCTTAGCCACTTTGTCTTTGTCTCTAAATATTTTATGGCATCCTCACCATCATTAGTTTTCATTGGAAATGAAATGGAAAAAGGGAAGTAAAGAGCACCAAATAGAAGACTTAAAGGTTAGAATAGTTTCACGCAATGATTTTCAAACAGTGATCTGTAAAATTGTAGGTTTTAGCAAAGATGATTCTGATTTTCTATAATTGGTTGACTTAGATTTCACTTACACACATATTTATGTATTTATTATTTTATTTATTTTTGAAAAGTAAAGAATGTATTTGTTTATGATAAAAAACATGATTTAACAACATATACTATATGATTCAAAACCATCAATAAAATGTATCATCTTCAAACTCAGCTAACTACCCAATGTTGTTTCATAGTCCTGAAAAGGATGAATGTAGCTGAGCATGGAGGTACATTCCTGTAATGCCAGCACTCAGGAGGTTGTGACAGGAGGATCTCAAGTTTGAGTCCAGCCTAGGCTATAGGCTGAGACCTTGTCTCCCAAAAATAAAAATAATTAAATGAATAAATAAAGGATGAATGTATATCATGAGTTGGCTGATTGCCCCTTGGTTGTGTAACAATGTGGTGCCACAAAATGGACTGAAAGCTGTTGAATAACGGGGTGAGGGAAAAGGTAAGGAGAGTAACAGAGAGGGCTAATCTGATTATGCTACAGGCTATTTACGGGTGAATTACTGTAACAAAACCCTTTTCAACAGCGAATACACATTTAAAAAAATGAAAGACAAGAATGTAAAATAGGTCCTGTTAAGGGATGGGTACTAGTGGGAGGTAGGAGGATGAATGGAAAGGGTAAAGGAGGGTGAATATAGTCAATGTACTTTGTATACTTGTATGAAAATAGAACAATGAAACCTGCTAAGTGGGGTGACAAGAAAGAGGGAGAATGATTGGGGGGTAAACTTCAACAAAATACATTGTAAACTTATATGGAAATATCACAACGAACAGCTAATATATGCTAATAAAATGTTTTAAAAATATAGAAAAATAAACTCTTTTCCACTTTCTGCCATAGGACTTGTCCAGCATCTAAATTGTTTTATTTCATATGCTTCCCATTTGGGATGCTAGTTCTCCACTTATTCCTTTAGGCAAGCAAATTTCCCTAAAGTGAAGGTCAATGTCTGATTCACTAATTGATTTATTATATTCATTCAATTCCTATAAGCCAGGCACTTTTCTAGACACAGAGTATAAAATGACTAAAAGGACTTTAGAGATTATTATGCTTAATCATTATACTTTAACAGTTAATATTCTGATCTTCCAATTTTGACTTTTATGTTATTGCTAAATTATTATTGTTGTTTTCTTCTCTCTCTTGCTTTCTTAATATCCTTTCAAGGCATACATTCTAAATTACCTTCCAAATCACCTAATAACAATTTTCTAAAGAAACTGGGATTTTTTTTGCAAGGGATTTTTTTATTGATGGAGTGTCTCAGGAAAAGCTTTGGATGGAGTGAAGAAAACAGTGAATTAGGAAAGAAGCTGGATAAGCAGATTGTTCAGGAGTTTCCCATGTTTTGGAGCATGAACCACACCAAGAGATTGTTTTGCCCAGAAGCAAGGGGTTAGACTGGAAGACCCCTCTTCAGCTATTCGTTAGCTAGGGAGCCGAAATCCCACAAGTGGAAGTTGCAGTGCTAATATTTCATGCAACTCCATGTGAGTTAACTCACATTATTAAATGTTCACCTTCTGGAGAAGGAAGATGGTGTGAGCTGTTAGTAGAGAACTCCCAGAGCATCTGAAGTGATCCACGCAGTGTAAACTATCTGAGTGGAACACCAAGGACTTAAGTAATAGGAACATGATATTTAGGATGGATAGAAAACTGGTAGAGGTCAGACTATACATATCATTTAACAGAATACTTGGTATTTAGGGTTCTAGAAAATATTTATTATAGAAAAAATATCAGCATCCTATGCTCAGTTTTCTTCTGAAAACTTGGTTACATTTTATTTTGTTACATTTTAGATAGTATCACAGCATTGAGATGACTTTTCAGGCTAGTGCTATGACTATATTTGACTATCCAACCTACAGTCCTACCATTAGTCTATCTAACATAGTAAAAAGGGACTGTAATTACTAGGATGTCATAATGAGGTCTCTGATGTAGCATCCTCATTACCCCCTTATCGGTCACTGGCAATAAGCAGAATAATGGAGCCACCTTGGCAAGCCACACTTTGTCACAATTTTTAAATAAACACAATGCTAAAATGTGAAGAGTTTTTGCTATACTTTTCCACGTTCCAAATAAAAGTTCATATGTGTATCCATTAGTAGACACTGAGAATGATTTAGGTAGTGATAGCTGTCATATAACTTCAGAAACTTGAACAATATATCTGATGTTCTCCAACATTCACCAATCCACAGTGATTGAGGGACCAAGTGCAAGCCATAGAATTAAGACTTCTTTAAAGGTTGGTCACTAAGTCCAAAAACACGCTAGTCATTACTTTTTGGGCAAGAAGCTCTCCTAAATTGAGCATGAGTTAAAAACAGACCAGAATGCTAGTATTACCAAGCAAGATAAACCCTATTAGAGAATTATTTATAGATCTATGCACTGCTAAATCAATAATGTAAAAGTTACCCTATCTGGAATATTATATTGTTTCTGTTATAATAACAACCTCGAAGATCACATTTGTTACATACTTTGTTACAATAGGCTTTTGGTGATTAATTAGCAAAAGTTCACTAGACTAGACTACAAGGGGAAAATATTATTAGCTGTCAAGTAATACTAAGATGCCACTACCTCTTGCTTCTGGAATAACACATGAAAAGGATTAGCTAAATTGTTTGGGATACATCATAGTGGGCCAAGAAACACTTGGACCAAGGGGCCACTGACACCAAACCACAGCTTTCAGCATCAACCATGTCATTTCTATGCCAAAGAAGCCACAAATAGAAGTCAGAAGCTTCTAAAGAATAGCACTAAACTCCATAAATTGTCAATAAATATGCAAGGAATAAGTAAATTCTAACCACCAGGCCCAATTCACAAGCTTCTGTTATTGTAAACATCCAAAGAAGCTCTCTTTCATTTTCATCTGGCAACAGACCTTCAGACCAAATCAATGCACTTGGCCTTGCAATGGTCTGTGCACTGCCTTGCCCCAGCCAAGCTCAGGTTAAAGTTTGGCAGGTCTCCCAAGGCCTTAGACCAATTTCTTCTGGCCGAACTCTCCTCACTCTTTCACTGAAGAGATTTGAGATCCAGAATTCTAATCAACCTAATGATAACAGTTTTCTTTCTAAGAACTTCATTTTGGAATTCACTCTGTACAACTTGTGGTATCAGAAGTCTCAGGTCGGAGAAAACCCATCTGACCCACATGAATTTCACCCTGCTATTTCTTTGGCAGGAATAGGATCTGGGATAGGACCTGTTTGGCAGACTTCTCAAGTTCTCTGTCCAGGGCTGTTGATAGTAGTTCTGTAAGAAGTTGCTCTTCAGCAAATGAAAACTTCACTACCTAAAATCCTTAGCATGGAAGTGCCAGTTATATGCTACTTGCAGTATGGGAACAGAACAGCAAGCAATGTTTTACAAATGACTCTCCCCTCTGTAAGGTTAGGTGGTTAACCTAATAAAGGAATGTGCTCCAGAAAATAACAACTGTGACTTATTTATTTATGTATTGGTGGTCCTGGAGGTTGAACGCAGGGCCTCATGCTTGCTAGGCAGGCCCATCATTTGAACCACTCTGCCGACCCTTTTTGCATTGGTTATATTTGATAGGTCTCGTCTTATGCTCAGGCAGTCCTGGACCGTGACCCTCCTATTCATGTTCCTCTGTGCCCAGAAATTGGTTAAGATGGGGTTCTCACAGTCTTTTAGCCTGTCCTGGCCTTAAATCATGATTCTTCCTATCTCGACCTATGGAATAGCTAGGATTACAGCTTTCCTGACATTTATTTATTTGCTTCACTGTGACAAAATACTGACATAACTTAAGGAAGGAAATATTGATTTTAACTCATAATTTCAAAGACTTCAGCCCGTAGTCCTTGTCTCTGTTAATTCTAGATGAGTCATGAGGCAGAACAGCATGACACTGACAGCATTCAGCAGAGGCTACTCACATCATGGCAGATAGGAAGAAGTCAGTGACAGAGAAAGGCCCAGGACAAGATACATTATCCCCAAGGACACTTCCTCAAGCTGGGCCCTACCTCCCCAAATTTCCAGAACTTCCCAAAATAGCATTACCAGCTACACCAGCTGGGGACCAAGCCTTCAACACATAGCCTCTCATATCTCAGCCAGAACATGACACTGTTTTGCTCCTCACTTTCTGGTGATTGTCAGGTGCTAAACCATTAGACTTTTTGTGTGAGCTGTTTTAGGTCTCAAGTAACTTTTGGCACTTGGTAAGATGGAAAGCTGTCAGCTCTACTCACCAGAGTACTGGCGAAAGCGATCCTGTCTGGAATATGAATAGGAGCTGCAGGACTTCAGTTCATAGCTACACAAGCAGTAAGAGAATAGAGACTTTGGGGTCAGATCAACCGGATTCGAATGCTGGCTCTCTTTGTGAACTATGTGACATGGAAAATCACATCCTTTCTAAGAATCAATTTTCTCCTTTTAGAAATGAAGGTAATAATACTTGCCTTATAGGTTGTTTTGAGGATTAAATGAGCTGCTTCTCAGAGTTTGACACACAGAAATAATTTGAAATGGTTATTTTTATTCTTGCTGACTATCCACGAAAAATATTCATAGAAATGACAACCACAGGACCTCAACAACTTTAGGATCTTTATAATGTGACTTGTGAGGGAAACAAAGTTTTTGGGAAACAGTGTTTTACAAAATGAATACTCAAAAGTGTTTATTGAGTGAATAATGTGTTTGTATATGAAATAATTAAGCCAGTAAATACTTAAAGATTTTCTAAATGAGTATTTTCCAATACAAATTTATTGAAAGTTGAGGGAAAAAGTTTTGGTATCAACAAATATTAATTCCTTCATGATTTCAAAGAAAAACTTAACAAATAACAAAATTTGTCATATATTCTGACATTCATAATCAGACATGGAACAAGATAGTTTCTTGTGAAACTATCCTTTCACAAGGTATCTATCTATCTATCTATCTATTGATTTATTTATTGTGGTACTGATAATAGAACCAGGGCCATACACATGACAGGCAAGGACTCCATCACTAATGTATACTCTCAGTCCCTAAGGACAATTTCAAGAAGCAAACAAAATTTCTTTGCTCCATCTTTTCATTGTTTTTCACCATTTATCTATTTACTTATAGTAATAACAGAAGTGATGTTAGAACCTATTTATGACTGGTGCTGGAAGGAGGCACCTCCTCCCAGACCTGGGCACCTCTCATCTGTGAGATGGACTCAAACAGAGGAATGTTTTCAGAATGTGAAGATTTCTGCTCCAAATATTCTTTCACCAAAGATTATGACAATTGATGTTTCTGCAAAGGATGTTTATTTCTATAAGTTTTAAGTAATTTTAGTTTATTTAGACTCCACTAAAATGCACATGTACTTGAGATTTAGAATGGAAGATTATTAACTAAGATCCCAATAACAATTGATGAGTGGCTGGCCAGAGATACGTGAAGAAGGGAAAGGTGATGCTGCAGTGGTACCTCTTGATTCTAACATAGCTACTCCACCCTTTGAGTTGTAGTAGATGGGCACAAGGCAGGGATGAGATAGAGGATGAGGAAGTGTAAGGAGGATATATCAAAGTTAAAGCCTTGATCGCTGTGAGATCCTTCTGTCTTACATTGATATGTCCTCATGTTAGCATCATGAATTATGTCACCATGAATTCATTATAGGAATTGATTATACTGCATGAACTCAAACTTTTTATTGATCCTAGATAATGAGTCATGTGTTTGATTAATTCATCTCTTTTCCTATGCTAAAAGCTTCAAAACATCAGGGACTATTTCTTTCATTTTTTTTTTTTGTCTGCTGTCCCTATTAGAATGCAAAACATATACTAAGTAATAAATGATTACTTGTGAAATATATGAGTGATTCTTGATCAAAGTTTTGGGAGAACAAATGTTAAATATTCAGAATGCATTATGAATTTAATAGACAATGAAGTGTGAAAAAAGTTAGGAAGAAATCATATTTTCCAAAGATCTTGAATGACTACAACACAT
This sequence comes from Castor canadensis, assembly GCF_047511655.1. Classification (NCBI taxonomy): domain Eukaryota; kingdom Metazoa; phylum Chordata; class Mammalia; order Rodentia; family Castoridae; genus Castor; species Castor canadensis. The sequence goes on along the minus strand of NC_133390.1, from coordinate 16,841,755 downwards.
TAGTGTTTCTGGGAACATTAATTCAATCTTTAATAAACACTGTTCTCAAAAGCAAGGATGCAAATGATGTTTACATTGAGCAATGCATATCTTTAATCTGACAACTTTTTGAGTTGAGTAAAGAAAAAAATTGAAAATTACAGAAGTTCAATTGTTCAGGAAGGAAGGGCATCTGAAAATTACAGAAAAATTTTAAGGTGTGTTAAAATGGTTTTATTTCTACCCAATAAAATGATGACCTTACCCCTTTAATAAAAGTTTTAATTAAAAGTTTTAATAAAAGCAGAGCCACAGCTAATCACATGAAGCCAAACTCCATGAAAGTCCCTTGTTTTCAGCTAAAATAATGACTTGTTAGTAAACAATGTTTGTGGCAGCTTTGTTTTTCTCACCCTTTGCCTTAGGTTGTTTTGCATTTGTACCAGACTATACCACAGACCAGGTAATTATAGGAAAAAGCCCATTTATTTCTTACTGTTGTGGAGGCTGGGGAATGCAAGGTAGAGTGTCTGCATCCTGCCCAGGGCCTCTTGCTTCATGGTAACATGACAGTGAGCATCGATCACATGGTGAGAAAGAGGAAGCATATGAGCTCGGGTCTTCTCTCACAAAGCTCATAGCCCTGTCAAAGGGCCTCCCTCATGACTCATTTAACTCTGGTTACCTCTCCCAAACCCCACTTGCAAATACCACCAACAAATGAATTTAGGAAAAAGGAGTTAAGGAATGAAGTTTGCAACACATGAATTCAAACCATAGTATCCTTCCTTAGCTAAGAGCCTTCTAGCTTTTTGGCTTTCTGACTCAGATCAGAATTTAAATTTTCTGAAGAAAAAGTCTAGGAAGAATCTGCCTTTCATTTCTGTTGCATTTTCAGGAAATCTCATGGATGGAAATTGTATTGCTACCATTGTTTACCAGGGATGGAAATTTGCCTTCTGAATTTCTAAAACACATTGACACTAATTATCAATTAGTAATTCACACAGATGTTTTTGCTTATTTCTTGAAATTATAGAAAATGTCTTTCTGTTCTTTGTATATTTGCCATACTCCAAAAGAACATGGCTTAAAGCAATACATAAGGGACAGAAATACACAAGAATTGTTAATTTCTTGATTCACTGTCACTACCACCTACCTCACTATGTTCTTCTTGCTGTCAAACATCAATGCATACTTTTTAGTTTCTTCCTCATTAGTAAGAATTACTGGTTTTTGTTTCCTTATCATGCAAACTCTCCATTGTGTTCTTGGTTATCTTATAGTTCACTTGTTAGAAATATTTAAGGAACAAAAATGTATAGACTAACGATTACTTATAAGCATCATAAGGAACTTCTGTGAGATTGCACATTAGCTGGATTTTCAGTCTTGAAGCAGGGTATATTGGAAAGAATGCTAATGTCCCATTAAGATTAGATTCGGTGGTCTTTTATCCAACTTATCCATGTGGTTTACTGGTTTTCCCTGAACCTGAGACAGTTACCCAGATTTTCTAATTTATAAAATTATACAGCATGGTATATTATGGGACAACATTTTTGGATGATAAAATAAGATGATACATTAAAAAATATCTCAGCTATCTGCATGAAGAAAGATACATTGCACCATTCGTGTTGTCAGTACATGGCACTACTGGTTGAATGTCATGCAGTATAAGTGTAGGTAGCAGGATGTAAAAAGTTGATGACTAAATATCTCATTACCTAAAGGAAAATATCTAAAAATATGTGAAATTTTGAAGTGTCTCACTTTAAGTGTTTTTATGGCTAAGAACAGTACATGTCTTGCTCCATTACCTTTAGAATAACAGATTCAAAAGGAGGATTTCAGAATGTACTGTCAGTGAAAGGGAACTGGTACAGGTAGAAAATGCTAACACCACTCAACACAAGCTGTTTTGCAAACAAGCTAGTAAGAGATCCAAAATAGAACAGTAAGCTGTACCGTATAACCAGAATGACAAAATGCAATACTATCTTGTTCTTTTTAAAGAAAAAAAGCAGTGAATGATCATGACTGAGCATTGGAGTGCGAAAAATGAATTCTAAAACATTGCAGCATGTCTTATTTTCTGATTAAAAAAAAGAAAGAGAAACCCAGGCTTGTATGAGAGATTTTAAGGACATTGAGTGGCAAATATCCTGTCGGTCAGAGCTTTGCAATACTATTTTCATTGTGGGTAGTGTGAGAAAATAAGAAGTGAGAACATTAAACATGAGGTTCACTCACTGCTTGAATAATGTTTCCTGTTTGTGTCCCTACATTTGAACCATAAAATAATTCAACATTTGGAGTTCATATTGTACTTGTTTCCTCTTACTTTGTAAAAACAAAACATGTTTGCTATTACCAGTTATATGTATGTATTTTTTTCATAGACCGTTATGAAAATGCAGTGGGGATCAAGTCAAAAAATGAAACATTTATATCAGCATCTTAATATTGCAATGATTTTAATTCTTGAAAAAAATAGTGGAAACAAAACCTTGGTCCAAAGTATTGGGAAATTTCCCAACCTCTCTATGTCTTAGTATTTTTATATGTAAAATAAGAATATGAATAATATTTGCTTTGTAGGGGTTTTGTGAGGATTTCAAAGAAGCCATTTGTTACTTCAGCTTGAGAAGCCTTACTTGATGGTCTGCATTTCCTTTTCTGTTCAATAGATTTATCCAACAAGCTATGTTCACCTTGTGGACCAGTTGCTTGTCTACCAGCTTTCTGTCACTCTCGTCTTTTCAGTGCCAACCATGTACCTGCCTACTGCCAGTGTCCAACACCTGCTTATCTATGCCTGAGAGCTGTCTTCTGATGCTGTAGCCTCTCAATGCCCAGTGAAGACCAGAAACATGGGTCTCACATGATGATTTTGTTTGTAAATATCAGAACCTTTCTGATGGAATTAAATTCAGGCGCCTCCAGTGGTAACTACCATTCCTCAATATAGTATACAAGATGTATGTAAGTTTGTTCTTTGTCTAATCTATTTAACCTAGAATGGAGGGTATTAACAAATATTCTTGAATCCACCAAAAAAGAGGTATTTGTATTCATTTGCACATACCTCAGTTCTTGTGAGTGGGTACTGATGGTCGCTAAATACAAAATGCTGTGGGAAGGAAATGTCTCTTGTCAAATGAGATCCCCAAGGAAAATATGCAATAAAGTTGAGCCAATAATCACAATGCAAGCATATGAGGATTTAGGATACAAGAAAGCTGACTCTATGAAAAGGGGAGACTATTAAACACGTTGCTGTGAGAAAACCATTCCCTCTAGAGAAAAAAAAGATAGTTCAAAGGTAACTATAAAAAGCCAAAAACTTCAAAGTTATTAGAAGAAACAGGAGATTATCTTTGTGACATGGAGATAGGGAAGGATTTCATAAATGAAACATTGGTAGCAAAATTAATGACATCTTGATGACATAAAATTAAGTATCTCTTTTTCTCATAAAGAACAACTCAAACAATACCCAAAACAATTTTGTAGAATGGAAAAAAATATTTTCAATATTGAAAACTGTGAAAGGATTAAAAAGTGTAAATAAAACTCATGAAAATTAAAAATACAGAGAGAGCAGAAGAAAATGGGCAGTGTCTGTGAGCAGGTAAGTTAAAGAAGAAAATAAAAAATCTTAGTCATATGTTAAGCTACACAAAATATTTAATACCAGAGAAATGCAAGTTAAAACAAGGGATAAAGGTATAAATTAAAGATATTTGAAAAATTACAAATTCAGGTAATGTCAAATGTTAGTGTGGTCATGGAGTCTGTCTGATTAGGGCTACTATCAGCTATGAAGCCAAACCAAAATTTCGTGGTTAGAAACAGTTGAGGTTTAGTTATTGCTACAGGTAGATCATGATGTTAATGGTGACCTTCTGTTCATTGAACTCAGAAATCCAAGCTGATAGGGCGCAAGCATTCATCAGTGTTGATCGCTGTGTCAGTGGGCAAAGCAGGACTCTCTGACAAGAGAACTGTGGTGAGAAAGGAAGTTGTGGGTACAATGATGAAGATTTTTTCATTGCCCAATTGATATCATACCATCTCTGCTCATAATTAGTTGAACAGAAATATCTATATATTTTCAGTCACATAGTCATGGAAATTCTCATGCATTTATGATCGAAAGTGACAACTTCTATACTTACTTTCTAGAGCAATCTGGCAATACTTATTCAGGTTAAGTATATGCACACATTATAGCTTTGTGCTTTAATGACTTTTTAATATTTCTTTTTTTTAGATTGAGATCAAGCCTCTCAATTGATCTCTGCCTGACTTGTTGCAAAACTCTTGGTTTTGTGTCTTATAATAACCTTCATTGCATTAGAAGATGGAAATATATCTTTGTACTAGAATTACTAGTACCAAAGAAGCAAGACACTTGGAACCTCCCAAAGTCTAAGTAAAGAATAAAGTTTATTTCATCTACATTTAACTTTTTAAGTGATGCCAGATATTTTTATTGTAAACAAAAACTCAAAACTAAAAGTATATTTTTCACATAGATGTTTCCTGAGAAAGCACAAGAAATCATGATGTCAAGCTACCAATAGTGGGTTTAAGAGTTTGATTTCCTCTTTACCTGAATTCTTCCGCTTTTCCTCATTTGCATTATTCTCTACTCTGTGGTGCCTTGGATCTCATCCCAGTGTGCTTCTTAAAGAATGGTTAGTTTAAATTGCTTGTGGCAAAGAACAAAGCTTAAGGGGAAAATCATATAAGAAGTGAATCTTGTCCATTCATATTTTTGAGCAATATTTCCTCAAATTATGAAAGCTATGATCCAAGCCAGAAAATCTGTCTGTGGCTGATGGCACATGGATGCTCACTGAGCCATTGAAATGCACTCCTGTGGATTCTCTTTCCTCTTGCTGGGAATTAATCCCTTTGGAATGTCAGATTGCCACCAAGACTGGTAATTATACTTGAAAGCTTTGGGGGAGTCATGAAAATAAGAGTAAATAAATTCTTAGTATTCTGTTTCTTGCCTTTAATATCCAAAAAGTTTTTTGACTGTAAACTTTGCTTCGTCAGCTATTTCCAATTTGACTGTAAGTTCATCGGACATTTAGAACTTCTGCTACATTTTGTTCTTAGCATCTAGAAGAATCCTTAATGTATATTATAAACTTAATAGTTTTGTTTATGGAATATATTAATAAATAATAGCACTAGTTTTGTTGAGAAAATAAAAATACATTGGATATCTGTGTGTTCAAAACAGGAGGGAAGAAACTTGTAATTTATGGGGCTAGAAACAAGACAAATAATGAATGAAGGAGTTTTTACCTCTAAGAGACTATTAATGAGCTTTACTGGTTTAAATTTTCCCCTCCTCCCAATTCATATGTTGAAAACTTAACCCTCAGTGTCTCAGAATATAACCTTATTGGAAATAAGATCTTTGCAGATACAATTAGCTAGATTAGCATGGGCCCCTAATCCAATGACTGTTGTTCTTATAGTAAGGGAATAAGGGGTGTCCAGATGGGAACCCAGGGACACCACCAGGTGAAGACTGGACATCCGCAATTCGAAGAAAGCCAAAGGACCAGGAAACCACCAGGTGCTAGAGGAAGTGCATGAAACTGTTCTTCCTCGTGGCCCTCAGAAAAACCAACTCTGCCAACATCTTGATTTTGAAGTTCCTATTTCCTGAACTGCCAGGCAATGCATTTCTGTTGTTTGAGACACCCAGCAAGTGGTACTTGTTAGGACAGCCCTAGTAAGCCAATTTAGTCAGAAACTGTGATCTTCGCTTCTCAAGTTGTTAGAGGTACTAGGGACAAATGTGATAGCTCAGACAGTTCCCTTCAGACTCAGATCTTACTAAGTCAGGGATAATTTTCTCTTTTGACATGTGCAATTAGAAAAACCTGAATAGCGGCTGGATCAAGTATTGCTAAAATGCCAGAGATACATGTGTGTTTGTGTGTGTGTAAGAAAGGGCATGTGTTCCTAATATGAAATGTTTCAGTTTGGAAAGGTACCAGTGTACCACAGCCTGACAGATCCTAGTCAAAGTGTTCACATCATTAGGTTGTGGGTTGTAAAATGCTTCCCAGACTCTTATATTTCCCTAATTTTAAATTAACAATTTAATAAATTCAGGTCTGGGCATGGTGATACATGTCTGTAATCCCAGCTATTTGGTTGGCAGAGATAAGATAATCACGGTTTGAGAGCATCCTGTACAAGTTAGCAATACCTTATCTCAAAGAAGAGACCATGTGTAGAAGTTTACACCCATAATCCCAGTTATATGGGAGGCATGAATAGGAAGATTGTGATCTGAGGCCAGTCTGGGAACAAAGCATGACATCCTCCTAAAAAGTAACCAAAGCCAAAAGGGCTGATGGCATACTCAAGTGGTAGAACATTTGCCTAGCAAGCACAGGGCCTGAGTTAAAAACTCCAGTACCACTGGAAAAAAAAAAACAAAACAACTTAGTAAATTTAATGGTGACTCAGGGATATTTATATCTAACATAAGAATAGGGATCCAAGTCCTTTAAAAATAGGAAGTCACTGAGCTACTGAATGCTGACTAAGAAGACAGAGATGACGCAAATGCTGGGAATGCAGTTGTCTTATCTTTATTCCTTTCTTCAGGGAGGAATCACAATTTAGGATGAGGAATTACTCCTGAGAACCCCTCAGGATACTTAGGCTAGCAAAACAGTGTACTGTAACATGTATATAAGATAGTAAAGAAAATGAAATGCCAAAACTGAAGTGGTAGACAAGGGAACTTTTCCATAATTCCTTGAATCATCTTGATAGTCAGTTTTTATTCTTCTCATCAAAAATTGGAAAAGAAGTAGTGAAAAAAGCTTGGGCATTTCAAATTAGATGGAGCAGAAGTGGAAGCCATTCATATTCGCACAGCTTTTTTTTTTTTTCTTGGTACCATTGCTTTCCCACATCCTACTCTGACTCTTTTTAAACTTCTTGTTGGCCATTGAGAACAAGGGGACACTTTTGGATACACAGTGACCTGCTACAGAGACAGCTGCCCTAGCATTTGGGGCTTGCCTCAGCCACAGGCAATTCCTGTTGGCAGTCATACTGCGTCAGATCTAAAACTATCATTCTCTTCCTCAAAGTGCAATAAAACACATGCTTTCAAAAACAGCAGTACTCATTTAGAGAATGTTTCCAAATAATCCTCCACCTAATAAGTCATTGCAAAAAGTTTGTAGTTCAGAATGTGATATGAAGATTACATGTTTGTGACCACTCATTTTCATATCCATTGTAACTGAATGAACAGACTGAACTGAACAGACATTAGATCACTACTGTAATTTGTAGTTCTGTGTTGATTGAACAATTCTTAAGTTATTGGCAAGATCTATGAAGACAGCAAAGACAGGACACATATGGTACGGGTAGAATCAAGAATAAACAACCGTGTCAAAGGGGGAGTCACTCCCTCTAGTCATGCACTGGAGACTCTGTCCATGGCAATGTACAGATGCATTTATTCTCTGTTAAAGATGTATGGGTTTTATTTTGCTTACGAATCTATATAACTTCTGATTCTTTCTTGTTTTTGTCCTCAAATAGGTATAGAGACAATAACTCAGTTATTCCAGCAGAATTAATAACCATACATTTTCACAGGCAGAACTTTATTTGAATCACTCTGGTTGTCTAAATAAATGAAAAAAGACTAAGGTAACCAAGCTGAACCTTTTCTTTGCTGTTATTAGTCATCCAAATATTTGTCTTCTTGTTGAGTTAGGTTTTCAGTCTAAATAGCTTTCAATATGCTAAAATAAGTAAACTATTAGGTATAAGTAGGAGTTTTTAATTGAACATCATGCATTATGAAGTGTTATACATTAATTAAAAGTTATTAAAATCTAAGCAAATTAAACTCTTCTCCAGCAGCATCATATTTAACAAAATATTTAAATCACAACAATGCCTTAGGCATTTAAATTAAAATTCTCCTTAGACTAAAAATTAAATTAAAAATAAAAATTAATTAAAATTTTTCTTAGATTGATGATCTTTCAGTGGAAGAAGAAATAGACTCAATTATTCCAAATCATATGCACCTGTGTGTATGGAAGCATAGAATGCTTTTCTGAATAATTTTTACCAAAGTCCACCACTATAAAATTAGAGAAATGTTTTCCCAGAAAATATTTGGCTTTCAACATAATGGAAAACTTTAAATTGAATAGGATTTTACTTTAAACAAAATGAGTGACCTTGAAGGGACTTAATCCTCAATCTTCTACTATATAAAGTATCCTGATCTATTAATTGGTAAAAATTACAAAAAGCACATAGGTTGAATTTGCTTTTTGAAAATACAGTTGCAAACTTTAACGAATGCAGTGACATTTACCCCTATTAAAATTTAAAAGAAGAAAGAACAAGGGCTTCTGACAAAAGTGATATGCTGGTTTGAGGGGAATAATGAACTAAGTGAGATCTTGATCATTCTTTCCTTGGAATTTATCCTAAATTCTTTAGCAATATGAGGAATAAGAACTATTTCCCAGAAGGTTCATGTCTCTTTTGCATATAATAATTATTTGATAAACAATAGAGTGGCTAGTTAAATAGTAGTCTCTCTACTTAGTGTAAAAACTACAACCATTAAAAAGAAAATTACATAAACTTTATAATAAGATACCTGTAATGTTAAATGGAAAAAACAAAATGTGTTTTATTGCAAGAATTTCACAAATTCATTGGAATGGCATGTGTGCCTCTGACAGTAATTATAGTGTTTGGGGTAGTAATACTACAGTTAAAGATTCTATATTTTCCCTAATTTTGTTATGCTATTTTTAGAATAATTCAAAATGAACTTAAGTCATAATGTTTGGAATTCTGAAATTCAATGAATGATATTTCCTTTGTAGCTAGCAGTTACACCCAGAGATACTTGGTAAGTAAGGACAAAAAGGTGGCCATTCTTTTTGCCTAGTGTTGTGTCTTGTTGAAAATGGTCCAGGCTAAGCTATGATAACAAACATGCCCAGTCTTTCAGAGATGTGACAGATCTAAAGTTTCTTACCTGCTGAAGTTTGATGACTCTTATGTGCACTTGAATCTCTATGTAGCTGGAATTAAACACAAAATGGCACAGTTCTATCTCATATTAAATTCATGATCCTAAATTTGCTGTCAAGTAAGCATGCTATATTTCCTTGGTCCATTTTCTACTTTCCAGGTAATCATTTCATATCTTTACTTCACTCTACATAAACTTCTAAAACTTCTTGACTTATTTGAACATTGAGTTGTGAGCACATCTTCTATTTTACTGAGAAAAGTGAAACAATCACACACACACAAAAAAACCTCCCAGAAACTTCTACCCCATGGGAGCACCTACCTGGCCTTAAGTCCTGCACCTGTGCACTAGAAACCACCCACAGCACCTACTAGGCTCTTCCTTTTCTCTTACATTCCACTCTCAGTCTACTTATAAATACTGCTAGCTCCATCTTCAAAAGAACCTTCTCTCCATTTTCACTGTTTCTACCCTAAAAAGTCCCTGACACTTTTCAACTGAACATATTAGCTGAATAATTGCCTTTTCAGTGAGTGATCTGAATTCCTAGCCTATCTGTTGCATGGTTGTTAAGTGATATTGTTAAGAATGTTAAGTTACATCATGTACCATCTTCTTTTCAAATTCTCCCAATGACTTCTTATCTCATTCAGAATTAAATCCAAAATTCATCAATGACTTACAAAGACTTATACATGTCCTTTACAACCCAATCCTTGCTATTAATCTGTCATATTGTCTTCCTTGTTAATCTTCAAACACCCCAGGAATGCTTCCTTAGGGTTTTTGATTTGGTTACCTCCTGCCACCTATGATCTTGTATCCCCACTTTTTATCCTCCAATTACTACCAGGACACCTTTTCCATGAAGCTTTCCAAGGTACTCCATTTGGTGGAAATCCCTGTGCCAAGCCAGGCTCTTTTATTCCTATTCTCCTGACTTGTTTTTTGCCTTAAGATGTGATCTGTCCTGCATAATCATTTTTTTAATTTGGAGAATTAATGTATAGTTATATATCACATATGTATGCATGTGTGTATATAGCTTCTAGAATTTCACTGATAATTTTGTTTTAACTGAGAAAATAAACAGCATTACCCATGAACACAAAGTCTGATGATGTAGTAAATATAGTTGCATAGCCTTTTTCATAATTTCTAGCTGTGACATCTTATACAAAATGTATGGCCACTTAGATGTTCAATTTCTCTATCATCTAATGGAGAGCAGATGAAAATTTTTGTATGCATTTTAAAATTATTTTTGAAAATTAAATAAAAATATATGTAAAATAGTGATTAGGAGATAAATTTCTGTTCTCATTAATTGTTAATCACTATTTTTAGAAGTATATTGGTTGTTGATAGAGTGGGTGATAAATTCAGCCACTATTTTAATTTCCATTATGTCCCTGAATCATTTCTGTGGGGTTATTTGGTTATGGTTATAGTAGATATATCTAAAATTGGTGGGAAATTAAAGATTAGAGAATTTTGAATTTTACTTTCATTGTGTCTTTCTTGAAATTTACAATTTCAGTTGGATTGACCTCTATGGGAAGAACTTGGAGAAAAATGACTAATTCAACTGAAACACCTGTATTTCAACTAGAATTAATATAGTAACAACAAAAATTTCAAGAAGACCAGTTCTAGCTCCCACAATGCTGGCTGCTTCCTCTTTGAGGAGGAGATCAACATCAGAGCGGCAAAAGCTGCAGCTCGAGAGTAGTTGTTCAATCATTTTAGCATTTTTATAAATCTGGATGCTAAAAGATGGTAAGACTCCTGTATTTTATTTGGTATTTCTACATAAGTGACTTAATTTTCAGAAAACAACTGCACCATAACATCATCTTTAAAAGTTTAATTAATAATTTTATTACATATAATTGTTGATTGAGTAAGCTCTAAACCTCTTTGAAATAAGACTTACAATCGTGCAAGGGCATTAGTAGGGCAGTAGGTCATTAACTTTTTCTTTCAAAGAAAAGTGAATAATAAAGAGTGTAAATTACTACTATCTATAACTGTGGAGTTACAAATAAGACTTTCCTTGAAAAAATCTTTCTGTCTATTTTCCGTTGAATTTCAAATTTGACTATGTACTTTTACACATGTAAGCAAATATCTATTTTAAATATAATCTTCAAAATATCCAATGTTGCAGTTTGGGAAAAGAAACACACACACACACACACACACACACACACACACACACACAAAGAGATTGTTGGTGGACCACATTTAAGAGAAAACATTCTTGCTGATGAAAAAAATATTTTAAAGAGTAAGTCATTGGCTTTATCACTAAAAAGATCTATCCCATGGAAGCTAATTATTCCTTAATATAGTTTGGAATTGGAAACAGACTTGTACTCCCACCATTCAGATAACAGTACAATGTAAACCCATCCTTTCTCCAGAAATGATTGTAACAAGAAATAATTTGAACCAGAAATTTAAGTAGGGAGAATGCACCAGCAATTTGGCCTTCTTTGTGAATTGCTTAAAACAACAAGATTCTTGGCAGAAGTTACTCTTTACAGCAAGGATCAGTGTCAGCCAATATTTCTTCTTAATTTTTCCAAGATACCCAAGGGGTGGAAACATAGTGAGGATAGGTCATTACCCTCACAGTCTCTAAATGAAATGCCTGCTTTTAATTTTGCACATCCATATTGGCAAGTTAGCAGGTAAAATCACTTAGCCTCTTAACAAAGATATGCAGATTCAACTCAGCAATTGTCATTAATAGCTTCTGTTTTGGGAAAAATCTGCATCATATCAAGGAAGCCCACTCAGCTGCCCTCATTTTACAAACAAAATTAGTGGCTCTCATTCCTTGTAAACAGTGGAAAGGCTACGACAGCAAAACTTCACACACTACTACCACCATTCTGCTCAGACAAGTTGGAGGCAAAGCTAGACTACTACATGGCGAAAGCTTGTGCAGCATTCTCCTTCCGAAATGGTCCTTTTCATCCCTTTGGCCATCAGTAGCACTAGATGAAAAGGGACAGGGAAACCTAATTCACAAGACACGTCTACAGACATATCATAGAAGCAGGCAACTGTAATTTGCAAACACTGAGGCAGTGCGAGAGAAAAATTACATGCTAAGCAGAAGCTTAAAAAGGAGACATTCAGAAATCCATGCAGTCTTGCCACTTGGCTTCCCTTACTTTCATGGGCAGCAGCCTCAAAGGCCACAGGCTCTGACAACTCAAAGCAGATGAGTAGTGAGGGCAAGAACCTAAATATCTATAATTCCTAACCCCTTATCCAAAATCTTGGTATTAGAAGAATGTCAGATTTTAGATTTTCCAGATTTTAGAATATTTCCATATACACATGACATATCTTGGAGATGGGACCCAATCTAAGCATGAAATTCGTTTATGTTTTATATGTACCTTACACACATAGGCTGAAGGTAATTTCATCAATACTTTTAGTGCACCCGTGTTTGGGCTGTGACTCATTATATGAGATAAGATGTAGGGTTTTTTTCACGTGTGCTATCACGAGGGTATGCAGGAAGTTCTGGATTGTAGATCATTTCAGATTTGGGATTTTTGGATTAGGGATGCCCAACCTGTACTATGTTTGCACTTCTAGGTTCTCTGTTAATTACAAATTGAAATTGAAAGAGAAATACATTCAACCTAGGAGTAAGTCTTCCTTTCAAATTAAACCTAGTCCTGGGAAGATTTAATCAGTCGTGGATGCTTTATTTGAATTTATGTATTTAGGTAATCAGATTATTTTCTTCCTAGTATCTACTGGAAAGTCACAGAAATAAGAAAGGGAAGTTTTAGTAGAAGAAAGAGAAAAGGTCATTTTTAACTAAGAAAACATTGCAAAGGAAAAACTTTGGTGTCTCTTCAAAGCTTTGGGCTTTGCAATTTAGAGGAGGCAAAAGAGAATGTTAGGTTTTGGACTTTGTGGTGTTGGGAACAGAACTACAGAAAGAAAAGGGTGGGCACCAAGTGTTTTCCTTTGGGCTACTGGGCTAGCCAGGGCTAAAGATTTCTCTTCCTCCTTAATTTATACCTTGGTATTCATGTTATGAGAAAAATGTGCCAAAGAACTCAGTTGATTACATTAAAGTTATTTTTCTTGGAGAAGGATTTGGCAAAAATTCATGGCTCTTTAGATTTTCCTAGATTTGCCTGTGCCTATTTGGAAATCTGGTATCACTATCTTGTTTCATAGGCTCCCTAAAATTGCTCTCCCCAAATTCTTTCTCTCTCTCTCTCTCTCTCTCCATCCAATTAAGGGTATAGGGAAAGGATTACTCTCATTCTTTACTTCTAAAATTCTGATACATGTAGTCACTGTATTAATCTACAAGGGTGAAAAAGGATTCTGCCTGCTGTACTGTATTATCTCTTTTAAAATTGTGCCTGAGTTCCATTTTTTAAAAATTGATAAGTAATATAAAATATCCTTTTTATGGCAAAAGAGATATGGATATATTTTAGATGTGCTATAAAATTCACACTCTTCTAGACATTTCCAAGAAATCTTATACTTGAGTCACTTCTGTTTGTACCTCTGAACTTTAGTGTGTAAATTTCTTCTCTGTTTTCAAATGTGTATCTGTGGAAAAGTTGTTAAACATCTTTGAAGAGCATTGTTTTGGAACTAGTTCTGCCCCTAACTAGTTATGTGAACATAACAAATCACATCTCAAACTGTACTTCTTTACCTACAAATTCCAGAGATGAGATAATACACTACTAGTTCCTTTGTGTGGACACAACTGTAATTTTATATGACTATTTTACATCATCAGTTTTGACTGGAAGTGTTGGCGGTCTCAGAACCACATTTCATGGCTCACATTTGACAGAAACTTTGTTAACAAATGTGGGGATGGACAGTCTGTGGAATTCCTTGAGGTAATGTTATGTTATACTAAAAATATCTAGTAGGGCTTTATAGAAATGCCAGACATTTTATTAGAGCCTTTGGAATTCCTATAGAAATGTTTTACATAGAAGTTGTCACTTTTAATGCGTAAATTTTGCTGTAAGTCTATCATGAAACATTTTATCCTCTTAAATATATTTTTAGAAACAATCTTGAGAGAGAAATTCCTCCATGAGATAAAGAACACTCATTGTTAAGTAGAGGAATTTCCTTAATTTCAACAGAGCAATAATATTCTGAAATCTAATTATAGGTGAGTGCAATAAAATACTTTCCACTTTGAGACAGCTAGTTTATTTATTTATTTTTGTGATTAGTTTGCATTCAGACAGCTAATTTGTACAGGAAGTTTATTTCACCATTTGCGATGCTTCCCTTATTCCTTCCCAAAAAAAGGCAAGACAGTCTTAGTGTGATAGACTACCATGTTGCTTTATTCATGTATTCGCTTTTGGTAAATACAATAATTAATTAGAGCTTGAAAACAGCCTTTGAAGCTTTGTTTTGCAGACAGACGTATGTACTTCCTTGTTGTGACATGAAGACTTGGTGGCAGAACAGAAAGAGCAGCTATCAATATAATATTTCATAGTGACACTCTATGACTGTTAAACTAATGAACCAGAGTATTATCCATGTCTTGGCCAAAGGTACTCTTCTACTGTCATTGGACCAATCAGCAGCCAGATACGATCTAAGTGGCAGCAATACTGACACCTCCCTGTCTCCTTTGAGGGTGTTAGGGTAAGAGTGCTCAGAATATTCTAATCACAGAAAATGAACCAAATTTCTTTTTGCTTTAAGATATAAGGCAAATATGATAAACATAAGACAAATAAGAAAAAACAAATATGGAGCTAGAGCTGTGTTTTCTAGCTGTACTTTCTCCAAAATAAATGTAATTTTGGTAGAATTATTAATTTTGGATATCAATTTGAGTTGGTAGATGCCCAGTTATTTGGTTCAGCATTACTACCTGGTGTGTCTCTCTGAAGGCTTTTCTGGATGAGACTGAAATTTGACTAAATAAAGCAGATGACCTTCCCCAATGTGAGTGAGCCTCATCTAATCCATTTATGGCCTGAGTAGAATAAAAAGCAGAATGAGAAAGACTTCTTTTTCTTTTTGAATTAATACATCAGTCTTCTCCTGCCTTTGAGATTGGACTTGGATATGAAATTGGACAGGAGCTGTAAGCATAATTTCTCCTGGTTCTCAGACCTTCCAAAATGAACCGGATTTATAGAATTGGCTCTTCTGGTGTCTAGCTTGCCTATGGAAGTTCTTGGACTTCTTTGTCTCTGTATTCATATTTATCTATCTATCTGTCTATCTATCTATCTATCTATTATCTCTGTAAGTATGTGTATATCTATCCCAATTCTTCTGCTTCTCTGAAGAACCTTGACTAATATAGTTGAACTTTACCTGTAAGTTGCTGACTCACTAGCAGCTTTGTCTTTGCCTTTTTCAGTGGTGATGTTTAAAGACACATTACATGTGTACATGTTAATTGTGTGAAAATATTCTTATTTTTCACCATGAGAATATTAATTTGAGATTTAGAGTCTCTGTTAATATCCTATTGCAGCTCCCTTTACACCCAGTCCCTTGAATATCTTTAATGAATTGTTATTTGTTTGTTGTTTAGTTGTGAACCTGCTTTCTCTCTGAAAACCAGATTCTCTTTCAAACTTCTCTGCAATTGCATGTCCCTTTTTTTTTTTAATCTCCTGCATTTGAGTCTTCCTTTTTCTAGCACGTTGCTGAAGTTGCAGGGGATGAAAACAAGGGAATCATAGCAAACGATAAAAAGAGACCACGTAGCATCAGGTGTAAAGATCATCAGAGATGGATTTTTTAAATATATCAAAAACAAAATGAAGGAAGATACCATCAGGCATCTAATTTTTAAAAGGATAAAGTGGAAAGTAAACAAATAAAATAGTTAATACTAAGAAAAGAAGGTAAAAAATGAGTTAAAATGAAAAGCTGTAACATACATATAAGTGAAGTGACCAAAAGAGAAGAATGTGAGACTAGGATCAAAACTGTATCATGAGAGATAATCATATTGGAGTTTCAATGTGATTACAGTTTTTGAACCTCAGTTTCCAAAACATTTACAAATCTCAAACTAATTTAAAAACTCTTATATTCACTCACATATTACTATAGTCACTGAACACCAAGACAAAGAGAAAATCCTAAGAGCAACCAAAGGGGAAAATATGTTACTTTCCAAGGACAAATTTTAAGATTGAAATCCATCATTTCAATAGAAACAAAAAACAGAAAACACTGGAATACTATTTTTAAAGAAGTGACAAAAATAGCTGCTAAACTAGAATACTATACTTAAGAAGAAATATTCTTTAAAACGATAGTAGAGACATGTTTTAGAGAATCAGTAAACATTTTTGTCTCTATACCTGTAGTGAAGAAACACTAAACAGAATTTGTAGGAATAATTAAAATTATCTCACAGAAGAATAGTAGAAAGGAATAGAAGAGCATGAGTAATGATAAATAATTGTGCAAATCTAAATGAAAATTGACAGCTTAAAATAATAATAAATTAATAAGTATAATAAGTGTGAATATATCCCAAATCAAAATTCATAAAAATATTGTGAAAGTTGAGGTCAATAGATAGAATTAAAATGTCACAGGCCATGTTACATTGACTTGAAATTGGTAAAATTATGAATTTAATGTAGACTCCACTAAGGCAAGGATATTAATAAAAAAGCTAGATAAAGTGTGTGTGATATTGATAGGTAAGTAAGGACATGTATTGTAACATATATCACACTAATTAAAAAGACAGTAATACAATTCACTAACAATAAAATAGGCAAACTAAGTTAAAATATAGACAAAGGACTTAACTGGACATTTCTTCAATGAAGATACACAGTCAGACACTGGTGGCTCATACCTATAATACTAGCTATTTAGGAGGTGGAGATAGGGAGGATTGCAGTTTGAGGTCAGAACAGAGAGAAAGATCACAAGACCCCAAGCTGGTTGTAGTGGTGCTCACCTGTCATTCCAGCTATGTGGGAAGTTGAGATCCAGAGGCTTGGGATTCCAGGCTGGCCCAGGCAAAAAATTGGTGAGACCTCATCTCTACAGAAAAAATTAAGTGTGGTGGTATGTGTCTCTGCCATCCCAGCTTCAGCAGGAAGTGTAAATAAGAGGACTGTTGTCCAGGCTTGCCTGGGAAAAAAAGAGAGACCCTATCTCAAAACAACCAGAGTGAAAAAAGATAGAGGCATGACTCATGCCTGTCTGATAAATGTAAAGTCCTGAATTCAAACCCCAGTACCAGAAAGAAAGACAGAAAGAGAAAGAGGAAAAAAAAGAAGAAGAAGAAGAAGAAGAAGAAGAAGAAGAAGAAGAAGAAGAAGAAGAAGAAGAAGAAGAAGAAGAAAGGAAGAGGAGGAAAAAGGAGGAGGATGAGGAAGGAGGAGGAGGAAGAGGTGGAGGAGAGAAGAGGACGAGAGAGGAGGAGGAGGACGAGAGAGGAGGAGGAGAGAGGAAGAAGAAGTGGCCAGTGAACGTATTTAAATACACTCAACATCATTAATCATTCAGGAAATGTAAATCAAAGCCACAGTGACATGCCACTTCACACCTATTAGGATGTTTGTAACCAAAAGAACAGAAAAAAGTGAGTGTTGATGAGGATATGGAGCAACTGAAAGTCTTGTGTATTGATGGTAGAAAGGAAAGATGGTCCAACTGTTGTGGAAAATTATATTGTTGTTTCCCAAATAATTAAACACAGCATCACCATTTGATCCAGGAATTCTACTTCTGGGTATATAATCAAGAGACTTGAAAGCATGCAGTTGGACAAATATTTGTACATCTATGTTCATTAGTGGTTATAAGGTAAAAGCAACTCAACTGTCTATTTATGAATGAATGGATAAACAAAATGTCATATGCAGATACAATGAAATATTATTCAACCCTAAATAGAAAGGAAAATCTGATATATATTATGACATGGGTGGTTATGGAAAACACTATACCTGTGAAATAAGCCAGTCATAAAAGGTCAAATTTCAAGATTCAATTTACCTTAGCAACCAAGTAGTCAGATTAACAGAGGTAGAAAGTAGAATGCTACGTTCTAGGAACTGGATTCAGAGAAAAACAGAAGTCACTGTTAGGTGGGTACAGAATTTCAGTTTGGGAAGATGAAAACCAATATGAAAATAAATGACAGTACTGGTTGCAAAGCAATTTGAGTATAATTAATGCCATTGAACTGCACATTAATAATCAAATGACAGATTACTTATTTACTTTATCACATTTTTAAAAAAAGTCTTCACAGCAACAAATGCAAAAAATATAATAATCAATGAACTAACAAGCTAATACAGAGAAGAAAGGAAAATATAAATATACTCGATTTATCAAAGAAGAGACAAAAAATGTTTAAAGGAGCAAAGAACCAATGGGACAAATTATAATACAAATACTGAGATGTTATAAATAAATCTGAATTTATTAGCCAATGTTAATTATAAAGAACAGATGGAAAAAGAAAACATCAATAGCATTTATGTCTTACATGAGATGCATCTTTTATAAAGACATAGAATAATTGAAATGAAAAACCAGGGAGAATTGAAAAGTGCAAACAGTAACTGTCATAAAACCGGGGGTAAGAGGGGGAGAGGGAGAGGGAGGGGGCAAGGGACAGAAATGACCCAAATAATGTATGCACATATGAATAAATGAATAAAGAAAAAAAGTTGTGTAAATATAATAATATCAGTCAAATATTTAAGGAAATAGTGACTGATTAACATTCAATAGATATACAAAGTTGAAATTTGCATAAAACTATTACTATATATTCAAAACTGGCAAAAAGGACAAAACAACAACTTCATGGTCATAGTTTGAGGTTTATGGATACCTTATTCTGATACATGAAACAGACAAAACTTCAGTACTCTATAGGTCTCAAATTAAACTATTAAATAACTGTATAATATATATGTCATATGTAATGGGCAATTCTATAATTCTTTGTCTCTGTGTGTTATATATAAAATACAACATATACAAACATGGTATATTTGGATGCAGTATATATAAATACATGTGCTCAACAACTGTAAAATTCATTCTTTTCAAGTATACATAGCACACTTACTAAAATAGCTCACCACATGCTGGCCGTAAAGCCAGCCCCAACAAATTTCAAAGGATTTAAAAATGAAATCATGGAGAATATATACTGACAAAACTGCAAGTGAGTTGGAAATTAAAAAATAGCAAAAACACAAGAAAACAGAAGATTGCAAAACTATACATTTTTGTTCTTCATTTTGTTTGATAATTTAGAATGGGTTTACAAAAAACAAGCAATAAATGAAATATACAAATAATGTCATTTGAAACAGTACCAAATACCTCACCTACCTAGTAGAAAATCAAATCAAAGATGTGTAAAACTTCAACACAGAAAATTACAAAACAGATGCTATATAAATAATGAGGAAAGAATAAACAAGTTAAACCAGGTTAAGGGACTAGAGGACTTCTAAAGAAATCAATAATATCACCACCAATAGTGAAAACAACATAATGTCAGTTAAAATCCCAGCAGGTGTGTGTGTGTGTATGTGTGTGCATGGAAAACATTCTTAAATGTACATGGGAATTCAAAGAGCCAAGAATAGCAAAGACAATCTTTAAGAATGAATTTGGAAGATGTATGCTACCAAGTATCAAGCTTTATTATGCAGCTGAAGTTAAGCTGTATGGTATTGGCACAATCAGACAAGCAGTATGGTGGGGACAGCATTAAGAATGAAGAATAAAGAAAAGGGCCAAAACAATGTAGAGGAGAAAGATTCATATTTTCAGTATATGATATTGTACTGATTATCTATACAAATAAAAGTGAATCTTGAATCTTGAAATTTCCAGCAGACAATGCCATGTAAATTGGATATTCAAATGGAAGAAAAGTGGGGTTAAACTTTTTTCTCATGTCACATATAGAAATTCATTACAGATAGGTTGAAGATTCCAGATGAATTGGACATCTAAATGTGAAAGATGAAATAATCCACTCCCCCCCACACCAAGTTGGAGACTTTCTCATGTTTACAACATAGGTGAGTTGCTTCATAATTTGATTGTGAAAAGTCAGATCTTATCGATTATATATTCTGTGATTCCATTTACATAGAATTACGTTTTCAGCACTCCTCCCACCCCAAAGTCACAACAGTGGTTACCTTGGGTGGCTAATTATGTGCCTTCTAGAAGTTTGCTTATGCTGATAAAATTTTTTTATGGTAGCATCAAAAAGCATCGGATTCCTGTGAATAAGTGAAATGGTAGATGTGCAAAACCTCTCTTCATAGAATTATGATATAAAACTTATTAAGAGAGCTGTAAAAGTATACAAATAAATGACACTCCATCTTTGTGAACTGGAAGACTTGTAAATATCATGTCTCTATTATCAAAATAACCAACACAAAGTAATCACGGTCAAGAGACATTTCAGTGTAAATCTCATGTCTGTTGTATGTCAGTAAAATTAGCACAGAAGTAAAATAAGACATAAAATGAATTGCAATCACAAAAAGAAAGAAAAATATGCATGGTGGCAGCACATTTTTGTTTGTTCACATTTTAGGAGGAGGAATGACTATCTAGCTATGGTGCTAATACATTCCGTGGTTCCTGTCAGATTTCTCACCTTCTCACATTGCATGAGAGCAGATGTTTTGGACCTTTATACCTATGACATTCTGGGAAATGGCCTTACCACTCCTCAGTCATATTTTACAAGTGAACCTGGTGTGGAAAAGACCACTGGTCTGAGATGTATTTGTTTGGCAGTAGAACTGCTAGCAGTCTTCTCAATGATTCTAGATCAAGATGATATGCATTTGTTACAAATGTTCAGAGACTGATCACGAGGCCTTTCCATACCACAGGAGACACAGCACAAAGGAAGGTCAGTAGGAAAGTACCAAGTTACTCTACTGTTTCATTTACAACTAAAATCTTGACTTATGCAGCATATCACAGATCCTTAGATAAAGAGCTTGTGAATGCAAAATTACCTAAAAAAGACAAAAAGATTCTCCACTTATAGAACAACAAAATATTATTACAAATCTGCACAATATTTTGTAGAGTTATTGAAAAAATTTGTGACTCTTTAGAAATAAGGTTAAAAAGTTTCTGCTTCTTTCAGAATTCCCCTTATGTATAGTTTCTTTAGAGATAGAAAGCTTATTATTTTATGGGACAGTTTGTTGAATTTTATAACAGTACATTAATTTATTAGAAGATGTATCCATCTAAAAATTTGTTTTCAATAATATATTTATATATTCATATATATATATAAATTCTTCTGTAACGGGAATAAAATTTAATTTCAGGCAAAGTCATAAATAATTTTAGATTATTTACAAGATGTTTAGTCCTTTAATGGAAATCAGCTAGAAAAATTATGTAGTCTGTTTTGAGCTAGACAACATATTGTATTAAATGAACATTTCTTAAACATGTATTTTGATTTTTCACAAATAAATTGCTAATCATTTTTCCTTTTAGACTTTCTTTATGCTGGTCTTCTCCATCCATATTATAAAAAGATCAACTCAGTTACTAAAGCCAGAAATATTTGAATCCTTTCTTCCTCTATCTTCTAGGTTAACTGACAATCAAGTTCTGTAGGTTCTGCCTGACTACATTTCAGACGGACGAGATCGGGCGCGTTCAGGGTGGTATGGCCGTAGACCTGACTACATTTCAGATCCCTGCACACCACTCTTCACAAAGAAATATTCATCTTTTAAAATCCTAGAATGGTGACATTTTCTACTAGTCAGCCTTCTAAGACCATCCATAGTAGTCTTTCTGCTGATATTTAAGCCACTGTGCAATTCCTTTGCCCTGATAATTGCATGGACATACTGTTTGCTGAAGAACAGTGACTTGTAGTTTGAGTCTTGTTTGCTCTCTCTCCCTCTCTCTTTTTCTCTTTTTCTGTCATTGGTGGACCTCCATTATGTTTTCTGAGAAAGCAAGCAGCCTTGCTGCAAATTGCCTTATGGAGCGGTCAGTGCAGCAAACAGCTGAGAATGACCATCAGCCAACAGCCAGTGAGGACCTGAGGCTCTCAGTTCAACAGTCCACAGGGAACTGGGCTCTGGCCACAACCACACAAGTGAGTTTATAAATTGATTACAAGTCACGCCGGAGATGCCTATATCCTTAGCTTGCACATTGATTACAGCTTGCAGAGAGACTGAGTCAGAGGTTCTCAGTAAGCTAAAAACAGAATTTCTGAGCTATAGAGATTACAAGATGATAAATGCTGTGTTACATCTCTAAACGTGGGATCATTTATTACAAAGAGGTAGAAAGTTCACCGTAAGCATTTGCTGAATAACTTTCAATACAAAAGTCCCTCTGGCTAAAGATGCAGTCAATAGCTAGTGGCTACCTACTAATCCATTCTCCCTTATGATTCTTTGTCCTTAGTGCTCAAAGCCTGGCTAGTTTTTTGGTTTAGTTTTTGGAACAAGTGAAACTCTTGTCTAGTGAGACTTTAGTTCATTCTCATGTGTCTGCTGGCATGTTGTTATCCTCTTTTATCTCACTACTGGTCTCTTGACAGTCTTTGTTCTTTCCGAATCCTCTATGTAAGAAAGTTCTCCCCCAAAACTTTATTAGATACTTTTATCTGTTTGTTATATATTTCTAACTTGACATAATATTAATTATTTGAGTGTTTCCTTTCTATTTATTTTTTGCAGTACTGGGGTTTGAACTCAGGGCCTTCACTTTGAGTCACTCCACCAGTCCTACTTTTTGTGAAGGGTTTTTCACGACAGGGTCACTCGAACTATTTGTCCAGGCTCGCTTTGAACCACTATCCTCCTGATCTCTGCATCCTAAGTAGCTAGGATTACCGGCATGAGCCACTGGTGCCCTGCTCATTTATTTGTTTTACTGGGGCCTGACTAAGCCAGGATCCATCCAATGTCTTGAGCACTGTGAACCCAAGCCTTTCCGTAGAGCTATTTGACCAGTATCAACTGGTCTACGCTGTTCTGCAGCATTCTATAATTTACTGCATTTGTTATCAGATTTTCTTTGTTGCTTTCAATAATTCAGTATGGATAGATAAAAATGCAAATATTACTAAAATAAAGAGCAATAGGAAGTTACAGTAAAGAATAAAGTCAAAATTGATGTCAGATGATAGCTCTTTAATTCTCATGAACAGAGCCTTAGTTCTAGCTGTCTGCTCTTAAGTTGTTTGTTTTCATATAGTATTTTTCCCTACAAGAGTATATTATGAAGAAATAATGTAGAAAATTTGATTATTTTGTAGTGTGAAGTGTACATTACAGTTAAAATTTAAAATCACTCAAAAGATTAAGTTGGACTCTTAGCTAATAAAATAACACAGTGCTTTTTCTCCCTCATCAGCCATTATGTATAGCTTAAAGGACACTTGAAACCATTTAAAGTATATTGGTATGAAGTTTGAAAAATCATTCATAATTATATATGAAGGCCAGAATCATCTGGAATGAATAAGGACTGAGAC
This sequence comes from Castor canadensis, assembly GCF_047511655.1. Lineage (NCBI taxonomy): Eukaryota > Metazoa > Chordata > Mammalia > Rodentia > Castoridae > Castor > Castor canadensis. The sequence continues at coordinate 16,818,134 of NC_133390.1, read as the reverse complement.
AACCTATCAGCTAAGTAATCATGTTTTCAGATTGTATTATCACTTTTTCTTCAACAGTTGTGAAGATTCATACCCAAAATATCAAAAACCCAAGGCCTGCCTGGTAGGGTTTAGCATAAGAACTCAGAAATTCTTAGAATAATGCTTTGGCCTCCATTTTAATAAAATGCATAGCATTGAAGACAAAATTCCAGAACCTATTGTTTTACCATATTGAGTACCTAACACCCAGTGTCACTTTCAGTGTGATTTATTAACATGATTCAAAGTATAAAATTAATTCCTTCCTAGTCAATTTTATTTGCTCAATTTATTGAATGGCTTCTCAAACTACACAAAAAGATATTCCTTTCTTTTATTTGAATATGTCCAAGATTTCATTTCTCTTTCCTTCTGCTGCTTGCCTCAGGGCTATTTCATGCTTAAAAGCTTTGAATTGATTTCTGTGCTCATTCATGCTTCCATTTGCCATCTGTTGGTTGAAGAATTTATATATTTAGAAACACAAGGAAGAGAGCACAGGAGAGACTGAGGATGTTTGAATAGATAGAACATAGCAGCTATCAAACACTTTGTATGAACAATTATTGATTCATAATATGTGGAAAGTTGCCATCAAATGTGAGGTTTCAAGACCCACTGAGTAGCTGAAACAGTGCTGAAGCAAAGGAAGCAAATAGGGTTTTAATGACATTGGCTATAAGAATGTATTGAGAATGCTAGCATATACAGGAATTTTTGAAAGCAGAGAATTAGAAAAACAACTTAACTTATAAACTTCAAAGACCGGTAACTTGTCAAAGAGGTTATTATTGGCAGAGGGAAAATATGTATTAAATTTGAGTGAGAAAGTCATAACCTTCTTTAGCCTCTTGATCAATTTATTACTGTTTTGAGAGCAAAGGGAACTGTTTTAATGGGGTACAAAAATTCACATATGCTAAGGGAAGGCAATGAGATCGACATGGGGGAAAAATTGTGATTCGTGTCCTTTTTGATTTATAAATTGTGTAAATTAATCCTGTATAAAGCAAATTGAAAATAAACATCTCAGTAAAACATGAAAATATATTTCTAGGGTCTTAAAAATTCCAAGAGAATAACTTGAGTTTTTAATTCCATCAAGTACTTTCTGAGCTTTTAGAAGACACACATACACACACACACACACACACATTTGAACATCTAATGAAAAGCATTGCTCATTTGTTTATGTGCCTAGATTCCTTCTCCTCCCCTTACAGCTTCATAAGTTTTGCCTTATTTTTCTGCACATCCTGTGATTCTGTACCTCTCTGATGGAGCTTGGCCAATGTCAACCATTGTTCCCACTATGTTTACTACCTCAATGAAATCAAGTGGCAATAGGACTGTGTTTCCAAGATTTTGCTTCTCACAGCATTAACTGCTTCCATAAAGAATACATTTGCCTAATATGTCAACATCTGGAAAATCTGTGGAGGCTGTAGCTTATGATCCACAGAGCATTGACATCAACAAGAACATGAGGCAATGAAGAGGAAGGAAATCAGAACATCACAGAAACCATGAGGAGGGTTTTTAATCCAACCCTCCCTGTGTCCTCTAAAGAACACAGCAAAAGACTTATTTTTTTGAGGTATGGTCTTCAGAAGAGGAGGACCAGAAAATAATTATAAGAATTTAGAGCTAAGGAGAACTGTAGAGCTCATGTAGTTTATATGCCCATTATCCTGGTTTTGAATCAAGAACACAGATAATGAGAACACAAATAAATATTTTTTATCTACTTATATAGCAGGATCAGGATTCTTTATGACTTTAATAGACAACTCTATATAATAGTAAATATTATTATGCAACTTATTTGATAAAATTAATGTATATTTATACAAAGTATGCATAAAACATGCTATGACTAACAGTTAACATAAACGTATGTTGCACATGTATTTAGAAATATGTTTATGAATTTCAGTTTCCCAATTTTCTTTTTTTTTTCTCCCTTTGTTATTGTTGTGCTGGGTGGGGGTACATTGTAGCATTTACAAAGACTCTTACAATGTATCAAATATGGCATACTTGAATTCACCCCCTCCACTGCGCCCTCCCACCCGGACTCCAGGAACAGTTATAACAAGTACCATTTTTGCATTTATTGTACACATAAACATTATTTGCATCCCCCTTTCCCTACCACCTCTACCCTCCTATCAGAGCAGCCCCCACCCCAGAACCTGTTCTGCCCTTCTGTTCTCCGATTTTGTACAAGAAAAAACATAAAAGATATAAAGAGAAACACGGCGTTTTTGTTAGTTTGTGATAAAGATAGCTACACAGGAAGTTTCCTTATGTTGTCTCCATGCATATATGTATTACAGCTCCAACTGATTCATCTCTTCCAGTCCTCTTCACTCTTCCCTAGACCCCTTCCCATGGGGTCCCGGCCAGTTTAAAATTTCTGTATTTATTCCTGTACAGTGCGCACGTCAGCCTCATTCAAGTTTTTGGTTTCCTTCCTTTGCCCTAATCCCTCCCGGGCACCGCCTCCCCTTAGTGTGATCCATGTTCCTTAATATTGCTGCATTTGTTTTAGGTCTACAATCCACATATGAGGGAGAACATGAGACTTTTGGCCTTCTGAGCCTAACTAACTTCACCAAAGGTGATATTTTCCAGTTCCATCCATTTACTTGCGAATGACAAAATTTCATTCCTCTTTGTATCTGAACAAAATTCCATTGTGGATAAATACCTCCATACTGTTTTCCATAGTGTTTGTACTAGCTTACATTCCCACCAGCAGTGTATGAGGGTTCCTTTTTCCTCAGATCCTCACCAACATTTGTTGTTGGTGTTCTTGATGGTAGCCATTCTAACAGGGGTGAGTTGGAATCCTAGTGTGGTTTTGAATTGCTTTTCCTTTATGGCCAGGGATGGTGAGCATTTTTTCATGTGTTTTTTAGCCATTTGGTCTTCTTTTGAAAAAGTTCTGTTCAGTTCAGTTGGTCTTTTCTTTATTGGGTCATTGATTTCTTTGGGGAGTTCTGTTTTTGGGCTCCCTGCGTATTCTGGTTATCAATCCCTTATCTCATATATAGCTAGCAAAATTTTTCTCTCATTCTCTGTGTGGCCTCCTCAATTGAGAGACAATTTTTTTGTTGTGCAGAAGCTTTTTAATTTCATGTAGTCCCATTTGTCTATTCTTTCTCTTAGTTGCTGAGCTGCTTGAGTTCTACTGAGGAACTCTTTGCCTATGCCTATTGCTTCCAGTGTATTCCCTGCTCTTTCCTGTAGTAGCATCAAGGTTTGAGGTCTGATATTAAGGTCTTTATTCCACTTAGAGTTGATACTTGTGCAGGGTGACAAACATGGATTTAGTTTCAGTTTTCTTCAGGCAGATACCCAGATTTTAACATTTGTTGAAGAGGCTGTCTTTTCTCTTTTGTATATTTTTGGCACCTTTGTCAATCCAATTTTCTTATCTACAGTAGTCCTTCAGTATCTAGAGGGGATTGGTTCCAGGATCTCTATGGATACCAAAATAGGAAGATGCTCAAATCTGTTATATAAAATGGTACGTAATTTGCATATAACCTGCTCACATCCTCTGGTATATGTTAAATCATCTCTAGATTACTTATAATGCTTAATAAAGATAAGTGTCATTCAAATAGTATTATACTATATTGTTTAAGGAACATGGGCAAGAAAAATATCTATACATGTTTAGTACAGATGTAATTTTTTTCAAATATTTTTGATACACTATTGGGTGAATCTGTGGATGTTGAACCCACAGAAATGGAGAACCAACTGTATTCTGAAGCAATAAATGTTCTTCTTCTCATTTCTCGGACATTATATAAACAGGGAAAGAGTCCTTAGGCTTTGTGACTATATTACTTAGTGAATAGTCTGAATGTAATATATTGAAAAGGATCTGAACTAAGATAATTGAGTTCATGCCTTGCAACTAATTAAATATGTATCCCCTGATAGGTCACTTTTCTATCTGGACCTATTCTGGAAATAATGATGGGATTAGACTAATAATTTTTACAGTTCCAGCTCTAAGATACTCAAGGAACTCTTGAAAACATGAATATTTAAGACTCAATTTTTCATGATAGTCTTACTTAGTCAATTTGCATTATTCATCTTTTTTTTTTTGATTTGTGAGTTTTAAGGCCCAGTTACAAACATCAGAACTCTACTAAAGAACATCTGGTTTTTATTTATTTTTGAGACTTTATAATACTATTTATAGCTGTCTTGATTGGTTTAAATAATCATAATGATATAACTTGTTTATTTTTCCAACTTAGGGGATCATCTCCTTATTATTAATGCAAATTCCAAAATCTTTATTGTGTCCTTTAAGACAATACCTTTCCCTTTCCATTCTGCACCGCCAGCCCTCTGTCCTCATTCTTTTTTCTGACTACCTCCAGAGGTGAGCTGTTAGTTTTGGGAACACCCCATGCTCCACCCTATCTCAGAGTTCTTTAAAAACATACCTGCTTTTAATCATCTTTTAAAAAATTGAATATGTTCATAGTTCCATAGGTCAAATTGTTCTTTAATGTTTGTAATAAAAAGAAGTCTTGTTTTCTAGATATTTCTTTTAATACTGTCTTCTATATTTCCAAATAACAAGCTTATACTGCTATTCCTTGAGTTTTTATTTAAAGTAATATTATTGACCCAGTAATCTGGTAGGCTGCTCTCAAAAATCTATTCTGTTTTGTAAGCACAGATTCATATCCTGACCCTCATCTTACCACAACTATAATCAGAAAAGTTGAAAATTAATGATTGTATGTTTATATAAATTTCATTTTCAAGCAAGTCATTTGTTTTCTTTTCTTAATAGCTTTTGCTTTAATTTTTCTGATTGCTGAGTTTTGCAAGTTACTAGTTTATTCCCAAATTCTTCTACTATAAATATAAATCTCCCAATAATGTGTTAAAATATATCAAGACACTTTAACATTTATTACTTGAATCTGCAGTCTTATTGCTCTAGTCTTGATGGTCTGTGCCTGCCGCTGTGGACTTTTATCATCTTAGAGTTTGCCTTCACTCACGGAATAAGAGCATCACTATTATTTATTTTTTGTGACATCTTCTATTTCCTAGATTCATTGTTTTTCTACTTTTAGTTTTCTTTCTTTGGTGGAATACATGTTTTCAGATTGCCGAACAGAATTTTTTTTAGATCTTATCTTTTCAAAATTATCTTTGTTGTACTTTGGTTCTTGATACATAAGCTGACTAGGTAATTCTAAATTAGAAGTAACCTTCTCTTGATCTTCAACTTTTAAATGCACATATTCATTTATGCTATGATATTTTTAATTTCCAGAACTTCTTGCTATTGCTACAGGCTTCCATTATTTTTATAGCCTCCTCTTCTTATCCATGAATCTGTCTGTGGAACTCAGCTACTTTTTTTTCTGGGAAGTTCTTTTTCTGCTCCACATATTGTTTCAATTTCTTTAATGTTTTTAAAGCTCATATTTAAGGGTAGAAGTGCCATGGAATGATTGGACACTTATGCTGGTGGATTTTCTTAGATGATGGTCTGGATTGACTGTGACCTCAAGTAGCCTCCGTGCTGGGAGGTTTCTCTAGAGACAAATCTCAAATTATAGGCCTGCTTGCTTATAAAAGCTTGAGATGTGTGACAAGATATTAAGTACAACTTTGCCTTTCAATGCATAAATTTTCATGTTTCCTAATGGTTCTCATGAATTTCATAAATTTCAATGAATTATCAATGAATCCAAAATTTCCTTGGTTTTCTTTCTTTTTATTTTGGAAACATTTTTTTCTTTATTTATTTTATCATTTTTATATTTACTTACATGTGTATACATTGTTTGGGCCACTTCCCCTTCCCACTTTCTGGGCAGAACCTGTTCCTCCCTCTTTGATTTTGTTGAAGAGAAAACATAGGGGATAATAAGAAAGACATAGCATTTGTGATATAGATAGCTATAAGAGAGATTCCTAGCTTTACTTCCATGCACTTCTGTATTAAAATCCACATTGGTTCATCTCTGCCAGACCTCTTTGCTACTTCTTGGTCCCCTTCCCATAGTGGCTTCTGCCAGTTTAAGATTACTATATTCACTCCTCTACACTGAGCACATCAACCACATTCAAGTTTTAGGTTTCCTTCCCTTTCCCTAGTTCTCCCCTATGTGTTCTCCCCTTTGTATGTGACCCATGTCCAATAATATTACTGCATTTGTTTCAGGTCTTTAATCCACATATGAAGGAGAACATGAGTTTTGGGCCTTCCGAGCTTGGCTAACTTCGCTTAAATGGTATTGTCCAGTTCCATCCATTTACTTGTGAATGACAAAATTTCATTCTTCTTTGTGGCTGAGTAAAATTCCATTGTGGATAAATAACACATTTTCTTGATCTATTTGTTGGTTGTGGGACATCTTGACTGTTTCTGTAACTTGGCTATTGTACATAATGCTGCAATAAACATGGATGTGCAGGTGCCTTTGTAATAACTTGAGTCACATTCCTTCGGGTATATCCCTAGAAGTGGTATTGCTGGATCATATGATAGATCTATGTTTAGTTTTTTAAGAAGCCTCCATATTGTTTTCCAAAGTGGATATAGCTTACATTCCCACTAGCAGTGTATGAGGGTTCCTTTTTTCTCACATCTTTGCCAACATTTATTGTGGGTGGTGTTCTTGATGGTGGCTATTCTAACAGGAATGAGGTGAAATCTTAGTGTTTTTTTGATTTGCATTTCCTTTATGGACAGGTATGGTGAGCATTTTTTCATGTACTTTTGGCCATTTGGACTTCTTCCTTTGAAAAAGTTCTGTTTGGTTCAGTTGCCTACTTCTTTATTTGTCCATTAATTTTGGGGGACTTTAGTTTTTTGAGCACTCTGTATATTATGGTTATCAGTCCTTTGATGTATAGCTCAAAGGTCTTTTCAGTTTAGAGACCATTCCTTTTGTTGTGCAGAATCTTTTTCATTTCATGTAGTCCCATTTGTCCATCCTTTCTCTTAGTTGCTGGACTACTGGAGTTCTACTGAGGAAGTCCTTGCCTATACCTATTACTTCCAGAGTATTCCCTGCTCTTTTCCCAGCAACATTTCTTGAAGGGGCTGTTTTTTCTCCATCATATGTTTTTGGTGCCTTTGTCAAAAATAAGGTGGGCATAGCTGTGTGGATTCATATCTGGGTCCTCTATTCTGATCCACTTGTCTTCAGATCAGTTTTTGTGCCAGTACCATGCTGTTTTTATTGCTATGGCTCTGTAGTATAGTCTGAAGTCAGGTATTGTGATACCTCCAGCATTACTCTTTTTGCTCAGTGTTGCCTTAGTTATTTGCCATCTTTTGTGTTTCCAAATGGACTTTAGAGTAGATTTTTCAATCTCTGTAATGAATGTCACTGGGATTTTGATGCGAATTGCACTGAACATATAGAATACTTTTGGTAGTATAGCCATCTGTACTATGTTGATTCTGCCAATCCATGAGTATAGGAGTTCTTTCCATCTTCTGCAGTCTTCCTCAATCTCTTTCATCATTGGTTTGTAGTTCTCCTTGTAGAGGTCATTTACATCCTTTGTTAAGTTTATTCCTAGGTATTTGATTCTTTTTTGAAGCTATGGTATATGGAATTATTTTCCTATATTCTTTCTCAATTTGATCATGGTTGGTGTATAGAAAAACTACTGGTTTTTGTAACTTGATTTTATATCCTGCTACATTACTGAAGCTGTTTATGGTGTCTAGGAGTTTTTTGGATCTTTGAGGTATAGGATCATGACATCTGCAAATAGAGATACTTTAACTATTTCTTTACCTATTTGTATTCATTTTATTTCTTCTTCTTGCCTTATTGCTCTGGCTAGGAATTGCAGAACTATGTTGAATAGGAGTGGGGAGAGTGAGCCTCCTTGTCTCATTCCTGACTTTAGGGGAAATGGCTTCATTTTTCCCTATTAAGTATGATGTTGACTATAGGTTTCTCATAGATAACCTTTATAAATTTGAGGTATATTCCTTCTATTCCTAGTTTTCTTAGAGATTTTGTCATGAAGTGGTGTTGAACATTTTCAAAACCTTTTTCTGCATCTATTGAGATGATCAATTGTTTTTTGTCTTTGCTTCTATTAATGTGCATTACATTTATAGATTTGCGTATGTTGAACTATCCCTGCATCCCTTGGATGAATATGACTTGGTCATGGTAAATGAACTTTCTGACATGTTGTTAGATTCAGCTTGCCATTATTTTATTGAGGATTTTTGCATCGATGTTCATTAAGGAGATTGGCCTGTAGTTCTCTTTTTTGGATGTGTCCTTGCCTGGTTTTGGGATGAGTGTAATGGTGGCTTCATAGAATGAGTTAGGTGGTGTTCCATCCCTTTCTATTTCATGGAAAAGTTTAAGGAATGTTGGTATTAGTTCTTTGAAGATCTGGTAGAATTCAGTGGAGAATCTGTCAGGTCCTGGACTTTTCTTTTTTTTAGAGACTCTTTATTGCTCTTTCAATTTCATTACATGTTATAGTTCTGTTATAGGAGTTTGAGATGTGTGACAAGATATTAAGTACAAATTTGCCTTTCAATGCATAGGTTTTCACATTACCTAATGGTTTTCAGGAAGTTTCCTTACCATCAGCTATGATTGGTATCAGTGAAACAAAAATTTCTTTGGTTTTCTGTCATGTAAAAAATCTAATCTTTGCTAGAGCTGGATGAGGCACTTTATGAGTGGATCAATTTTAGAGAATGAATTTAAGGGCTGAACTGCATCTTATATAGCCTCTTGGCCATCTTTAACACTTTCTGTTAACAAATAGCCCTGCTTTAAAAGGTACCAATGCATCCAAATTTTGAGACTTTCTTGGGTTCTCTAGTACAAATGATCATGTTCTGAGTTTCCTCATTGTAGGGTTTAGTTTTCTCCTGTCTTCTATTGGTTGTCAAGCATTGCTCATCTATCAGTTCTCCAGCTTCCTAAATACTCTCTCATACTCCATCTTGTCCTTTTTATAAACTTATGTCTTTTCAGTATCTTTGTTGTCATTTAAGTGGAGTTCTTGAAAGAAGAAGAACTAAACAAATCTTTAGTCCACCATGACTTCCAATTATCATTCTTTAATATGAAGAGTTTTTTTTAAAGAAGCTCTTGAAAACTCATTATAAAAAGAACTGACTGAGCTGGGGGAGTAACTCAAGTAGTAAAGTGTCTGCCTAGCAAGCATGAAGCTCTGAGTTCAAACTCCAGTACCACCAAAAAAAAATACTAACTGAAAATAAGCTGCATTGTATAATAAAATTTGATAGACATCTAACATAAGTAGCTACAAATACATGGTAACTGTAGAAGATATAGGCAGTTGCTTAAACATTAGACTTCAAAACAAAAGAAACCATTTTCATTATTATTCTATAAGTTAATCCAGATCTATACAAGTACTGAATCTAAGAGAGAGAATAATGTTACAAGTATGCAAGCATTCTTTCTTTACCTAACTTAATTGCCATCATTCATGAAATAAACATTTTTATATAGATTATGCATTAGGCTAGTTGCTGAATAAAATATGGTCCCTAGCCTGAAGACATAGTCATGTTTGCTCTAAGGTAGTATGATTTATTACCCTTATTTATATTTGGAAAATAGAAAGCCATTCATCTCATGAAACCACAGTGAATCTGGTCCAATGTTCAAATAAAAATTACTCTAATAGTAGTTCAATCTGCACAAATTGTTGAATAGCTATAGATTAAAATTCAAATTATATATTATACCATGACCCAAGCACTTGTACCTACCTTATTTAATCATTTCAGTGATCAATTGAAGCAGACAGAATTATTTCTCTCTGGAAGACAGATTATAGAATCCTAAATTGTTTATAAGGATGGCTACATTATTTTGTAGTAGCAAGCAATAAAGTGCAAGCAAAAAGCAGCAAAATTTCAGTGTTTTTTTTTAAAGGTTTATTGTTCACTCATAGATTGCTATTTTCACTCAACTACAACTATGTTCCTTACTTAACTATCTGGAATATTATTGATTGTGGCTAGAAAAGAAGGAAAGAAGAGAAGGGAAGGGGAGGGAAAAGAAGGGGAGGAAAGGGAAGGGAAGAGAAGAGAAAGAAAAGAGAAGGGAATGGGAAAGCGATGGAGAGGGAAAGGGAAGGGGAAGGAAAAGGGAAGAAAAGGGAAGAGAAGCCACAAGAGAAAAGGAAAGGTGTAGGGAGGGAAAGGGAAGGGAAAGGAAGAGTGTAAGGAACTGCTGAATAAAGACCATGATACATGTAGAAAAGAAAGATTTATTAGGAACCAGACCTTAGGGCTGGTCACTCTCGGGTTCAGAGTGCAGTGGCTTGGCTGAAATTGGTAGTGGGCTTTATAGGAGGTGCCGAGCCATGGGGGAGGGAGAGAGTCTCTGGTCTCCAATGATCTGTGATCACCACATGGAACAGGTCGACATGCCTGGCTAGTTGAGTAACTGAAAGTTCCTGAGGTTTTCTAAGCAGAGAAACAAGCAAGCAGGGGAGTTTGGTAAGTGGTCATAAATCAGGAGGTCTGGTTTCAGTGCTAGCCTCTGGACCTTCCACCCACCCCAAGAATGCCAGGTACCTAACATTCCAGCCTTTTGTTGGTATTATGGGTGCTGATTGATCTAGCTGCTTTGTGCTGAGTGGAATTAAGGGGGGGTTCGGCTGGAATTTGGAAATTTGTGAGGTCCCCAGGAGTGGAGGATGATGGCTTTTCCCAGGCTTTATTTACAGGGCCTTGGCAGCAGGCGAGGGGAAAGGCAGTTTTTGTCTGGTTGCACTTGGAGCAGGCCCTGGAGGTGTGCATTGATGTCTGGCCCATTTCGAAGTTGGAGGAGGTAGCCTCAGGGCAGCTGTCAAGAGCTGGGCCTTTCACTGGTCTTAAGCCTCATCTTAGTTATTAAAAACCTTAAATGTTATTTTCACAAGATCTCCCTGGGGAGTTTGAGGGCCATCCTCTGCCTGTTTAAGTTTTCTTTGAATATCAGGGAAGGATTGGGAAATAAAATGAGAGTTGAGAATAATTATTCCATCCTTGGATGATGGGTCTCATGCCAAGTCATATCATATGATTGTGTTAGGTATTTAAATTCTTTAATATAGGAGGCTGAGTCATTAGAGAAGGAGTCAAGTCTCTTTTCAATTTGAGAGAGATCAGTCATGGAAAAGGGCACATGAACTCTGATAATGCCGTCAGCTCCTGCCACCTCCTGGAGTGAGTATAGAGTATAGTGCTGGGTGTGTTTAGGAGGAGGTATGGAAGTGGGTATGGGATGCAGGTGGGGAGGAGAAGGGTGAAGATGTAGCAGGGGCAGAAGGCAAGGCTGGCAGTGTTGGTTCCTGAGGAAGGATGGCTCAGGGTCAATAGTGACCACTATAGAAGGGGAATAGGGTGGCAGATGTTTGGGAGAGCCAGCAGGGGTGGAAGAAGGGGGGCCTGAGTCATGGAAGGATACAGTGAGAGAAGAGATTGATGTAAAGGACTGGCAGGAGAAGTTGGGAGGTGGGCAGAGCCGGTGAGGTCACAAATAAGAGAAGAATCTTCTGAAGGGGGTTCATTGGGAGGGAGAGACATAGACTTTGATGGGGGTTTGTCACTGGCAAGGAGGATTTGAATGGCATTACAAGATTGGAGAAGGAAGGGTTGAGAGAGGAGAGAGGAAAGCTTGGATGACTGGAATTTTGGACCTCTTGCCATTGCAATGGCAGAAGTTGTCAAGATCTAGAAGTGTGTGAAAATCAGTCACTTAGGTTATATATTATCTTGGAGACCAAGTGGAGGATGTGGAGAAGGCATTCCAGTGGATGCATCTAATGAAGAGTGTGTGGTCTCCATAATGTAGAAGAAGAAAAGAGACAGAGAGAGTGAGAGAAAGAGAGAGAGAGAGAGAGTGAGCGAGAGAGAGAGACAGGTGCCTTGGTGAGTTTACCCTTCAGGCCAATATAGATCTAGGTCAAGATCTAGCCTCCCTTACATGACTCAGGCAAGGAGAGCAGAATTGTTCAGTTGCCATTTGGTCATAGTAAGCTGGAGGGGCTGTCAAGCTCTCACCCTAGGTGGAAAGAAGGAAAACAGAGAGGAGAGCAAGAGAGAGAGTGAGGGAGTGAGAGAGGGGGGAGAAGTGTCACCCGTACGGGTTCCCAAGGGCAGGCATCCATGGCCTGGGTTGCCGTCCAACAAAGAATGCCCAACAGGTTAGCCAGGCATCCCCATGTGAAGCAGAGGGGTGCCCCAAGTGGGGGTAGGAGGTGTGCCTGGTGCTGTGCTTGTGACTTCCAAGACTGAGAGAGAGAAAGAGAGAGAGAGAGAGAGAGAGCAGGCAGCCCCAAGAAGGGTGACACTTACCGAGTCTGAGTAGAGGAGTAGGTCAGGTGGAGAGCAGTGGAAGAGAAAGGCTAATGATGGATGGAAAAGCCAGCAAGGCAGTAAGGTCCAAAATCCACAGTTTGGAAGCACGTGGGGTCAATTCAGCAGTCTGGGTTCAGGAAAGGGCAGGACATGAAGGCCAAGGGAGCAGCCCCGAGCAAGAGCGTCCTGTTAACCTCTCCCAGGTTTCAGCACCAGCTGTAAGGAACTGCTGAATAAAGACTGCGCCATGTGTGGGAAAGAAAGATTTATTAGGAACCAGACCACAAGGCTGTCACTCTTGGGTTCAGAGTGCAGCAGCTTGGCTGAATTGGGTAGTGGGCTTTATAGGAGGGGCCGAACCATGGGGGAGGGAGAGAGTCTCTGGTCTCAGATTATCTGTGATCACCACATGGAACAGGTTGACATGCCTGGCTAGTTGAGTAACTGGAAGTTCCTGAGGTTTTGTAAGCAGAGAAACAAGCAAGCAGGGGAGTTTGGTAAGTGGTCATAAATCAGGAGGTCTGGTTTTGGTGCTAGCCTGGGGACCTTCCACCCACCCCAAGAATGCCAGGGACCTAACAAAGAGGAAGGGAGGGACTGGGAAAGGGAGAGGGAAGGAGGGAGGGAAGGCAGAGTAAGAAGAGAAGGGAAAGAAGGGAAGGTGAAGGGAAGGGAAATGGAGAAGAAAGGGGGAAGAAGGAAGGAAGAAGGAAGGAAAAAAAGAAAGAAAGAAAGAAAGAAAGATTTCCATCCATAGCTCATTAACTATAGAACTTGTCATATGACTCATCTTAACATCAAGTCAAGGAGGGGAGACAAATGATCCCCTTCCTCATGCCTAGAAGTAAATGTAAACCTTATTTAGTTTTATTTAGTGGGTCTGGTGCATGCCTAGTAAGGGGGCTTAGAATGAACAGTCATCCATGAGGCAGGTACGTCCTGTGGGTACTGGCCTCATAATCCAACCCAGTTTTTCCAACCACTGTCTTCATATACTGCATCAGGAATACCTGCTACAGGCAGACAGAAACCAGTAACACAGTTAGGAGAGTATTCTTCTCAATATAGTTGCAGGCCTGTTCTCTGGGATGTATGGGAGAGGTGGAAATAATAAGAGCTTATCTATATAAAATATTGCACACTCAGGAAAGTTAGATAATATCTCTCAGGTTCAAACAGCAAATAGATGGCCAAACATCCCTTATGGAACCAATGTTCTGTGACTACAAGCTCAACATTTTTATTATGATAGTGTGTCTCAGACTTTCTGTAATTGTAACTTGTACTCTACTTTAATTGACCTGTTATTTATGTATTTCTTTATAGGACATTATTTTTTGACATGTCCCTGGTGCCAAGGAATGACAAAAATCAGCAAATAGGGGTATAAGAATGAAAAAAAAGAAGACACACAAGGGTTACCAAAAGTCTGCAAGAAATGAGAGTGCTTGAATCAATTACAGAAAAGAGGATGTGAAATGTTTATGGTCCTGTGAGAAACAGGCTAAGTCTGAGGAAGGAGCACTGGTGCTGACAGGTAGATCCTAAGAAGGAGGAATGGAATCATTTAAGCCAAAATAATGTCATTTAAGTAAATATATAAATAGCAGGATGATAGGGGCAAATTAAAATTGCTTACCATCCTACACATACTGGTATGATTAAAAATAATAATATTGACCTTGGAGTCAAGGGGCAAGATCTTATAAAGATGTTTGTATTTTTTTAATATAGTACTGGGTATTGAACCCAGGACCTCATTGTTACTAGACTAGTGCTCAATCACTTGAGCCATATGCCCAGTCCTTTTGTTGTTGTTTTTAAAGTTTGCTTTTGAGATAGGGTCATTGTAACTTTTCCTAGGCTGCTTTGAATACTTATCCTCTTGCTTTCACCTCCCAAGTAGCTGGGACCACAGACATATGCCACCATACTTGACTATTAAAGTGCATGACACCTTACTTAACCTTCTTGGATGTGCTGCCTTGTCCACAGACAGGGCTTCATTACTCCCACCTATTTCTTCTCCTGTATACCCCAGAGAGGAGGTCTGGAACTACATTTCCCACAATCCTCTCCTCAGTGTGTTTTCTGACAATGATGGGCACTTTTGATTTAAGGTTATCTTTAGGGGAGGAAGGCAGATAGTGGATGCTGAGGTGAGGGAGAAGAGATGGATTTGTGACTGGTTGGGGGCAGCTGAAGTAACAGGAACTTAGGACACAAACATGGCTAGAAAGCAAAGGTTATGCCTCCTATCCAAGCAGTCACAGGCTGTGAGATCCTCATCCCTACTCCTCTGAGACAGGAGTTTGAATGAGCAGTCTTTGATTAGTATTGAGCCAGCGAAATTGGCATGAATAATATGCTTCCTCTTTTATTTTTTCTTAATACTCCATAGTCTTTTTCCAAATCAGCTCCAGCTAAGGCAATAAACAATATATATAACTTTTCAAATGCATTACTTTAACAACATGTGCTCCTTTTGCTAAATATTCTGTAACATTTTTGTGGTTGCAGTAAATACATGGGGAAAAGTTTTGAGGAGATTCTAAATTGTTCAGTTTTCCACTTTGTTTTAGACTTTGCTTCTTAATATAAAGTGATGAAAAAAATCAACAGTTGTATCAGTGAGGTGTGAATCTGAAGGTTATTTGATTTATTTTGTTCACAATAGAAATACAATTTTTTAAAAAAATAAATAAGTAAATAACATGATAGCTCTTTTGATGTTTAAACTAAGAACCCAGTTATTGAAATCAATGTGTGTTGTTTTCTGGGAAAAAAAGAGCTTTTTTTCTTTGTTTTTCTTTTAGAAATAAAGGAAAGTTGAGAGCTGAGGATCTAGCTCAGGGATAGAGTGCTTGCCTAGCATGTGTAGCACCCTGGTTTTGATCTCCACACTGAAAAACATTAAAATTAGTACAAAAATCTGTACAGCTTATAACACATTGCTTAACTTTATGAAGTTGAACACATCTAGGCTGCCAGTTTGAGGCCCAGTGCTTCATTCAATGTGTCTTGTTTTACCCTGAAAGGCACCTCTTTTGTTAGAAAGCTTGTCCTTTCAACAAAGGAAAGTCACTGGCTAGTAATCTAATCTTTGCAAAGAGCCTGGATTTTTCTGGCAACAAAAAAGAGAAACGCAGTTTTAGAAAAGAATAATACTTGAAGCTACAAGCTGAAGAGGAAATGGAAAAGAGCTCCTCGAAAATAATTACTACTCAGGCAACTTCAGCTGTGAAAGTGCTTGGTACTGGGTGAAGGAATTTGAGTGTTGTGCATCCTGTCACCAGTTCCAAGCAGAGATCAGCCCAGAGTTCACCAATGGGAGGAAGCAAATCATAAAAGATTTTTCTTTTAAAAGATATTTTTGGGTTTTACTTGTAAAAGAATGAATTATTTTTTCTAGGATTGTTGTATTTTTAGAAATAAGAGCAACAGCAAAGCATTTTTATTGCTCTGCAGAAGGGCATGACACATTTTTTTGTTGGAAGTAATCATGATGTTAAGGATCTGACTGGATTGCTATTTTTGCTATTGTCACTTAGTGTTGTGTTGGCAACCATTAAAAGCCAGATGTATCAAGGAGTTATGTGGAAAGGAGCTACTCAAAACAAACATGCATGGTTGACTTTTCAAATATTTCCTATTCTTATCAACATCAAGTTGATACTTTCCCATGTTTTTTAAATTATAGTTTTCTATAGCTTACTCTGAATTAGTATATTGATCTGCTCAGGCTGCTATAACAAAATACCATACACTGGGAGACATAAACAACAGAAATTTAGTTATTTTAAAATTCTGAAGGCTGGAAGTTCAAGATTCTATCAGTTTGATTTCTGGCAAGGGTCCTCCTTTCTAGTTTGCAGATGGCCACCATCCTGCTTAGGCACACATAAGCTCTTCTTTGTGTGACGTAGAGAGAGAAATTTCTCATTTCATTTTATAAGGTCCTCAGTCCTACTGGGCCTTACTTGTATTGGGTAATTTGGCCTTAGTTAATGACTTCCTTGAGATTCTACAAAGGTTAAGTCTTCAGTTCATAGGAACTTTGTGGGGAGGGGGAACAAAATTCATTCCATAGCAAGTATTAGTGTCATTAAAAAAAAAAGTCAAGAAGTGGGAAGTTATTTTAGGGAAAAACAGAGAGAGGAGACTTTGTCAATGATGCATGTGAGTTCTAATATCTTTCTTGATAATGTCATATTATAAAAGTCTGAAGTTGACTCTAATAGGAGCACTTAAGATTTTTTTCACAGCCATTATTAAGTTTAAGATATATAACTGCTTGTATTTGGGTTACATGTACCATTTTTTCAGTATACTTCCAGGTCAAATATTTTGTGATTTTTGCAATGTACTTGTGATAGGAAACCTGTCATTAGACCTTGGCTGAAGAAAGTGGGTCACAGCATAGTGGAGAGAGCAGTTAAGTACACTGTAAAATTAGAAGATCAGAAAAATATTCTTGCTCTTTTCTTGAGGAAAGTAAAATTAGTGGTTTGGGATTTGGAAAACTATCTCTAAAATGAAAATGCTATATTGGACAAGACCCTCAGGTTTCTCCTGGCTTTAAAAGTTCGTATTTCTATGAAGAAGAGAGAAAACAGAGAGATAGGCTATCAGTGAACAGTGAATTAACAGGGTATATGGTTGATGGACTTCAAATACTTATATGAAATAGAACAAAGAAACCTCTTGCAATTGCTTTAAGTGGGGTAGAGAGAGGATGGGGGTGAGCTAACCAATGTGCAATGTAAGCCTATTTGGAATTGTCACTATGCATCCCCCCTGTATAAAGAATAAATACCAATAAAACATTTTTAAAACAAAAAAATAGTGAATTAATAGAAGTTGCAGACTAGAACCTCATTTTCCTGTCTTCAGCTAATGGAAATTTTCCAGAAATGTTAAAACTTTAGAAATGTCAAAGTACCTTATCTTAATCCTCTTGGCAGCACTGGAATCTTATTATTGACTTACTTCAATGGTAAAAATATAGAAAAAAAATCTCCATTTAAGGTTTAATAGGATAAAATACCTGCTTTATGTCTTATAGAGGAAGCTGTGCTTTTCTTTGGAAAAGAGCAAAAAAAGATGACTGCAGATATTTAAGAGGGCTGCTATAAATTCAATGAGTTATAAACAAGAATTGTGATGGGAATAAAATCCAATGCCCTTATAGGGAAACCCAGACATGCAAAAATTTGTATATGTGCCTTGCATTATGGTTTGAACTTTTAAGAAGCTTGCGGTGGTGCTAAGGGTTTGCCTGTAAAATGAGACATGAATGATGCTGGCAGATCTGAAGCACAAAGAATGATCTGAGAGGTCTTGTGTTTACACTTGTACAATGATGGTTGTAAGCAGATCTTTCTAAACAAGACAGAGCAATTTAGAAGGATTAAGAGATCTGAACTTAGTGGAGTGTGTGCCACAATTTCTTTTTTCTTAAAGCTTCAAGAAATTAAGCTCCCCATGCTGATAAACCCAGAACAAGGGGATTTTGAAAGTTCCTTTTAAGGAATTTGCTCCCTATGGGATATGGCTGCTTGTGACTTGAGTTTATAATGTTGTTTCTTTTGTTCCCATGAGGCTAATCCATTTTAGTTATTTTCCATGTAGCAGCAAACAGTTTCAATGAGGTAGCTCACTGAGGTTGGGTAAGAGGGCGTATGGATTTTTAGTTTCATCTTTGTTTACACATGTTTGGAATATAATGGAAAATGTCCTTCAGTTGTAATTCATCCCTCTTGTGTTTCTATTCCAAGATAAACTTAGTTTGGGGGAAATCATAATACAATGCTTAGTTGCTTTTGATTTATATTAGAATAAACCAAAATGTATAATGCTAGAGCCATTCTCAGGCTGGTGGAGTGCCTCAAGTGGTAGAACGCCTCTGGAGCCATTCTCTAATGCTGTCTTGGGAATTCATGTTTTAAGGCTGCATTTCAGGTAAAAACCACATCGTAATTAGTCCTTTGGCTACTGCTCTGAACTAACACTCTCAAATTGCCACATTTACTCTGTGTCAGGGAGAAATTTCAGCACAAACATTTTGCTGTATGGGAAGAGCACATGTTTTTGATAAATTAGAGATAATGCAGAGAACTGTCATTAGTTCAGAACTAAACTGTATAACCAGATGATCACATATCACTGAAATTTTTCATATTAGGTAAGACTATTTCTCAAAACATTGATATCATAATCATCACCATCATTATTAATTATTATTATTAGTAGTAACAGTAGTATTGATATGGGGGTCTTCCTGTACTTCCCAGGCTGGCTTCAAACTTCTGGGTTCAAGCAGTCCTATATCTGCCTAGCAAGTAGTTGGGACTATAGGCGCATGCCATCACAGCCAGCTAAAAGCATTATTCTATGCAAGGATTAACAGGTTCTGGCTGACAGTAAATTTTATATATAATCATACATATAGTATACATTTAACTAAGCATTTAGTTTTATTTATAAATATGCTAACTTATTAATTACATAAAAGTAACCATAAAATTATATTTATCACATAGTTTCACAAATCTCATTCAATGAACTGATTCTTGAGTAATTTTGTCAGTTCATCGCTGTTGTTGGTTCTGTTAACTATACAAGAGTAAGACATAGTCCTTGATTCATTCAGAACTTTCTAAATAGGAGTATTCTATATGATCCCATTAGTCTAGGAGTTTATAATATAGCTGCATAGTTTGAGTATTTTTCATTAAGAAAATAATGAATCTTCAGTTTACTTCTTCAGAATGGTAATCTGTTTATATATATTTGTGTATAAGATTTTTCTTACTGTTTAATATCTTTCCTTTTCTGTCTCTGTCTCTTCTTTTACTTTGATAAAGTCCTGGATGACTATTTTAGTCAACTTTCTGCCACTTATATCTGAAATAATCAACTTATAGAGAGTAAAGGTCTATTTGACTCATAGTTTTGGTCCATGGTCAGTTGATACTATTGCTTGTGGTCAGGCAGTATATCAGGGTGCGGAAGGCATAACCAAGCAAAGACACTCATTTCAAGGTAACCAAGAATAGAAAAAGAGAGGAAGGGGCTGGGGTCTCAACATCCTCTCCAATGGCACACCCTAAATAACCAGACCTTCTACTGGTCCACATCTCTTAGTTTCCACCCCTCTTAATAATACTATGATCTGGGTACCAAGACTTTAACACATGGGACCTTGGGGGACAGTCCAGATTGAAACTGTTGCAGTGACCTCTGGTATGATGGGAAGTTAGATAGATGGGCTTCAGTTTCTTCTGACTCACTAAGTAAGTTATGCAGCTCCCAAGTGGACCAGAGACCTTTCAGAACATTCTTTAAGATTTTCCTTACTAACATGAATCCTCCTCATAGCAGCCATGGAAAGAATATTCTGAACATCCTTTAACAAGCATTCAACCTTCTGATGTTCCAGTCCAGAGGTTTCAGTAACAAGGTTTAGAGAGTTAAGAATTAGATGAATGGGAAAGAAAACATAATCCTGCCTGCTCATCATTCTGGGTACAAATTCACATTTAAAGGTAGCTCCTCCAACTGTAGGGTGGCAGTATTGGAGAGGAGGTCTTCCTTGGAAAGAAAAATAAAATGATGATTACTGACAACAATGAGGGCTGTGTTTGAATGTGCCTTCCAAAGTGTTTGTGTTGGGAACTATATTCCCAGCATAAGTAGAATTTATAAGAGATGATTATGACATGAAAGCTCAGCCTTCACAAATGAATTAATGCTATCTTGAGATTTAGTTAGGTATTATAAGAGTGGCTCCCTAATAAAAGGATGAGTTGGCCCCCATTCTGTACTCTCTCTTCTGCTACTTCTGTCTTCCACTGTGAGATCCATAGTATGAAGTCCCTAACCAGATGTACGTTCTTCAACTTTGAACTTCCCAACCTTCAGAACTATAAGAAAAGAATTTTCATTCTTCACAAATTACCTAGTCACAGGTACTCTATTTTGGTAGCTTTGGATTAAGACAATGAACATTCTAATATCTAGATTAAGAATGTACTTTGTGACTTAATGATGTAGAGGGGCCTTTATGACTTGAGAGTATTCAATAGTTTTCCATCTAATTGCCAAAACAGCATAATTTTTTCCAATGTTAAAATAAAGACAATGAGAAAACACTTTGTATATATTTCATGAGTTTCCATTATTTATTTATTGGCTATAATAAACACTTCAGTTCTGGTACAAGTAGTTGCTAATATTATATGTGATTCTTTATATCACAACCTACTAGTACCTTAAAAAAGAATGATCTGGGTCAAATATAAACACATACTCTTTTCAACATTTAATTAATTGCCTTAAGTGATTCAGTGTTTTAATTGATTTCACATTGAAGATTGTCCCTTAGTGTGCAAGTTTTTAAGTATATTTTTCTGGATTTTGAGGTTATTTTTCTTATTGCATTATTTGCTTACATCCTGTTTTAAATGTTTCTAACTGTTCATGTTTTTTTCATTACAAATAATCCCCCTTTGTTTCAGATAACTGCATCCTGGAATTCCCTCTCTGTCTTCATTCTGCAGTGGTTGTTGTTTAGTATGGATATCCTGCTGTTTTAAGATTTCCTTTTATTACTCTTCCAGTTTGATCTACTATTTTTTTCTGATTACATATGTTTTCCTTACTTTACTACTATATTTGTTGGAATGCCTTCTCAAGTACCCTTTTAGGAAAATGTAAATGGAAGTAAACTTTGTGAAGATTTGCACTTGCAAAAATGTCTTAACTTACCATTCATTGATAGTTTGATCTGGGAGAGCGTGCTTGTTCAGATTGGTTCAGGAGGCTATAAAGGACTATCACTAGTGTTTAATGGACCAAAGTAAGTGTCAGTACCACATACAACATTAAAGAAGTTATAGACGTGAAATTTTCCCACTGAGGTAGAAGAAGAAGAGAAGCAGATCATTTGTGAATTCACATTGAAATAAAAATTTCCTTAGATTTTCAAGGATTTAAGTCCCATTGTATTTTAACACCCAGTGGATGTTTGAGTGCTATTCTTTTGTGTCACTTGCGCACACTGACAGGGTAAGATTTTAGAATTTTCTTTCTGTCTCTGATGCTATAAAAATCTATGATGATGTGATTCAGTGTGAATCAGTTAAAATTTATCTTACTGGGCCTTAAATAGGACTCCTTAAGACAGAGAGCTTTCATCCTTAAATTCTGAATGAATGTTTGAATTATTTCTTTGATAATTATCTTTCCCCATTTCCTTGTTCTCTCATTTTGGAGCCCCTAGTAATTTACATAAGTAAAGGAGAAACAGTGCTTTAAAACAACATATACTTGAGAGCAGAAAAATGTAGTAGAAATTTCTATGAACTTAAATGAAGGAGAAATCTGGCTCATAGGTAGGAAAGAGCAATAAGGAAGAAACAAATCAGTCAATAGGCACTATACTTTGTAACTTTCCTATAAAATTCTATGATAACCTTTTAATATTTCTTCTTAATACCTTTTTCATTAAAACATTTTGATTCTAATTTTTGTACAAATATGAAGACTGACAAATTATAAAAATAGGAAAAAGACCTTACTTCTCAATATAATGGAAGTCATTGTCATAAAATAAGAATGATACATGTCAAGTTTTGCCTAAAATACAATTGCAAGTATAAAATCTAAGCATTAAGTTACATGTTATTACTTACATCCTGTGTAAAATAATATTCCAACTACAAGCAAAACCAAGTTAGCAATGGCAATGCATTAAAGCAAAAGGACAAGTATTGTCTTCTTAATTAGAAATCTAGAGGTAAAGGGGTCACAAATTATTTTAGAAGTTCAATCATAGTTTTAGGGAGCATAGTTCATTATCCCTTTCACCATTCTTGGGAGGATTTCTTTTCTATTAAGTGTGGTTAGATATGGACTACTTATTGCAATACTATAATACAGTTAGCTATATGGGTGACAATAATGGTGACTTAAAATAAAATGACTAGTGTATCTTCCATAAGTAAAAATTATAAACATGTACATGCCTGACATTTTCATTTCACACAAATAAATCAGTCAACTATTGTTCCAGACTAACTGAATCCCAACAAATACAATGCTTTCAAGCTGGCTGGGTCTGAAATGTGTTTAAGAAACAGAAAACTCCTGCTTCTCCATCTTCTTTCTCAGTGACCAGTTGTTGGATCTTCTTCAGCACCAGTAAGAAGGTGTCATTTACCCCCCTGGGATACAACAGTTCAGATAAATGCTAATACAAAGGTGTCAAGTTCTATTATCCACATCAGACACTTTGAAGAGGGTTCAATTTCATTCTGTTCCAGAAATCTATGCCAGGAACAAGAGCCAAGTACAGTTGGATTGAAATAAAGGAAACTCTATTCTTAGTGCAACTTAGCAGCCATCAAGGTTCAGGGAGCCTGGAATAGAACAAAGTGACAGAGATGTGGTAGCAAAAGTTACATAATACATTTCCCAAGAACAAAAAGGTTATCTTTAATTTTTGTTAAGAATAATTTTCCCCCTTTTGCTTCTATTTGTTTAAAACCAAATGAAAGTGATGGCTCTTTTGCTTTTCGTTTTAGAAGTAAAGAGTAGATCAGCCCATAATCAAAAAACAGATCGATAACCACAACAATGATCACCAGGTTAAATAAGTGTGTTCTCTGCATTTAACAGCAATGCTTTGTTCTGTTAATGTTTGTGGACCATTTCCCTTTCAGTAGAACATGTGTAGACCTCTTGAGTGATATTTCCTTAGACTAGTTTATGAAAATGTCATTTGAGATGTTGATAGTTTCCTACATACTCGAAACATATTTTAAGAAGAAAGTAGTCAAAGAAGTTTTATATAAGACTAAGGAACATGGAGTCTTTTGTCTGCCTCTGTTATGAACTGGCTATGTAAATTTTAGCAAAAGCATAAACTACCTAGACCTTCTCAGATGTAGTACTATGACTTTACAGTCCAATGGCATATGATGTCAAGGCGATGCATGTGCTCAGCCTTCCATTTTGTTCACATCCCACCAGGTAACACAGAAGCACAGAATACAGAACTTTCCTCTACAATCTGGCATAAACCATAGTTTTGGGGAAATAAGGAGACAGCTAGTTTTACCTACTCTTTCCTTCACATATGATTTTTAGCTTATTGTCAAACTTACAATATTTGCATTGCCTTATGCTAGCTAGGCAGATGCTCTACCATTTGAGCCATGTCCATCCTGCTTGTGTGGTTTATAAGTCTAAAACTCAGCTTCCTTAACTTCTTTCACTAGAATGGTCTAGATAATCCTATGCTGTCATATCCTTATATTCCTATCTTTTTTCCTTATAACAAGCTTATGAAGCTGTGCAGAGAAGATGTGTAAATATAGACTCAGCTACACACTCCATCATGTCCCAAATGTACCCTTTCCTAAAAGCATTAACAAATCTGAATTTAGAAAGAAGAGCTAAGACAGATTGTTCTCTATAATCCAAGTAGAAAAATAAGTGTGTTCTATCCAGGACTGAGGACTGGCAAGGACTGCATCTAAGTCATGCACCAGGAGAAATCTCAGAAGGTATGTAATTAAAATTAAGCAGTCTAGGAATTGAGAGCAGGTGAAGGTGGCTCAAATCACATAGAATCTACTGTAATGTCCCCTTGTCACCTGCAGTTTAGCATCCTTTAATGGGATCTTTTCTCTGTTTCTCTCTCATTTTTGTGGGCACACTTTTTCAGTAGCCCTGACATTAAAAACTTATATTTTATATACATTTATAGTTGGTCTTCATAGAAATAATGAAAGATGCACAAATTGCCCCATGTTTTCTGGGAATTTTGTTGGAAGATGTTACTGTAGTAAGACATTTCACCTTTACTAATTGTCTACTTTGTACAAGATATATATACAAAGCAGAGAAACATAAGAAGTATCTATAATAAGTTCACAATCTACAAAGGAATAATCAGATCATATAAAAATGTTGCAAGGTTTCTGTTATATGCAGAATAATCATCCCACCAAGATGTCCATGTCATAATCACCATAACCTGAGAATGTTATATTACATTGTGATAGAAATTAAGATTGTAGATGGAATTAAGGTCATTAACTAGTTTATCTTAAATAGGGAGATTTTTTTCTGGATTATCCTGGCGGGTTCAATATAATGTCAAGGATCATAAAAGTGAAACAAAAGTCAGAAGAGTCATCAGAGTGATGCAAAATGAAAGAATTCAACCTCCCATGGCTGGTTTTAAAGATGAAAGAAATCACTATGAGTCAACAAATGTGGCAGCCTCTTGATGCTGGGAAAGACAGGGAAATAGTTTCCAATTCATGAAGAATGCAATTCAGCTTGATTTTAGCTCAGTGAGACCCATCCCAGATTTCTGACCTGCAGAACTGGAGGATTATACATATGTGTCATCTCAAGCCACTAAATTTTTGGTATAGCCACAATGTAGTTTGCTACAGCCACAGCAGAAAACTAACATAGCACCATATGATTAAGACTCAATGAGTAGCTGAGGCAATCAAAAGAGAGTGATCCATGGGGATGAGAAACCTTTTGAGCTTGAAAACAGTATTGAAATTTGGCATCCATTTTTTACTATCAGAAATCAAAAAAAAAAAAGGATATAATAATATTACTCATCTTGTAAAGATGGCATGTGTATTAAATTAGTTTCTACATATGGAACACTTGGAATAGTGTCTGGCACACAGGAAGTGACTACAAATATTAATTGGGATTATCACTTGAGAGTTTAGTACAGCGTAGTTTATTCTATTCTGTTATAGAGCTTCAGGCTTTTAAATACTTTAAGCATCATTCCCCTTTCTCTTAAATATAGAATAAATATATGTCATATATAGGTGTGTGTGTGTGTGTGTATATATATATATATATATATAAAACATATACACATATGCATCCAATTAGAAAAGCAGAACATTACATGTAAAAATAATACTAAACTTTAATTAAACAGGTAATGGAAGAGCAGCAGAGAAGCCACCAAAGACACTCAAGGCTATGAGGGCAACAAGAAAGGGTAACATCACCAAAGCCCAGATACTGGGCTGTCCCATACATACCATTTCATGGAGAATACTGCTGGGTGGTACAAACTGTGTACTAGGAAAACCAGAATTGAAAGAAGATTGCTGCAAGACTAAGAGGAGATTTATCTTGGTTTCAACCTTCCTTCTGCCCACTAATCTCACACCAGTGCCTCTTGGTTGGGCCTAGCTAGAAACCAACTGAAGTGAGTGCCTGGGAAGTTCAACCCTCCTGCCAGGAGAGGAATGGATCTGAGAACAAACAACAAAATGACTGTGTGTAAAAAAAAGTGCTGACATCATTGCCTTATTGTGAGGGTTCAACAATCTGAATAATGTGCAGCACTTATGCGGCAGTATATGCCTGGGACACAGGATGTGTTAAATTGATGTTTGCTATTGTTATTGCTTTAACTTTAATTACATAATTAAAGTAGTGAAAGTGACGCCTGAACATTCTCCCATAATCTAGGGCTTGCAAACCATTCTAAATGGTTTCAAATCTGTTATTTTCCCTCGGAGGCAGACTAGCCATGTGCTGAGCTGTGTAAGGCAGCAAAGTGTAGCTGAAGTATGCAGTACAGAGAACTTGATGATGGCAGTACAAAACCAACACTGTGTAACAGATACAAAAAAGTCTTTCCCTGGCTTAGCTGTATGGTTTTGTTTTGAACACATTTTGGAGAACTGCATAAATAACTTTTAAATTATCTTTTCAGAAAATTTAATAATAGAGTTTTGGCTGTCCCCTGAGTTTGTTAAGAAACTTATCTATTATATTGTCAGCATGGAAAATTTAATGTCTTGCCAAGTAAAATATACATGGAAGTCGTTGGTAAAGTGTTTCATTTCAATTTTGCTGCATATATATGTTCAGTATTTGCATTTTAAAAAACTCTTACATAGTGTCCTTCCATTTCAATCCACTTTTCATCCTTTTCAAAACATCCACCCCATCCATCCCTGCTCATGCTAAGTAACAGAAAATATGTTTTCTTTGACTACTTTTGTGTCTAACTTTGTGTATCTCTGCTGAACTCCAAGCCTACATATACTTATTTACTCAGCATTTACACTTGGTTTTCTAACAGAAAATTGAAACTAAAATACAAGTTATTGTTAATCACAAATATTTTGCCCTTGTCCCTACAATTCATAGCTTGGTGAATGAAACTGTTTTCTCCCTCACTAGTCAGAAAAAAGAGTCATAATACTCACTATCTCTTGTTTTCCACCCCTGACTCCATCCAATTAGTCACTAAAATGAGTCTACTCTGTTCAAAGGTTCAAAAAGTAGTAGCCAATATGTTGCTTTAAGCTCACTTGTGCTGGAAACAAATCTAAATTTGAATTCTGAAATATGAAAATAGGTCAAGTGTATATGTGAATTGGTTAAACATGAAAAGATAGATGCATAAATTAGCTCCAAGTCCCTTACAACCCACACAAAATTGCAGTTAAATGAAATTTAAAAAAAATTATAAATCCATAAAAACAAATAGAAAGCAATAGCAGCTAAAAGCATCATGTTTATGAGAAAAATCAGAGAGACAAGTAGTAAGTTAGTAAGATATAAATGGAAAAAAATCTCAAAAATAAGATTACTATTCTAATTCTAAGAAGGATTATCAAACAAGGACTGAGGTGTACATGCTTTGAAATATTTCAGAAAATATAAAGAAAGGAAACTTTGAACATTAAAACTCCATCGATGGAAATAGAAAACTATGTAGAAGAATTAGAAGGTAACATTAAAGAAATCTAGAAATCAGGGCAAAAAAAAAAAATAAAATGAGACTAAAAAGATATTGTCATATGATCATCTTAGGAACTCCAATTTTTTTTTTCTCAATAAGAAGAGCAGCTGAATGGAAACAAGTGGGGAAAACAGAAGGAAATAATCAAAGAAATGCATTTTTGAAATAATTTTGTCAGTAAATAAC
This sequence comes from Castor canadensis, assembly GCF_047511655.1. Taxonomy (NCBI): domain Eukaryota; kingdom Metazoa; phylum Chordata; class Mammalia; order Rodentia; family Castoridae; genus Castor; species Castor canadensis. Next base: position 16,790,736 of record NC_133390.1, on the reverse strand, counting down.
ATGGATTTGATAATTAACATCATCCCTCTCTGTATCCTACACCATGAGTGAAAACAGACCCAGACTAAGAAACTAATTGTTAAGTTTTAGAGCAGTTGGTGTAAAAAGAAACCACTAGAAGCTTCCAGAAAGAAAGTTGTTTAAATTCTTTAAGTTCATTAAAATTCATTTAAATTCATAAAATGTCTTAATAGAACACTGGAAGCCAGAAGACACTGGATAAATGTTTTCAAATTTTTGACCAAACTAATTTATCGTAATACTTTTAAATCAAATATTTATTGTGAGTTTAGGAATAAGGTAAATTAAGGCAATAAGAACTAAAAACCAGAATCTACATCTTTTTATTTTTATTTATTTATTTAAATTTAGAAAAAAGTGCTCTTTTATTATAAGCTCAACATCTATTGACACTTATGTGCTGAAGTCCCAGGAACAATTTTTTTTATTCATTTAATCACATGTGCATACATTGTTTGGGTCATTTCTCCCCATGCCCCTTCCCCCTCCTTTTCCCCCTCTCCCCCCTCCCTTTCAGGCAGAACCTGTGCTGTGCTTTTCTCCAGTTCCATTGAAGAGTAGAAATAAGCAATAATAAGAAAGACAGCATTTTTGCTAGTTGAGATAAGGACAGCTATACAGAGGGATTCCTAGCATTGCTTTCATGTACAAATGTGTTAGAACCCAGGTTGATTCATCTCTAACTGATCTTTACCCTGGTTCCTGATCCCCTTCTTGTGTTGACCTCTGTCACTTTAGGGTTTCTTTATTAATTCCTCTGGAGTGGGGACATCAAATGCTTTCATGTTTTGGGTTTTCTATCTAACCCTGTATATGTTCTCCCCTTGTCATGTAACCCAAGTCTTACAACATTGCTGTATTTGCCCTAGATCTAAAGACCGTTATACACCTTTTTAAAGAGGTCATGTTCCAAAGTTAGGCAAGAAGCAGGATGCCGTGGGATTCAGACATGAGGGAGGCAAAGGAAATTCTTAGGAAAATCAAAAGAGGTCCCAAGACAATAGCTTTGCAGAAAGCTTAGATTGACCAGTTTCTATTTGGAGCACATCAGAATGGTCTGAGAAAGATTTTTTTTTTAAAGATTAAATTTTTAGAATACTCAAAGTGTTTAAATGTACTAAGAGGAGATTTATATGTTTGGGATAGCATCTGGAAATAAATTAATGATAACACCACAGTAAACTAAATAAAAGAAAAGCAAGACAAATACTAACTTCAGGGAAAGAAAAATGTTTTGTAAAAAATGAAAAGTAATCATTGTCTACATTGTTTATATTACCATATATATCACTGAGTATCTATCTAAACAAAATTATAAAATAGCTATCATGGATTGGTTGTGACTATGGTAGCCTAACAAGGGTAGTCAATCTGAAAAAAGTGAATCTTCATTTTTTACAGAATAGAAGCCATTTTAAGGTGTGTGAAGCTTAACATTTAGTCACTTACCAAAGACATATGGTACTTAGGGACATGAACAGTGATTAGAAAGGGTTCTCCAGATCGACAGAACCAAGAGAATTCAAACACACACACACACACACACACACATGCACAGAATGAAGAGTACACTCTTCTTTCATATACGTATTTATGTATACATATACATGTGTATATATATCATTCATATATATGTATGTACATGTGAGAGACATTGATTTATAAGGAAATGTGGAGGTTAAGAAGTTCCATGATAGCCACATCCAAACTGAAGACCCAAGAAATCCAGTGATATTTGCTTAGTGTAAGTTCATCTAGAAGTGGGAATGCCAGCATTTCCAGTCCAAGGGCAGAAGATGGGTGTCCATCTCATATAATAAGGTAGAGATTGTGAATTCACCCTTCCTTCCCCTTTTTGTATGTTGACAGCTTTAACAGATTGGATCATGCCTACCCACATTGTGGGCTTGAACTATTTTATCATTCTGCCCATTTGAATGTTAATCTCACACGGAAAATTGCTCACAGGCACATCCAGAAGTGATGTTTTACCAAATATCTGTATACCTCATGAACATAACTAAGTCAATTTGACACATATGTGATGCTTTGTTTTGTTTTGACACACATGTGATGTGATATTTGATACACATGTGAGGGCCAATAAACCATCACATACATAAATTCAAAAATAATCCATTAAAGAATTTTAATATGCATTCTTCTGGAGAGAATAAACATGAGGAAAACAATGAAGCCCTTCTACTATCATAGCAGATCTTGTAGAAGTTTCAGAGTTTTAAAAACTGATTGTGCATGAGTAAATAGATTAATTTTCAAAGCATGTGTACATGCACGTGTAGCAATCAGTTCATAGCACAGTCCAGCACATGCTAGAGTGGACAGCTTCAACATGGTGATAGGACACACTGTCTTAAGATTTTAGTGAATCTTGTTTTGCTCTCTGAAACTTAGCTGGCATCCAAAACATTTTAAAATTTTGGTTAGACATCAATAACTGAAGGTGGCTTATATTACTAATTATTCCGAAATCTAAAACATGCTCTATGTGAAATAGATTGACATAACAAGGTAGACCTGTAAGTAAACCTGCTGTAAGATACCTACAAGCATATAATAATAAACAACATTACTGAATGCATTGCAGATATGTGGCATTGCCATAAACCACTAATAGATGTTTACTCATTTAATATTCACATGAGATAGAATGAGGTCTGTGTGTATGTTTATTGATAAACAAAAGCTTAAGAAATAAGACAGGTAGGGTGGCTCATGCCTGCAATAGGAACTACTTGGGAGGCAGAGATTGAAAGGATGGCAGTTTGAGGCCTGAGGGGCAAAAAGGTTGAGAGACCCCATCTTAACCAATAAACATTGTCCAAATGGCTAAAATACATTGAAAAAAATGCTCAACATCCCTGGCCATAAAGGAAATGCAAATCAAAACCACAGTAAGAGTCCACCTCACTCCTGTTAGAATGCCTACCATCAAAAACACCACCAACAACAAATGTTGACGAGGATGAGGGAAAAAGAAACCCCAACACTGATGGTGGGAATAAAAATTAGTACAACTACTACTATAAAAAACAGTATGGAGGCTCCTCATAATAACTAGAACTACCATATGATCCAGCGATACCACTCCTAGGAATGTACCCAAAGGAATATGAGTCAGGTTACTACAAAGGCATCTGCACAACCACGTTTATTACAGCACTATTCACAATAACTAAGTTATGGAAACAGCCAAGATGCCCCATTACTGATGAATGGATTAAGAAAATGTGATACTTACACACAATGGAACTTTATTCAGCAACAAAGAAGAATGAAGCTTTGTCATTTGCAGGTAAATGGATGAAAGTGGAGAACATTATCTTAAGTGAAGTTAGCGAGGCTCAGAAGGCCAAATATTGTATGTTTTTTCTCATATGTGGAATACAGACCTAACACAAATACAACAATATTTTGAAAACAGGTCACATTAAAGGGAAGTCACATATGAGAGGGGTAGAGTAAAAGAAAGAAACTAAGAAGATGGCTTATGTACTCTCTATACAAGAATGAATATAAAAATTTTAAACCTAAAACCACCACAAGAAAGGGACTAAGGAAGAATGGAGAAAAATAGAGGAGATGAACCAATAGGGGTTATAATACATATATACATGGAAATATCACAAGGAAACATTCTGTGTAGCTACCTTTGTCTTAATCAAACAAAAATATCATTTTTCTCTTTTTTTTTCTTTCTTTTCTTCTACAAAATTGGAGAACAGGGCCTGTGAGGAGGAGGGTGTTGGTACCAATGGGAGCACAGAGGATGTAGGGAAAAGGTGTAGTAGGGTGAATATGCAAATACTGTACACACATGTATGTCAATGCAAAAATGATACCTGTTGAAACTATTCCAGGAATGAGGGAAACGGGTGGATAAAGGAGTACGGTTGAGGGGGTGAATTCAAGTATGATACAGTTGATACATTGTAAGGACTTATGTAAATGCCACAATGTACTCCCACCCAGCACAACAACAAAACTGAAAAAAAAAAAATTGGGCATGGTGGTATGCGCACTTGTTATCCCAGCTATAAGGAGAGCACAAATAGGACTGCAGCTCAGGCTGGCCCAAGGATAAAGTGAGACCCTATTTCAAAAACAGCTGAGACAAATAAGGCTGGAGGTGTGATTCAGGCAATAGAATACCTGCTTAGCAAGCAGAAGCCCCTGAGTTCAAACCCTAGTACTACCCGCCCCCCCAAAAAAGAAAATAATTTGTCTAAGGTCCTAGATGTGCTTGTAAACCCTTCTAAATCAGCAGAGATTTCTTGCCATAGGAATCCTTTCTAGAGGTATTATGTTTACTTTATGATGCCATTGTCAAATAATAGTAAATAACTAAATGAATTCCTTTTTCATATCAAATCACTCTCCAGTATTTTGATCTTTGAGAATAGTTTTTCTTTTAACATATAAAAAATTAATTGGAGACAGCTTGATAAACTAAACTGATAATAACTTGGAAAATGTCCTTAAATAGCATGTATATTTTGTGATTAATAAATTTGCTCAAAGGCAATTCTCAAAGAAAAGTGTGATAACTAAATGCTGTTATAAAAATGAAAATGATCCTGGAGGAAATGTTTTTAATGACAATTTGAATGCATTTCTATCCATCCTTGGGTGTTTGTATGTTTATCTACTTGTCTACTTACCATCTCTCAATCATCTGCCTGCACCTATCTACCTATTTATCTACGTATTCATCAACTGATCTATACTTGACTAAAATTCCTAACCATAAAGCAGGGAGCATGCATTTAGGAGTAGGTATATCATCACACGTGTAGAGGTCTTTAATTAGGGAAACCTGCTTCTAGAGGACACAGCTTTCTGTGCTGTGTTCTGGAGAACACACCATGGTCATGTTTCGCTCTGCATTCCTTAGCACTCTGCATTTATGTGGAACCACGTTACTGACCCTGTGCATACTTGCTACTGTGAAGGAATGAATCCACCATGACAGGGACAAAAGTAGTCTATGTTTTTGAACTAAAAATATGCCAAAATGTTTGGAAATGAATTACTGTCCCTTAGTGGTAAATATACCTGAAAAGGAGAGAAGTTGACTCCAGAGTATTTCTCAGAATCTGGGACCCCTTCTCCTTAAAGAGAAGTAACACATATGTTGCCAAATTCCAAAATAGGATCATAGTTTCAAATTTTTAAATCACTTTTGTTCTTCAGAATTTGCTATACTGACCTATGCAGTGCCTGTAGTTTATCTCTTTTACGTCTGTTGATTGTTATTAAATTTGTTCCAGGGGATGATTACATTTTGTTTTTTTTTGAGGTGCAAGGACTGAGTCCACACCTTTTGTTTATAAGTAAGTGCTGTGCCACACTTACCTGTGGAGCTCCATCCACAGCCTGGGGCAATTATGTTAGACAACAAAACTGAAGGAACTTCTTAAATCTTGAAATCACCGTTATTTGAATACAGCAATTATTTTATTTTGTTGATAAAAGCCTTAGCTAGCTAAAGCCTTAAGCACCAAGGAAGGAAGAAATGTACCTATAGGAATTTAACATACCTTCTGGAAATAATTTCTGTTCTTATTTTGTCATTTCATCATGCAGTTTGGGAATAGGCTACCAGGTCTACTGTGACACAGGATCAGAAGGTAGCTTTTGCTCTAAGCTCAATATGACAGGTTAAACAAATAGCTGCAACCTAAGGATAAAATGCTAGAATTTAACACTGCATTTATTTATTTTATCATTTTTACATTTACTCACATGTGTATATGTTGTTTTGGCCACCTCCCCCACCTCTGCCACTTCAGTCCTCTTCTCCAATTTTGTTGAAAAGAAAACATAAGAGATAATAAGAAAGACATTTCATTTTTGCTAGTTTGGGGATAAAGACAGCTATGCAGCTACCAGACCTCTTCACTACTTCCTGGTCCTCTTCCATAGTGGTCTCTGTCAGTTTAAGATTACTTTATTTGTTCTTCTACAGGGAGCACATCAACCACATTCAAGTTTTAGGTTTCCTTCCCTTTCCCTATTCCTTCTGTGCACATTCTCCCCTTAGTGTGTGACTCATGTCCAATAATATTACTGCATTTGTTTTAGGTCTATAATCCACAGATGAGGGAAAGCATGAGATTTTTGGTCTTCTGAGCCTGACTAACTTTGCTTAAGGTGACTTAACTCTTCATTTCAATAGTGTTTCAGAATCTACTTATTCATCTCATAAGTGATCCTTCCTCACCTATTTTCCTTCTGTCAACAAGCCAGACTCCAAAAGAAATATATTGCATGTTTTTTTCTTATATGCAGAATTTAAATTTTTTAAAAAAGGGGAGCATGAAAGTAGCAGGGGTACTATTTGGGAAGAGGATGGGGACCAGTGGGAGGGAATGAGGGACACAAGAGAGAGTATTGGACAGGTGAATGTGATGAAAGTAATTAAATACATGTGGAAAAATGTTATGATGAAACCCATTAAAATGTACAAAAATTAATTTAAACATGTTCTTTTTTAGATTTCTGGAAATGAGGAAGTAGCATCTCCAGTTTTCAACTCTCAACATGGATTTGCAAATTATGGCTGAAGTTTAGTGAGTACAGCTAAGTATATAACTTGTTTTTTTGTGTTTATGACTCCCTTTCAGACCTACATGTTATTTCAGAGTTACTTTGTGATCTCTTGTCTTTTCTTTAAGTATATATTGATTACATGAAATCATGAGTTTCATTATGGCATTTTCATCCATGTATATAAAGTACTTTGATCATATTTACTCCCTCTTATTACCATATTTACTCCCTTTACTGCCTTGCACTGGTCCCCTTCCTATTCTGTAAGGGTTCTCCTGGTTTTTTTTTTTGACTTTTTGTTTTTGTACAGACTCCACATATAAGAGCAAACATATTATACTAGTCTGAGTCTGGCTTTTCACATGATGATCTCCAGTTCCATTCTTTTCTCTGAAAGAAACCAATAATTTCATTCTTCTTAGTGAATTGATGACAATGTGTATATATACACATTTTCTTTATCCACTCATCCTTTGATGGGCACTTAGGCTGTTTCCATGACTTGACTACTGTGAACAGTGCCACAATAAATGTGGGAGTAGAGGTGTTTCTGTTATATGCTGCCTTTGATTCCTTCAAGTATGTACTCAGGAATGGTAAAGCTGGATCATATTCAAATGAAGAAATACAAGTGGGCAATAAATACATGAAAAAAATTTCAGTATTGACACAAAGAAAACCCAAATCAAAACTACAATGAAAGTCTATCTCACTTCAGTCTAAGTGGCTGCCATCAAGAAAACAAAAAAATAACAAATGTGGACTACGATGCAGAAAAAAGGAACCCTTACACACTGTTAATGGCAACGTAAGTTCGTCCATCCACTACGGAAATCAGTACCGAGTTTCCTTAAAAGACTAAAAATAGAACTGCCATGTAATCTTTACTTATAGTCAGTACTGATTAGCTGAGAAGCAACACTTAACTATAGAAAATTTTTTTAAAAAAGACTAACCATTTAATAAAAATAATTGGCTTTGGTTGTGTATTAGCTTTAGTAGTCTGAATTAGAGTTTACACTTCGTAGGTTTAAAATTCACACAATCCCTGTTCCATATCAACAAGGCTTTTGAGAGAATGTCACCTGACTATAGGAAGGAACTCTTTCATTCTCAAATATCAGAGACAAAAATGTAGAAGGAAAGAGACAAGTACATTTTAGGTAGAGGTGAATCATCCTACGCAAGAGATATATTGAAACATTCTGCCTAATTTCTGAATGCATAGATGCCCTGGTAGAGACATATTTGTGATGTGTCTAAAAGACTGTGCCAGTTCAGGGATATGATTAAATTTTTTGTGTGTGCAAAGTGGCTTAAAAGCATTATTATAAGTTTATAAAGATAAATCTCATACTTTGAGAAAGTTTGGAAAATACAAGAAACGTGCACCTTGGAAAAAGTCCTCACACAGAGAACTCACAGATCTTGTACTTCTCCTCATTTGTTTCCACCAGAACTCTTGTCTCCTTCCTCTCAGCTGTCTTCAAAGGACCACAACTCACCACTGACATGCCAAAATTTAGATTGACCCAGAGGCTAAATATATTTCTTCTCCTGAAGATTTTTTGAGATCAAGAATAGAATTCTCAAGATTTTATACTAAAAGATAAGTCAGGGTACATATCAACAAGCTGAAGCTATTCTTGTTGGACATTAAAGATTTTTTTACATCTTACATGTGAAAAATACAGCAGTGTTCAGTACATGTCTTCTGTTTGTTTTCTCAGAAGAAAACAACTCCCTCTTCTTTTCCTGGTTTTCCAAAGTACAGCAAAGGCATTAACATTCCAGAAACGGCTTGCAAACAAGCAAAATACAAAGGACATAAAATGTGTGGCCTCTTTACTTTTATAATGCTTTTAAATAGTTTTGTGAAACTTATTTCCATATATTTTTCTCCTTAGGAAAGTTTAAAAATCACTGGAAAATCACTATGTGCCTTAATGAACAGTGATAGATTTAGTAAACAGGATGACAGGGATAGGGGTTGAATTCCCACTTAATTGCTAACTGGCTTTGTGATTGCTTCAATTTTAATGTCGTCATCCGTAATAAGAGAGCTATAGAGTCCTCTTAACAAGGTCCTTCTGAACCCCTGCTACCAGTATTGGGACTTGAACTGCACCATCAGTTTTTTTCTGGATCTCAAGTCTGCAAGCCTGTCATGTCTGTATTAGACTTGCTTTCTTCCATGACTTCTTGAGACAACTCTCATTCACCCATTTCTCTGGAGAACTAATACAGGTTTGGGATGTAAGATGCATACATGAAGTGTTTAAATTAAGCCCTCATTTTGTTCCCACTTTCCTATGTGAGAGAAGGATGACAGTTACTTTGTGTCAGAGAGGCAAAACCACTGGATAGACACCAGTTCAGCACTGGATAAACACTGGAACTCAAAAATAATTCTTACCAGTTAACAATGAAACATATAAATGCTTTATTGGACATCTATCAAAATATTTGATTTCTTACTTGCTGACCCAGAAATGATGTTGATTCACGTATTGATTCATTTACCATTTATTCACTAGTATACTCAGTAAACATTGAGTGAGTCACTGTGAAGTGTGTATGTGCAGAGCTGACATGAGTAATTCTCTAGTGGAAGATGCATCCAAGAACCATCATGATAATAATCGCAAATAGCATTTCATGAGCTTTTACTTTGTGCTATACACCGTGCTAATCCTTTTACATGAATTATATTATTTATACCCCAGAAAAGTTTATGAGAAGGATGATGTCATCATACCAATTTTACAAATAAGCAAATAAGTCACAGAAGTATTAAGTAATTCGTTTAAGGTTAAATAGCTGGTTAGTGTTACAGTCAAGCCTCTGAGCCTCTTCAATGTCATCTGGTGAGATGGGACAGATGACTAGTAGTTCTAAGTTCATGAAGATCAATCAAGTCACAGATGAGATCTTCTTTAAGCTGAAAGGTTGAGAGAGAAAAAGGGGAGGACAGATTAATAGGGCTGAGGCCAGAAATGGCTTTTTTTTTTTTTACTATTCCATTTGGTGGGATAAGAAGACATTTAAACCTATTTAAAAGGAAAATCATGTAATTTAAGCTGAGTTTTAGAAAAGTAACTCTGGCAACAACAGATCTAATTTGAGGGGAATTAGATCAGAGACAGGGACACAGAAGAGGGAACTCATAATTGTCTGGGCAAAGTTGTTGAGAAGCTGTATTGAGGCAGCAGGGAGGATGGATGTATCAAAAGGAGAGTTGGGTAACTGACTGATTTGAAGATGTGCAAGAGAGAGAGGAATCTAGGAGGACTTTAGTAAACAAAGTCCTAGACTGAAGGCCTGACTCTGACTCTGGGAATTCCAACAGGTCAAGTTTGGTCATTCACCACACACACACACACACACACACACACACACACAGGCAAAAAGGTGAAAAAGGACTTTAACTAAAATGTCCATTTCAGAAAGACAAAAAGTAAGCATTTCTGCTCATTGTTGGAGTACTGATATGAGCTTTAGTTAAAATAAAAGAAGAATTGGGGCAGGAGCTGAGAGATAACACATAATTATGCAGTCTTGGTCCAAGTATGGTCTGGTTGATCATTACCTCAGTTCTGGTTCTGCAAGATGTCCTGAAGAAGTCCTTATTGTTTGAGGAGACAAGTCAGTTCCCATGAGAGAATTGCTTCTATTTGGAGGTAATCCATTATGGAGTTATCTGTCTGTGAGGCTTTGATATTCTTGCAATCCAAGCTGACTGTAGATTTAGAGTAATGACAAGACTTTCAGACACTGCTTTTGGAGTCTGGAATAGGACATTGTAAAAGTTGACAGTAAGAGACCTCAATGTGTCTTATCTTGTCCTTCAGCCTTAAAGGGAGATGGGATAGGTTTGGTATCACCAGCTTCTAGACAGATAACTCCTTGAGTGATTAGCATGTCTTTGTGCAGAGTTTGGCAGGAGTCTGACCTAAAGTTATAAGATAAGAAAAACAGATGCAAAATGATGGCAGAGATGTCAGGCTCTGCTGTTAGTTAACTTGGCCCAGGTAAGGAGTCAGTGCTTTTTAGTAAAAATAGTTTCTAAGTACCTGTTATAATTCCACTCTTTGCCACTACTACATATTTATTTGGGGTGACTAGAAGTGTAATGGTGTAATTCTCTGTGATAAAATGATTAGGGATAGAACATAGTTTGCTATAAGGCAGGAGCACAGGAAGATGGGCTCTTTCTTTCTGTTCTTTGCTTAAAGAGCTCATGGACACTGAGGTGGAGATACCAATTGTCTTGTTGAATGTATAGCTCTAGACCTCCGAAGAAAGGCTGGGGCTAGGGTGTCAGTGTGATACTGAGACATTTAGGAGGGATATGAGAGAGAGTGTGAAAGAGTAGAAAGAAGATGACAGGTGCTAGAGCCATGGAGAGCCCCAATTCACTAGCAAAGGAAGAGGAAGCAATGAAGGGGAAAAAAGAAAAAAAACCGAGAGAAATGAAAGAGAAAGAACTTAAAAAATACTTTTATAATGGCAGTTATGCAAATAAAATGCAATTAATAGGCTAACAAAATAGGAAGCTGGCTTAAAAGGGAGATGGTAAAAATTTGTGGAAAATGAAAGTTGATTGGACTCAGAGGAAAAGTTAATGAATCACCCTTCTTACCACGACAGTGATACTAATTTTTCTTCTGTGTTTGAACTCTGAGTTCATACATAGCTTTGACCACTTTATTTTTTGCTTTGTTCTTTCTCAAGGATCTTAACCCTGTGAATGATGATGTATGTGATTGCACTTTCACTATTGATAATGATTTGTCCATAAAATATCTTGTGCTGCTAGGTCAGGTGTCTCCAAAGTTTAATTTCTGTATACAGAACTGTACAATTTAATTTTAATGGAGAGGTCTGTGAGCTAACGTCTTGCCATCAAAACCATATTGTCTCTTTTCACATTCAGCCATTTCAATTGACAAAAGAATTTCTTTTTTTGCTTAGAGCTTCTGCAACTGTTCAAGACTTCAGAATAGCTACATGCATGAAACAAATGACTCCTCTGACACTGGACTCTGAATGGCTTTGCTTTCTCACACATTCTTGGACCATGTAGTGTTTTTCCCGTGCAGGGCCCTACTGACCTACTGATAGCTGTGACAGATTCAATAAGTTGAAAAAAAACCCACAAAGATGTTTATTATTTCATTATTCTACATTTTTCCTTCTCTTCTCATGGGATTGTTTGACAATGGTTAAATTTATGGTTAGCATTTACCACAAATGCATGATGACATAGGAGTTCAGCATGGGGAACTGCATTTCAGCAGAATTGACTTAAAATGCCATTCACTTATAGATCGAGAATCATAAATTTTAACAAAGGATTGTTACATATATACCTCAAAAAGGGAAGGTTTAGCTGTGAAAGACAGCTGAGGTAAAATTTGCTTATGGAGGTTTTAGATTTGAGACAGAAGATACTGAGCAAAGTAAAAATTTAATAAAATAAGTGGTAAGTTACGTGATAGTATGAAAACTTTAGCTGGGTCATGCATGGCTCAATTGGTAGAGTGTATGCCTAGCAAGCTCAAGACCCTAAGTTCAAATGCCAGGATCACCAAAAGAATTCCAAACATAAAATGAAAGTAAGATAACTTTAGTAATCAACTATATTTTTTCTATTTAGTAATCAATTCTATTTCACTACCAATATTATTTTAATATTCTTAGGTGACAAGTTTATACTGTATATGTGGAAAGCAACTATTAATACCAGTGTGCTGTGGAACAGAAGCAAAGAATTTTTGTGGTAAACAAAGCTGGTGGCTTCAAAACAGCCTGTCTTTTTTTTTTTCTTTTTTCTTTTATTATTCATATGTGCATACAAGGCTTGGTTCATTTCTCCCCCCTGCCCCCACCCCCTCCCTTACCACCCACTCCCCCGCTTCCCTCTCCGCCCCCCTCAATACCCAGCAGAAACTATTTTGCCCTTATTTCTAATTTTGTTGTAGAGAGAGTATAAGCAATAATAGGAAGGAACAAGGGTTTTTGCTGGTTGAGATAAGGATAGCTATACAGGGCATTGACTCACATTGATTTACTGTGCGTGGGTGTTACCTTCTAGGTTAATTCTTTTTGATCTCACCTTTTCTCTAGTACCTGTTCCCCTTTTCCTATTGGCCTCAGTTGCTTTAAGGTATCTGCTTTAGTTTCTCTGCGTTAAGGGCAACAATAGCTAGCTAGTTTTTTAGGTGTCTTACCTATCCTCACCCCTTCCTTGTGTGCTCTCGCTTTTACCATGTGCTCATAGTCCAATCCCTTTGTTGTGTTTGCCCTTGATCTAATGTCCACATATGAGGGAGAACATACGATTTTTGGTCTTTTGGGCCAGGCTAACCTCACTCAGAATGATGTTCTCCAATTCCATCCATTTACCAGTGAATGATAACATTTCGTTCTTCTTCATGGCTGCATAAAATTCCATTGTGTATAGATACCACATTTTCTTAATCCATTCGTCAGTGCTGGGGCATCTTGGCTGTTTCCGTAACTTGGCTATTGTGAATAGTGCCGCAATAAACATGAGTGTGCAGGTGCCTCTGGAGTAACAGTCTTTTGGGTATATCCCCAAGAGTGGTATTGCTGGATCAAATGGTAGATCGATGTCCAGCTTTTTAAGTAGCCTCCAAATTTTTTTCCAGAGTGGTTGTACTAGTCTACATTCCCACCAACAGTGTAAGAGGGTTCCTTTTTCCCCGCATCCTCGCCAACACCTGTTGTTGTTGGTGTTGCTGATGATGGCTATTCTAACAGGGGTGAGGTGGAATCTTAGTGTGGTTTTAATTTGCATTTCCTTTATTGCTAGAGATGGTGAGCATTTTTTCATGTGTTTTCTGGCCATTTGAATTTCTTCTTTTGAGAAAGTTCTGTTTAGTTCACGTGCCCATTTCTTTATTGGTTCATTAGTTTTGGGAGAATTTAGTTTTTTAAGTTCCCTGTATATTCTGGTTATCAGTCCTTTGTCTGATGTATAATTGGCAAATATTTTCTCCCACTCTGTGGGTGTTCTCTTCAGTTTAGACACCATTTCTTTTGATGAACAGAAGTTTTTTAGTTTTATGAGGTCCCATTTATCTATGCTATCTCTTAGTTGCTGTGCTGCTGGGGTTTTGTTGAGAAAGTTCTTACCTATACCTACTAACTCCAGAGTATTTCCTACTCTTTCTTGTATCAACTTAAGAGTTTGGGGTCTGATATTAAGATCCTTGATCCATTTTGAGTTAATCTTGGTGTAGGGTGATATACATGGATCTAGTTTCAGTTTTTTGCAGACTGCTAACCAGTTTTCCCAGCAGTTTTTGTTGAAGAGGCTGCTATTTCTCCATCATATATTTTTAGCTCCTTTGTCAAAGATAAGTTGCTTATAGTTGTGTGGCTTCATATCTGGGTCCTCTGTTCTGTTCCACTGGTCTTCATGTCTGTTTTTGTGCCAGTACCATGCTGTTTTTATTGTTATTGCTTTGTAATATAGTTTGAAGTCAGGTATTGTGATACCTCCTGCATTGTTCTTTTGACTGAGTATTGCCTTGGCTATTCGTGGCCTCTTGTGTTTCCATATAAATTTAACAGTAGATTTTTCAATCTCTTTAATGTATGTCATTGGAATTTTGATGGGAATTGCATTAAACATGTAAATTACTTTTGGGAGTATAGACATTTTTACTATGTTGATTCTACCAATCCATGAGCATGGGAGATCTCTCCACTTTCTATAGTCTTCCTCAATCTCTTTCTTCAGAAGTGTATAGTTTTCCTTGTAGAGGTCTTTCACATCTTTTGTTAGGTTTACACCTAGGTATTTGATTTTTTTTGAGGCTATTGTAAATGGAATTGTTTTCATACATTCTTTTTCCGTTTGCTCATTGTTAGTGTATAGAAATGCTAATGATTTTTCTATGTTGATTTTATATCCTGCTATCTTGCTATAGCTATTGATGATGTCTAGAAGCTTCTGAGTAGAGTTTTTTGGGTCTTTAAGGTATAGGATCATGTCGTCTGCAAATAGGGATATTTTGACAGTTTCTTTACCTATTTGTATTCCTTTTATTCCTTCTTCTTGCCTAATTGCTCTGGCTAGGAATTCCAGTACTATGTTGAATAGGAGTGGAGATAGTGGGCATCCTTGTCTGGTTCCTGATTTTAGAGGGAATGGTTTTAGCAAAACAGCCTGTCTTAAGATTCTTTGACTTCTTTTATCTTCTATATGGACAAACAATAAAATATCAGAATACTGATGTCAGATTTACTTGACATAATATTTTATTCCTATTGAATAGTCACCTGGTACTATAATACCAAGAATTTTCTAATGGTGTCCCTTTGGTTTTGAGATGCATTTTCACAGCTATCAGGGGAAGAATCCTAACAAAATCCATTTCATGATCAGGAGAAATGTCAGAGGTTGTAGGATAATAGTTCAGGGATTTGGAATTAAAGAGTCAGAAATTAAATAGTATGTTTAAAAGGTGATCTTGGACAGCCTTTAGTTCTTCTTTTGAATTTTCAAAGTCTTGATTTCTTCACCTTCAAAATGCTGATGTGGCATTTCAAACACTAAAGTCTACCACCTTGGAAAGTACTCAATAAGTGGCAACATTTGGTTAAAAGAAAATGTTACATTAGTAGAATTGTGGATTGGGACAATTTCTTAGGGCTGTGTTGTGGCAGGGATGTAGGGATACACATGTTGTACTGGAGAAGATGGTAAGGAAGTGGGTACAAAGTGAGGTAAGAATTTGTCCAAGAAATCTCAAGCCTATTTGGTAATAGGTAGAGAGTTGTCATCAGAGTCCTGGATGAAAAAGAGCTAGCTGTTGAGCGAGAAACTCTTGTCCAGTTCCAATGAGCATCTGAGTGCAGAAATGGCAGCCTGAGTAAAGATATTCATACATGGGAGGGTGGTTTAGAAATGACATGGCTGGTGATATCAACTACCAAATATATAACATGATGGAAGCACATGGGGTGTAGATGGCTGGATCCCAGCCACTAGATGTTAGAAGCTATACAAAAGTATATTATTAGCATGAGAGTTGAGATGGAATAGTGTAGGGGCCAGCTTCACGAGATTGTAATCCATGTACCTGCACTGGACCTTGTGCTTAGAAGGATCTAGTTGCTTAGCTTAATGGTTTGTTTGGAATTCTTAATGTTTTTGAACAAGAAGTCCATGTACTTATTTTGCATTGGAACACAGAGATTTTGCAGAGAGTCCTGTGTAGCATGCATATTCTAGACACATAGTTTCAACCAGAGTGATTCTTATGTGCTGTCCCCTTCTTCTTCACCAGGATACCCGACAATGTCTAGAATTTGTTTTTCACTGGCATAACTGAGGTGCGCTGCTGGCCTCTCCTGACTGGATAGAGCGCAAGAATCCTGTAAATATCCTATCATGCACAGGTGATCCTCTCACAATGAATTACTTGGTCTAAAACGTCCATAGTGCTTAGATTCAGAAACTCTGGTTTAGATTAATGGCAGTTTAGATAGATTCATCTGTGGATAGCTGGACAATATTAATATCATCTAGTTTGGGAAGGTGTAAGATTAAATGGTAAGCTTCACAAACATTTTCCTCCATACAGTATGATGTTTAACATCCTGCTAATGGGAGAACACATTTTTATAACTAAGTCAAGTGTCGCAAAGTTGAACCAACTTGGTGCCAGGGAAGTCTCACTTAACTTGGCATGTATTATTAGTCCACCAGCAGCACCTGGGCAACTCTCACAATCCTTATTTTTAAAATCTGGCAGTGAAAAAGATGAATTCTGGCTGAGTGGTCAGAAAAGTTTCTTTTCTAGGTGCAAATCCTGCTTCTTGCGATAGTTCACTTCTAGGTCAGTTCCTATCAGCTCAGAGAAAACAACTCATTCGCTCAGCATTCATTGGTTAAAACAATGCCCTGTTTGATGTCGCGTTTTCTTAAAGATTTTTTGAATATTTGCTGTACCACGTAAACAGGCCCTTTTCAACACTTTGTTCTGTTGCTTTATTTGTTGGTTCTTGTGGATCTTAAAGACACAGCCAAATAGCCTTGCACAATGAAGATTAGTTTACACGGACCAAAATTGTAGGTTTCCTCCCTACGTAGGCAGGATTGCCTCAGCCACAGGGAAACTATTTTATGGCCACAGATCTCTCCTCCCCTACTCTCTCCCCCTCTCCCCGCCCCCACTTTCAGGCAGAACCTGGTCTGTCCTTTTCTTTAATTTTGCTGAAGAAAAGACATAAGCATAATAAGGAAGACATAACGTTTTTGCTAGTTGAGTTAAGGATAGCTATACAGAAAAATTCCTAGCATTGCTTTCATGTACACATGTGTTACAACCCATGTTGATTCATCTCTAACTGATCTTTACACTGGTTCCTGATCCCCTTCTCATGTAGATCTCTGTCACTTTAAGGTTTCTGTATTAGTTCCTCTGGAGTGGGGACATCAAATGCTTTCATGTTTTGGGTTTTCTACCTATTCCTGTATCTCCAATATGTGCTCTCCCTTTGTCATGTGATTCAATTCCAACTTCATTGCTGCATTTGCCCTAGATCTAAAATCCGTACATGAGGAGAACATGTGATTTTTGGTCTTCTGAGCCTGGCTAACCTCGCCCAGAATGATGTTTTCCAGTTCCATCCATTTACCTGCAAATGATAAGATTTCATTCTTCATGGCTGAGTAAAATTCCATTATGTACAGGTACCACATTTTCTTAATCTATTTATCAGTAGTGGGGCATCTTAGTTGTTTCCATAACTTGGCTATTGTGAATAGCGTTGCAATAAACATGGGTGTGCAGGTACCTCTGGAGTAATCTGTGTTGCATTCCTTTGGGTATATCCCCAGGGGTGGGATTGCTGGCTCATATGGCAGATCTATGTTTAGATTTTTAAGAAGTTTACAAATTTTTTTCCAGAGTGATTGCACCAGCTTGCATTCCCACTAGCAGTGTATGAGGGTTCCTTTTTCTTCACATCCTCGCCAACATCTGTTGGTGTTGGTGTTTTTGATGGTGGCTATTCTAACAGGAGTGAAGTGGAATCTTAGTGTGGTTTTGATTTGTATTTCCTTTATGGCCAGAGATGGTGAGCATTTTTTCATGTATTTTTTGGCCATTTGAATTTCTTCTTTTGAGAAAGTTCTTTTTAGCTCAGTTGTCCATTTCTTAATTGGTTCATTGATTTTAGGACAGTTTAGTTTCTTAAGTTCCCTGTATATTCTGGTTATCAGTCCTTTGTCTGATGTATAGCTGGCAAATATTTTCTCCCACTCTGTGGGTAGTCTCTTCAGTTTAGAGACCATTTCTTTTGTTGTGCAGAAGCTTTTTAATTTTATGAAGTCCCATTTGTCCATTCTTTCTCTTAGTTGCTGGGCTGCTGGGATTCTATTGAGGAAGTCCTTGCCTATACCTAATAGTTCCAAAAAAAGTAACTTTAGATGTCACACTAGAGAAATAATTCATACAAATCATCCCATGTAGGAAAAGAAACAAGGAAAACAAATGTGTTTTCTAAGCTTTGTGTTACAAATTGAATCCACTCCCCACACACATACACACTAAATTCTTATGTCAAAGTCCTTAACCTCTGTATTTGAAGACAGGGCTTTCACAGATGGGATAAGTTAACATGATGGTTTAAGGTGGGCCCTAATCCAATATAACTGATGTACTTATAAGAAGAGGCATTTAGGACACAGAAACACAAATGGGAAGACCATGAGAAGAGACACAGGGACAAAATAACCATCTGCAAGACAAGAAGAGAGGCCTGCCATAGTCCTCTCCAACAGCTGACACCTTGTTTGGACTTCTAGCATCTAAAACTGTGAGAAAATTAATTACTATTATTTAAATTACCCACTCTGTTGTATTTTTTTATGAAGCCCAAGGAAATTAGTACAACTAGTATTTGACATGGAGTATAGCTTTTTGTATAGTTTTGATTTTTTTATTATCTATTGCAATACCTTACATACGTCAGATGTTTAGAAAATGTTTCTGCTGCTGCAGAAACATTATTATTTGATTATTTGAAAGAGAGGAGAAGATATTTTCTTACTTTTTGCAACATATACTACCAGATGTCCATCAGAAGTTTATATGTCACTTTCCAGAACTGACTAATCAGGGTCTATATGTTTCATTCAGTCCTCTTTCATGTCCGTGGGCCATTTGATTACTTTGCTCAATCGCAGTATGGCTTAGTTTGTCTTATGTTATGATAGAAAAATACCTGAGAACAGATAATTTATGAAGAATAGAAGTTTATTGACTCAGCTCTGAAGGCTGGAAAGCCCTAAAAAATAGTTTTGCCATCTAGTAAGGGATTTCATGTTACATCATAAATGGGAGAGGGCATCACAAGGTGAGACAGAGCAAATGTTCTACCTTGGTCTCTTGTCTTCTCATAAAATCACTAATGGAATTTTAGGGCCCCTACCCTCATGACCTCATCCAAAACATCTTCAAGAGGCCCTGCATCCAAACATGATTAATGTATGAATTTGGAGATTAAGTTTCCAACACATGAACTTTTGGGGGGGCACATGCAAACCATAACTGATTATGACAGGGAATGATTCATCCTCTTGTTGGATGAAGATGGAAGTAGCACATTTGTCTTCCCTTTCTCTTTTTTCTTCTGCCTCTTGTCTGTGCCCAAGCCAGCTGCATTCTGAAGATTATTGAGCCTCTATCAGTCTGAATCCTTAAATGAGAGAATAGAGCAGAGGTACTTTCTCAACCATTTCAGCCTTCTTGATAAAGTATCTTCATGGGACTGTTACTTAAGAAAAGAAACTCTTCTGTGTTAAACCACTAAGATTAGGTGGTTCATTTGGAGATCAGCTAGTGTTACCTGAAGTTGGAAGATAAAAGTCAGGCATCAATCAGAGAAGAAACTTACACTGCAGAAAGAGTCACATTCTCTAGTGGCAAAAATTTGACAAAGTTTGCCTGTGATATACTGGAATCCTTGTTTATTAAGACTATATGCGGAAGAGGTTGGAAAAAATCAGATATTAATAGCTTATGTTGGTTGCCATTTGCTGAGTTTGGCAATTTATTACAAGGAAAAGTGTGAGCTCAGGCAATAACTGGTGTGATGGAGAACACAGGAAGATGAAAATAAAACTGTGCAGGAAGTTGGGGCCTCCTGGGGTTACAAAAGCTTCCGTTCCAAAACAGGGAGAGATAAGGTCGAAAAAGCCTGTAGTCTCAAAGGCCCATTAAGTCTTAACACTGTGTCAGAGATCATATTAGTGTGGGTCTTCCCATCTATCTGATTGTTAAAGAAGCAATGTAGTCAGAAAAACTTGAGAGAGCTTTTACACTAAGAAATCAAGGAATAAATTCAGTTTGAGAATAATATCTAGAAAAATTGGGGGTTTGATTATCGAAACATGAATGCTAATAATTCAGAGCAATGTTGCTACACTTAGCAAATAAAAAAACAGGGTACCCAGTTAAATTTGAAATTCAGGTAAGGCAAAAATAAAGGACAATTGTTACCCAAATATTTTTGTGTATTTACTATAGAATATACTAACAGGGACATAGTTATACTAAAACATTATTTTTTTATTTATATGAAATTCAAATTTAACTTAAGTTTGTATTTTATCTGGCAGCTCCAATTTAGGAGTCTTCAGTCTTTTGAAGGGGATCGTCTCATGAAGAAGTTATAAACCCAAACAAAAAGTCTTTACTGGAGTCCTTAAATAACGACTGAGTCTCTTAAATTACAAAAAAAGGAGATGGGTTTGGAAATTTGAGAAGGGAAGTAGGAAGGCATTACTTCCTAATGCTTACTTAACACACTATCATGAGGAATAATATTTAAAGAAGAGCTTACCAGAAGGCAGAACTAAGGGTCTCCAAGAATGAGCAAGGATATTCCTTCTAGAAGCAGGTAAGGGTCTCCAAAAATACAGTTCTAGGTAGTTGTACCTACTGGTGATTTTCCATGGTTTCTGTGCGTGTTGCTGTTGAAGTCCTTTTTTTCTGTATTATGAATGACGATCTTTTTTGCAACATCTCTGGTCCATCATTTTATATTGATTATAGAGAAATGAGTTTAAATAGGTTTGATAAGTTGTATTTTATTATTTCCTAGATCATGAGGAATCCTATGTAGTTTGAATGACAGAGATCTGGACTTGGAACTTGACTCCTCAATAACTGGGTAACTGGATAACACTTGAAAAAATGTAAGGTTTCTTTACATATAAAGGAGTCTACACATAGACAGTTGGAGACAAGAAGGATGAACACTTCAGTAATCTGTCTCTCAAGTAATGTTTTTCCCCATAGCATAGGCAAGAGTCAGCAAATTTTTCTGTCAAGCCCCAAAGAGTAAATATTTGACACTTTGCAGGCCAACAGGCAAAGTAGAGGACATTAAGTAGAGACTTTAATAACAGCCACTTAAAATCTAAAACACATTTTTAGCTTGCAGGCCATACAAAAACACGCAGCAAGCTGGATTTGACCCAAGACTATACTTTCTGTCCTTTGGAAGGGAGCAGCTTACTAGCTAGGGATTTTAACTTCCTAGGCCCTAGGTATTTTTGAGGGGTCATGTGACTAGTTCTTACCAATAGAATGTGAGCAGCATGTGTCACAGCTGATATGAAAGTGAACCATTACCACATTTACTTTCCTGCTCCATCACCTGATTTTAATGTGTAAAACAATTGGGAAAGCCAACCATTTAAAATGTAGGGCAGAAATCAGATGGCTCCCTGATGAGAGGACAGAGCAGATGTCTACAACTTCAGGAACATGTGCATTGCTGTATTATGAGGAAAGGTAATAAATTTATGTTACATTAAGTCAATGGAATTTTGTGTTTTATTCATTACTGCAGCTGGGTTATTCTAGCTAAAATACTGCTCACTGCATAGGTATGTTTTAGGATTGTGAATGAATATTTAAATGCTATTCCTCCAGAATCCTAGACTTTCTGCCCATTAAACAATTCTCTCCCTGTGTTAATTCTGACAGATCTGATGTACATTCATTTTGTCACTAATCTTTTGGGTCCATTCTCAGTCCAGTAAGTTTGTTTTACATTTTAATTGGTTTTTGGCTTCTTTAGTCTGAATTTTTCAAGTCTACACACAAAGTATACATGATATTTTAAAAATATTTTTAAACATCTCACAAGAATTTGACCACTATTAAAGGGAAAATCTATAAACTGTGTAAACTTTAGAAATTTGTCTGGTTCCTTGTTTTACATATGCTTCCCTTATTAATGAATCAGTTAGAAATTTGTAAGATTGTCCTCTGATATAAAAACAAATTGTAAAGTTATATGAAGAGCAAGATGATTCCTTGTATTTTATAATTTATACACTTGTATGACTATTGCACTGGGGAGTGACGAGGACTCTTCCTGAAGGAAAATTATTTCCAATTTTTTTTTCAACCAGTGAGAAGTAAATTTTGATGTCTTTTTTTGCATAATTTAAATAATCACATATTGTCCAAAATGTTAAGAAATTACTGAAAAGTAGTGAGGACCAAACATAGAAGAAAGTAGAATAATGAAGTACACTGAGCTGTTCTTGAAGTAACTTGATTTACCTGTTGTATCCTCACACAGATGAGATCAAAGAGCTCATTCTCATTTGTTTCATTGGCAAGATAAAGTCTACAAGTGAAAGGGTCTGTTTTGTCAGCCTGGCTTTTAATCTAGAAATAGTTTTATGGCATCCCCCAGCACCTAAACATCACTTTCTCTTTGCAAAATCTAGAAAGTTTAATACACATGAAATTTTAAAAGGCTATTGAAAGTTTTGGCTTTAAAAATGTATAACATGTATGAATGATCCCTATAGAATAAGTCCTAGAATTTCAAGCAGGTGTGAGTTTTCTAGTTTGGTGTTAAATATATTTGAGTTTTTAATCAGAAAAATTAATAAAGGGAAAGACCTGGAAATCAGTGTTACAAACACTGATAGATAAATCTTCAATACTTATACAAATATTTGTTGGTATAATAAGTCAAACTCAGGCTTATATAAATCACCATATACTAAATGAATAATGAATAACATGTTCCTGTATGATAAGAGAATTCATACAAAATTCTAGCTGGTTACTATTCCCCTCTCCCTTTACCTGGGTATTCAATTTTTGAGGCTTCCAGGTTTGTAGAAGATACTGCAACCTCAGATGTCTACTTTTTGCTGTTTGTTATTTCAGGCAACCTTAGTTTTTAAGTTCTAGAGAAGAAAACCAAGGCTTCATGCTTGCTAGGCAAGCACTTTACTACTGAACCACAGCCCCAACTCTGTGGCCTGATTCAGCTAATCCAGATTGTGTTTTCCCATGAACTTTCTAGTCTCTCAAATGTCGCTGTTTATCCTCTCCCATTTATTTATTTTTGTGCATGACACTTTTTGGAATACCAATTATTGACATATTTGTCATATCCTAGGAGAACATGAAACCTGATATCTATCAAATCTATCTTGCTTATTTGTAAGTTTTGTGTATTATTTAATAGTAGTATAAACACAGTTCAGTGATGCAGGAAACTGGGTTTTAAATATGGGTATAGTTTGTTTTGATGACAATGTCTACTTTTTTTTTTTATCAAAACAATAACAGTCCTCTTAGGAACAAACAAGGTTTGATCACTAAACATCTGTGCCTAAATTACTCATTTCATTAAAATACCATAGAGAATGGTCAATAGAATCCACCCAGGTTTGTTATAAACAGTTAGGATCTTACATTGGGAATTTAATCTCATCGTCCTGGAATCCAAATCTTGTACCAATTTACTCTAGGCTATGAATGTACTTTTGCTTTTCTCCTAAAGGGAAAAATAAGAAAATGTAATTAGACAGTTTGTTCCTGGGTATTTTTATTCAGTGTGATCAGCAAACTTTTTCCCTAATGGGCCAAATAAAAATGCTTGGCTTTGTGGGCCATACGGTATTTTTCAAAACTACTTAGCTTTTTCTTCCTTGCTCAAAGGCAGCCATAGACAATAGGTAAACAAGTAGACTCTGCTATAGTCTAACAACGGAGTAAGGCTCCATGAAGATCATGAATGCATTTCAAGGTGGGGATTTCAGTAACTCAGTTAACAATGAAAGAAAGCATATTGTTATTAATTTGTTGTCACTGAATCTACCAAATAAACACCACTTCCTGAAGAAGATACTGTTTTACCCTAGAGATTTCCTGTAACTACTAAGACACAGATAGTTACATTAGCCATCTTAAATGGGGAGGGGGAGGTTAAAGATACACTTAACTAAGGTCAAAGTGAGGGAAAATGGCTTATATCTTGCTTCCTTACTTTTGTTTACATTTTATCTTTTCAAGTACATGTAGCTGAGTGGGGTAGTATATGGCATTGGTCCTCAGAACTTAGAAGGGTTATCAAAAACAAGGTTCTGGACCTTATTACAAGAGATTCTGATTTGGTCTGGCTTGCAAGGTGCCTGAATATTTGTGTTTCCAAGTTTCTACCTGCTATTTCAGTAGAATCACCTGCTGAAATCATCACCATAAACTTTCTTAAGCAGACTCTCCAGGGTAGACAACCAGGAATATGAATAATTAAAATTCCACAGTTTGAGATTTCAGTAGTTACCTGGGTTTGCAATAAGTGGCTAGAACATTTGCATGTTTTTTCTGTTTATTTTGGTAGATTAACACTAAATTTGAAATTTTGCTTATATCTAGCTATCTGTAAACCTGATTATTTTGAAAACAGGCTAGTAAATCATTAGAAATGGATTTTATAAGCACATTATGTTCATTTGGGAAGTTTCAAACATTGGGGAATTATTTATGACTGCAGAAGTTATGAAACTTCTTTTTCTAGTTTATCATTCCTGAATAAAGAAAGTTGATGAAGAAGCCTATTTTCTGTTTCCTCCTTAATGATAATAATAAGTGATGATTATAACAATAATTATTTCTTAAATAAATTGGCATCTGTCTACATTTCTGTTTAATAGCAGTGAATCAGCCTAGAAAACCAACAGCAATGTTGAGTTCATTTTTAAATGCTCCATGTTAGACATTAGAGTACTAAAATATTCTAAAGTACTCTTCAGACTTAGAGTTGCAATGTACTTTTTTCCACTGCTGCTAACCTCTCTGGGAAGACCAACTATGATTTCATCAGAAACAGAAAAATGAAAAAAAACAACATGTGCATTGCAATACCTGTGGATTAATGGGAAACAATAGAGCAGATGATGGAAAGTTGCATAAGGCTGATTGTGCAATTACATAATTATTTTTTAGAAAACAGCTATAATTCTTAATCTTTGGTTATAAACATCTGGATGTATGTGGGTTTCAGAAACTATTTTCAATATTATTTTGAAAATGACATTTTTGGGAAAATACAGTGATTTATGAGAAAACTAACATGTATTTCAGGGAAATTAACTGGAAAGAGTAAATTTAAATATGCCACTATTTTATCTTATTAATCATTGTCTTGAATAAGTTGGGGTTAGGTTTTTAAATCTGTTTTCTTTGAAATGCAAAAATTCATTCTTTCAAAGTTTAAAAATTTCCTCTTTGCCTTTTTCCCCTGTTTATTTAAACTATGATTCAAGTTTGAGTGGCAGCTACTGGGTTTTCTTTGTAGGCTTCTGCTTGTAGGGTCCACAATTCTCTTCTCCCTTTGACTTTGAGTTGACATTCTACTTATGAGCAGATCATCAGGCCCATGAAAGGAGAGAGAGGTTTTATAGGAATAACTATAGCAAGATGGTGTAATA
Organism: Castor canadensis; assembly: GCF_047511655.1. Classification (NCBI taxonomy): domain Eukaryota; kingdom Metazoa; phylum Chordata; class Mammalia; order Rodentia; family Castoridae; genus Castor; species Castor canadensis. The sequence goes on along the minus strand of NC_133390.1, from coordinate 16,765,346 downwards.
CTGCTTTCTAGCATTCATCTCTTTACAGAAACATCAATTTGAGCAACTAACCACACATGAAAATACTTTCATGAGAGATAAAGCATCTAGGTAAGAGATAGCAGCCCCTGGGTAGAGCACAGAATATAAAATGATACATTAAAGAGAACAGAAAGAACTATTCCATATTAGCAGCATCACTCTTCACCAAGCTGAGCAACTCAACATGGAGAGAGATACCTCCATATGGAAGAGGGAGTAAAATGACCACCTGGATTTTTAGAGGCCCTCAGCACCATGCTGGCCAACACAACCCCAGGCTCAAGCTTTCTTCCACACTAGAACAGCCCCAGAGGTCCCAAGCACCAGGTCTAGTTCTGTAGCTGTTGACTCTACCAAATGTTGCAGACCCAGGCTCCAAGCCAGCTTTCATATCAGACTAGACTATAGCTTCAGGTTCTCTGCCTACCCCAGCATCAGCCCAACCCATATGATCCTCAACTCAATTCCAACCCTCACAGTCTTAGACATCAGGTTAATCTCCACTTACTCAAGACCCATTTCTGCTCATTCACAAAGTCAGTCCCTACAGTCTTAAGATCCAGTGAACCCATAGATTAGGCTCACCCTAGTGGACAAGGAATCAAGCTGGTCCCTGTAGATTCAGCATCAGTTACAATTCCAGATACCCAGGCTAGATCCACCCCAATGTCAAGCAAACCCTCTCCAAATCAGGCTCACAACCTCTCATGGCACCAAGTTAGTTTCCATGGACCAGGCTTCAGGTTGGTCTAAAATCATAGCACTCAATCTTTCCTTCCAAACCCAAGTAACAGGCCTGCTCAATCTGACTCAGGCAACCAGCTAGCCAACCCAAGGACTCTAGCAAAACACTAAATATGATCCCCATCAGGTAATATACCAAAGATCTGTAGACAGACTGAATGGTGAGTGTTTTTATTTCTCTGAATCCAGAAGATGTACCAAGTTCTTCAAATGAGTACATGCTAGTACAAGTCCATAAGAACATGTAATCACCAAAGGTCTATGGAGTTGTTCAAGTTCACTGTTTCCTTATGGACTTTTTGCCTGAATTATCTATCCATTGTTGAAGGTTGAAAGCTTCAGGTATTATTGGATGGCTCTCTCTCCCTTCAGTTCTTTTATCATGTACTTTATACATTTAGATGTTCTAATGTTGGGTGCATATGCATTTACAATTGTTATACCCTCTGGTGAATTAATTCCTTTGTATCATGTGACAGGTTTTTGCTTAAAGATTATTTTGTCTATCATAAATATAGCCACCTCTGCTTTCTTCTGGTTATCAATTGTATATAGCATCTTATTCCATCCTTCACTTTCAACTTTTCTTTAAAGCTAAAGTGACTCTTTTATTGGCAGCATGCAGTTGTTCTTATTTTTTTACGTTATTCATTATTACGCACTTTTTAAAAATATTTTTGTTCTTTTGACTGGTTAATTTCACATTGTTTTCGAAGTTGCTGGGTTTTCTTCTGTTTGATTTAGCCTGCTATTGAAGCTTTTCTATTGAATTTTTCACTTTAATTACTGCATTCTTCACCTCCAGAATTTCTGTTTGGTGCTTCTTTATATTTTCTGTTTCTTTGTTGAACTTCCATTTTGTTATTATACTGCTATATTGATATCACAGCAGTATCTATCTGTGTTCTCTCGTAGCTCACCAAGCTTCTTTAAGATGATTATTATGAATTCTTTGTCATGCAGTTTGTAGATCTTCATTTCTTTAGGACTGTTTATTGGCACCATATTTTATTCCTTTGGTGATGACATGATTCTTATGCGCTTGTACTGAATTCAGTAATTACAGAAAGCAAAATCAACACACTAAAATTACTATCATTTCCATGAATTATCTAAAAAAGAAATCAAGTAAGTAATACAATTCACTATAGTATCAATGAAAGTAAAACACTTCAGACGAATTTCAACAAGACACAAAAAATGTATATATTGAAAATTAAAACAATGATGAAAGAAATTGAAGAAGATACAATTCAATGAAAAGATGTGTTATGTTGAGGATAAATGTTACTCAGCTTTTTTTGTTTTTGTTTTTGTAACTGTAACAAGTACCTGGGATGATGAACTTAATAACAAGAAATACTTTGGTTCACAGTTTTAGAGATCAGTACATCATCAAATGGCCCTGTTGCTTTGGAGTTGTGGCATGGAGTGCATCCTGAAATGAACACATAGTGGAGGAATTCTGTTCACCCATACCTGGGAATGAAAGAAAGAGAAAGAAATTGAAAAAATAAACTAAAATCCACATGAGACCACAAAAGATCGTGAATAATTAAAGCAAGCTTCAGCACAACAACAAAACTGGAAGCTCTACAGTACTTGATTTTTTTAAGTGTAGCACAAAACTATAGCAATCAAAATAGCATGGTCCTGGTGTAAAAACAGACATGTAGCTTAGACCAAGAAGAGAAAGTCTACAAGTAAATTCATGCATTTACAGTCAATTTGTTTTCTTTTCTCTCTCTCTCTTTTTTTTTTTTTTAACAAAGGTGTGGAGTATACAATGGAGAATGGAAGGAAAATATCAATAAATGTCAAATGAAAAACTGGATATTTATATCAGAAATATGAAATGGGATCCTATATACAAAAACTGACTCAAAATGGATTTAAGACTTACAAGTGAGAGAGAAATGATAAAACCTATGAGAAAACAGGGACAAGTTTCCTAACATTGTGTGGGCAATGACTTTTTGGATATGATTTCCAAAGCACAGGACAATGAAAGCAAATAGACAAATGGAATTTCATCATACTAAAAAGCTCTTACACAGCAAAGAAAACAACAGGGAAAAGAGACAGCTGTAGAATAGGAGAAAGTGTTACAACCCATGCATCTCTATGGGCTTAATACCAACATTAGTACACAATTCGAACAACTCAAAAGCACAAATACGTAATATGATTTTATTTATTTATTTGTATTTATTTACATATAATAGTTTTTCAGGAGGGATACACTGTGACATTTACATATGTGCTTAGAATATATCTTAATTAGATTTACTCCCTCCATTTTCAACTCCCTCCCCAATAATATGATCTTAAAATGGGCTAAAATCCTGAATAGACTTTTGTAGAATATACTAAATACAAATACAATTTTTATTTCTCAATAAAACTGGGGAGGGGAAACTTACAGAAAAAAAAAGAATTGAGAATTGTATTCAGAGCCAGGTAACTTGGCAGAGCCCTTAGCCTGTCACTGCAAACTAGTTACATCAGTTTCCAAACCCTTAAATGAATAAAATCTCTCATTCATATGGTTGAGAGGACTAAATGAAATAGTGTCTTAAAGTGTTTAGCATAGATTTTATGAAGAATGAATACCTGTTTAATCTGTGCCACTGAACATGAAAAGTCCCCACAAGTTCATGTGTTGCAGGCTTGGTCCCTAGTTGGGTATCTTGTCCTTGGCCCCTTTATGTCTTTCTCTCTCTCTCTCTCTCTCTGCTTCCTGGCGACCCTAAGATGAGAAACTTTGCTCTGCCAGGCCCTTTCACAATGATGCTCTTCCTCACCATAGCCCAGAAAAAAACAGAGCTGGCAGACCCATGGACTAAACCCTCTGAAATCAAGAGCCACAATAAATCTTTCTTCCTCTTAAATTGTATCTCTCGGGTATTTGCCACAGTGATGAAAAACTAACACTTTTGTCTAAGGCCTGTTTAGCCAAGATATTTTGGCTTTACCAATTACTGTATAGAATTGCATATAACATGGGAGTTAACAAAAATTAAGAGGGTGATATGTGCAAGTAAAAAGGAAAATAAAAGAGAAATGAGATAAGACTTCATTTTGGATTTCCAGCCAGCTAAAAGAATTGAATGGTGAATTATCTACACTTGTAACTTGAAAAAATAAATTAGAATTGCAAGAGAAAAAAAATCTCAACTTAGACTTTTTGCAAAAACTCTTTCATCTAAATACAAAAGGATTAAAACTTCTAGACTTTTCCAATTTTATTTTACAGAGAAAAGGAGAAAAAATTATAGAGTGCTTATACAGCTCTTGTCAATAGGAAGTAACAGATTAGTTTCTGGACAGAAAATTGTGGTAGGAACTTGGGGAGAAGAGTATTCTTTATTGTTTGTAGTAAGTAGCTAGCAAAAAGGAGTAGTTTGATGTGATTAGCAGCTTTAAGGAGATAGGCACTGCTTGGTGTTTGTTGAGATTCTCAGAAATGTAAATTGTCAGTTTTCATCAAATTTGGAAAATTTTTGTCTAATATTTCTCTTGCTTCTGGGTTTCAGGAACTTGATTACATCAATGCTAGACTCTAATATTATTCCAGGAATCAATGAGACTCTATTCATGTTTATTAGACTTTTACTCATGTATTTCATTTTGTGTGGGTTCTAGTACCATTTCAGTTACATAGTTTTTAATTAAACACCTTTCTTTTCTCTTTTTTTTTCTCATCATGCTAATGTTTTCCTTTAAACTTTGGAGTGCTTAATATAGTTATAAAAGCTATTTTGACATGTTTGCTAATTGCATCATCAATGACATTGTTTTAAAATGTAGATTTATTATTGCAGTCTGAAATAGCCAAAAACTCAAAAGATGATTGTAAATGAAAAGATAGCTTACTCTACTCACAGATCTCAAGCAAATGTCAGTTCATGCCAAGACAGCCACTCAAGAAAGCACTAGGCTTGGTCTGGAGGCAAAGTGAGCAAGGGGAAATGTGGATAACAGCCTTTAGTGTAGCTTCCATGAGAAGGAATAAAAAACAGGTTTAAGATTGGCTACTTAGAATTTTGGTTGGCTGTAGTTCATGGGGTTATCCCTGGTTGCCTTTTCCTTGGTCTTGGGGTGATTGTGCAAAATAGTGGCCCTGAATAAAAGTATTAAAACCAGCCAATTAATCAGAAATAAACTATAATTAAGCATAAAAAGCTAGAGCCTTCACTATTCATAAAACTATTAAGTAGAGTTAGGCATACAAGCCAAATATTTGGGCAACAGTGATATATGAAGAGTGAGATGGCTGCACAAAGTTTAGACCAACAACAAAATTTGTAAATGAGATGATATTTAAATAGAGGAGTAGGGCCTGGAAGTGTCTGTGAGGGTCTCACAAGATGTATATGCCTCAGCATTTGAACATCCAGCTACTAGATGCTTACCATCCTTTAGGGATAAAGATAAGTAAACAGTGCTACTAGAAGCATGTTTCTTCTGTGCTATGAGAACCACTTATATGTAAATCAGTCATTAGTCATAAAGAAAATCTCCCAAGAAAAGCTATTAACTGAGGAAAAACTGATTATTAAAATTTTGTCAAAGCTGTCACATAGTTGGAAGAGAAGTTCTAAGTAATTCACAGTAGAAGAAAAAGCTTGTATAAAAACTAAGCAGCACAATATTGAATATTTTTGGAATAAAAAGTATAATAGTTTGTTACTTCTAGAACATGGTGGTCAGGAAGAATGGAGTATGGATGGTGGCAAGACTGAATAAGCAGGAAGTGGCCCGAAGTCGTGCTTGAAATACAATATGAAAGGGAGGGTGTCATATTCTAAGAGCAATAGGATACCTCAAATGGTTTTCAGTTGTGGACTTTTATGAACATGAAGCTCAGAAAAGAGATCTGAGGATAGAAGTATAAGCAAAATATTCACCGTGTGTATTAGTTTGCTAAAGCTGTAATCACAAAGTAGCACAAAATAGATACTTTTAACATCAGAAAAACAGTTCTAGAGCGTAGAAGTCTGAAATTACATTATCAACAGGGTTGTTTTCTCTGTATCTTCACATTAACTTCTCTCTGTATGTGTCTGTCTTCCCATTTCTTTTCCTTATAAGAATACAATTATATTGACCTTATTATAACTTGATTACTTCTGTAAATATCCTATACTCAAAGAGGTCACATTTTAAGATATTGAGGACTTCAACATATGAAATTTGGGTGGACAAAGTTCAACTGATTGTACCTTGCATGTAAGACTTGGGAAGATAGAGGGACTAAGTTATGCAAAAGTACACATTGGCTGGAAATAAACCACTCATTGTATAGATTCACCCACCTCTGAAGGAAATAAAAGGGCTGCTTAAAAAAGCAGCCAGTGGTTTTAATATAATATGGATTAGCTTTGGCAAAGTTATGAAGCAGAAGAACATTGTATTGAGGTATCTGCCCCTAATATGCTATGATTTAAAAAGAATTTTCCACCCATTTTGACTTATGCATTGTCTAATTAAAAATGAATTACAATCTCATCCCTCATGACTTGGTTATTGGGCTATAGAATTACCTATAATTTTATTGTCTTGTTACCAAATAAGGTTAACGATCATTTTAATCTATTTCTTCCAGCCATTAAGTCAGGGTGTGATTAAACAAAATTCCATGAATAATCCTATCACTATGAAAAAAATCTGTCCCACTATGGTTTGGCATTCAGTTGGTTACATCAGATGCTGTTTCAAAAGTTTTTTCTCAACAACAATAAAATGCACAGTCTTGATATTCCCACTGAGGGCAAACCTAATTGTTTTGACCTAAAACTAGCACTAATGGGAAAGTTGTATAAAAATCCCACGCATGTTAAAATAGATGTGCTGCTCTTATCCTCTAAAGGAGCCAATACTGGAAACATTACTAAAATGAAAAGTTTTAATATTTTTTAGTTTAAGAATTAAGTGCTAATTTATTTCTCTCCTGAATTTGTTAGAAAGTATTTTTATTGCTTAAGGTACTCCTTAGGAAATCAGGATTCTGGACATTCATGTAAAATTATGCTATTTTGAACCTTTTCTAAGTCTTTGACTTCATTATGCTTTCTCACAGCTGGACCAGCTTTCGATAGAAAACAGGGCAGTTGATAAATCTGGAGTCTTAAATAAACTTTCATGACAGAAGGAGAGACTGACTCCTACTATTTGTTACAACTCCCAAGTACTCTAGCTTGGAGTGACTTCTACTCTTGATAAATCAACAGTGTCCAGGTGTGGAATCTGAAAACAAAGACTGCTCATCTTGGGTCAGATGATGTCACCAAATAAATCCATTATGGTCAGGGACCTAGGGAAAAATTGAGCATGTTGGAGCTCACGTGAACCACATGCTTGAGTGCAAGGAGTTGAGTGGAGCAGGGAAGAAAGAAATAATTTCCAGAAAAGAAAGTGCTGAGTAGACATTCCCCCAAATAGATGTCCTTTAATTTTGTTTCTTTAAATCTTGCTTAATTTGTATATTAGTTCATTGATAGGGCTTTTTTTGGGGGAGTGATACTGAGGTTTGAACTCAGGGCCTCATGCTTGCTTAGGCAGGCACTCTACCACTTGAGCCACACTTCCAGCCCTGTACTCATATTTTCACTAAAACTGTTTTGAATATCTCATTCACAATATTGTTCTAGCATTTGGAAATCAGACAACAAAAAATCCAAAGGCCATCATGAATCATGATGCTTACATTCTGCTGTGATTTTATAGGTGGGCAAGAAATAAAAAAATGAATAAATACCTTGTCTTATGAGGGTAAGAGTCACAGAGTAAAGTGAAACCAAGGAAACCAGACAGTGTGTGTGCATCTTAAGTAAGTGATTGCTTCATTGGTAATGTGATATTTGAATAAAGACCAGAAGGAAGAAAGGAGTGGCCCATAAGTGTCCCTGAGGGTGAACATTCTAGTAGAGAGAATTTTTTTAAATAATCTGCAATGTACAAAACTTGTTTTGTTGTAATCATGGTAGATATGTAGACTACCATGCTTTAAATTTTATTTTTCTTTAAATAGAATATAATCAAATATAAAACCAAATAAAGGATTTTGCTAATCTTAGATTCAGTTAGTCTGGCCTATCAAAACTCTCAAATTTAAACATGTGCCAATTGTCCTTGTATTAGCAGGATAGTTAGAAGAAAATAGTTCAATGCACATTAACATTTGAAATTAAAACCTATAACATAATAACAGGTGATTAAAAAATGTGTATCTACCCTCCAAACTTCTCTTGATTTGTGTCGGAACTCCCACAACTATTGATATGTAAAGGGTCGGTGTCCCTTAAATGACTCTAGTTGGTCGATAATACAGCCATCTTTTCCCCAGCTGTAACAAAGCAATTAAACATTAATATGGTTCAGTGAATTTTAACATCTCTATACTGTATCCTGATTGTACCCTTCGACAGTGATGGGCAATGTCCCTATTATCTTAATTTTTAATTATGGAAAGTATAAAGATAATTTACTGGGGAAATTAGAGCCTGCAGACATGGATAGTTGTGGTCATTATGGTTGTTTTGCGATGTTGGTTTACCAGGCAAAATAAAAAGGATGTTTGCATTTCTCTCAAGTTTTCCTGAAGACTCCAGGGACATAGACTCTCAGAATCATGATAAATAAATAGGGTTTGAAAAAGACTGACAATAAAGTGTACCAGTCATTTAAGAGAATCTGATTAAGACATCTTGGGAAATAAAAACTTTAGCAGCTGCTGGCAGTCATGTCTTTGTTACTATTTTATAATTTCTTGCAAAGAAAGCTATGTCACTGCTTCTCACAGATTCCTCGAGTTATTGCTCAAGCAAGTGGACTGGTGAAAACAGAATGCCAAAGTCTGTCTCTCCTTTCATTTTAATTCCTTCTGTGTACTCTGATTTTTTTAAAAAATTGGAATTCTACCAAAGCACTGTTTTGACCTTTTTAAGTTGAAATGTCTGTTATCTAGTTCTGTTACTTCTAAAGAACTTTGATATCAAACTCAAAACACAAAATATTTACTGAGGTTAAATTCATGTTTGCATATCATAAGATGCATTTTTATGTTCTTTGATTATGCATAAACATTTGTTTTACAATGTAATACTGTTTTATAGATTTATTTTTTCAGCAAATATGATTTGAAAAATGAACTTAAGAACTTTTAGCATAAATTAATATCTTCAAATTATAATTTGTTAATTACTGTTGTTGTAATTGCTTAGAGCTATATGGTTAGAATGTGTAAAGAAAAATACAAGTTGACTAATTTCTAATAGTAATCCGCAGCTGAAGTAATATGTGTCACTTCCAGGAAGAGCTATTTTATTGCTCTGTTTGGTTCTGTATCACTCTCGTGGGAATTACGATGGAGGTACCATAAGGTTAGTTGAAGCAGCCTTGACTTCTGGGTCAAGTAATGGAGACAGGTTGTTCTTGATAGTCACTGTGACCCAGTACAATTTCTGTAAACAAGAAAAAAAGCATTAAAAGTATTGAGTCACTTAGGTTGTGCAGTGTTTTTGTTTTTTTTTTTCTGCTCTGGCATAATTTAGTTTATCCTGATTAATTCAGATATTGGCACTAGAATTAGTATAGTGCTAAAAATAAAAATAAGAAAAAGCTAAAACAAAGCCTCCCCATCCTTACGACATAGACTTAGTTACTGGCCAGTGTTGAGCTTTTAGGGCTACGGTATTAGAGTTTGGAAGTGTGACAAAAGATTTCTCATCTTCAATATAAAAAGTACCGTAAACTTCATGTTCGTGCCAGTGCTTTTTGGATGTGGAGATTATGTGGAGAGCAGAGGTGGATGTTGTATGTACTCTGGCTGAAAACCTAAAAGTTTAGGAACCAAAATCTTCTTTCATGGTCTCCAAGCAAATCTACCTGACCTTTGCCCCAGTGGAAAACATTATTTTTATTTTACTAGAAAACAATTATGCCTTCTGCTCCATAGCTTCGTAGAAGACATTACATATTCCAAAGCTGCGTCCATATGAAAATCCTTGAAAAAATAGTCTAGAACAAAGGTAGCTGGTGCTTCTTCCTAGAAGACATGCAGAAACCTAAGAAAGTCAAGAGAATATACTCTGCTGATTCAGTCTTTCAACACTCATTGCAAATTTACTCCATCATGATTTTTTTTTCTGGACTTTATCAGTTCAATGTATTTTCTTCCTTTTAACGCTAATGTATTTTGTGGGTTTGTTTTTAAGACATAGATTAGCTTGCACTTTTTAACCGTTTCTGCCTTTCTTTATCATCTTACCTTCTGAGGACTGAAAGTTTCTCTGGAGCAAGTACTATGTTACACTCATTTTTATATCTGTTACAGGAGATGTGTCTTTTATTAAGCTTCTACCCATTTTTTTCATAGAAAATATTTTGCTAACATAATAAATATCATATGGGATTCTTCTTTATTAATTGGATAATCAACAGTCCTACAGTGAGATATGGTGAGTAGATCAGAATACCTAAAAGGTATTAATATGACTTGTAAATATAATTTGCCTCTATCAAATGGCATCTCCAAAATATTAAATAGTAGGAGACATTTTTGTGGTGCTAGGATCAAACTCAGGACCTTGTGTATGATAGGCAAGTGATCTATGACTGAGCTACATCCCCAGCCCTTGGTATTTTTTGTCAGGATCTCAATATGTAGTACAGGATGACTTTGAATTCCCTATGTAGTTCAGGCTGGTCTTCAATTCCCAACCCTCCTGCTTCTGCCCCAGGACTACTAGGGTTACATATGTACACCAACATATCTGGCTAGAAGATATTTTTAATATAGTGCATTACTGATGAAAATTTAGATCATTCTGTGTTTACATTATTTAATTAGAAGTTTTACCTACTTTTATGTTACTATCCCAATCAACTTTTACTGGTACAATTAGGAATGTGTTACTTTTCTACTGGTTGCTAAAAACTGTATGAAGCACTTCATAACATTGATTCTCTTATCATTTATCAGGATCCTATAATAGATTTTTATCATAATTTTCAAATGAAGAAATGTGGGATTATGGAATAAACTATTGAAATTTAAGTAGCAAGTAAATGGTATGGTGGAACTTCAAACCCTCTTTTATTTAATGCTATCGTGTGAGTTCTTAGTCATTTCATTAGCATAATGATCTGGCTATTGAGATTGTAGATATTTACCAGAAAGTTTACCATGTTGACTTTATTTTAAACCAAGTGTCCAATTTAATTTAACAAGTTGCAGTGACCTATTGTATTCTCAGTCATAAAGAAGGACAACTCTCATGATATGTGACTATGAATTATTTTCACTTCTTTACTAGTGTATGTAGACTATTAATTATAAATCATCTCTGAAAACAAAGAGAAGTAAAAGAATCAATTATCAATTTCTGGAACAAGTCTCAGTCTTGTGAAAATAAAGTAGAAGACATTCTAGGTAGGTTTTTTCAAATGCAAATTAATATAATAACTTTAAGTATGCTGACAGTTCAAAATCAGTTTTTAGAATTCAAAATTAACATTTGTTTGACTGATGCTAATTTATATATGGATCATCTCAAATATTTATCTTTTTCCTGGCAAGAACACTCAAAATCCACTCTCTAGGCTGTTTTCAAGAATACAGTACATTGTCATATAGTCCTGTTGCTCATGGGGAAGGATAAGAGATTTAGAGATGGTTGCTTGGTGAGAGTGCCCTTGGGCATCTGACTCCAGTGCTCTGATTTGTATAGTTTCACTTTGGTGTTTGAACCCAAGCCTCCTAGACACATTGCCTTTCTCTGAACTAGAGACATTTTTTTAAATGGAGGAAATTATCTTCTCTTTCATGTCAAGACATGGTATTTAAGTCTGGGCGACTTTTAAAGTATGAGACTTTTTTTTTTTTTCCGTAGGATTTGGCTTTACTTGCCTTTTTCCTTTAACATACTCTCACCCTGCCAAGTTTTGAAATTTTCATGCTCAGGTTATTTGGAGGTTTGTTTTTCTGAGTGCAAATAGAGTTCAAGTTTCTTAAAATAGGAGAAATCTTTGCTCCCTTCCCCCTCATATTAAAAAAGTGCTTATGGTTCGACACTATTTGATTTAGGTTAAAGCTAAAAATAAATTCTTCCAAGTCATGACTAAAGAAGGAAAACTTTTCCTCCAAAGTGCTTTTTAAGAAAGTCATAAATGAGTGTAAGGGAGGTAGATGAATATGACTTTTGCATTGAGATTTCACCTTGATAAAATAGCTTCCTCTGAAGCAGATGCCAATGGCTCATGCCTGTCTGTAATCCTAGCTACTTGGGAGGCTGAGATTGGGAAGACTGCAGTCCCAGGCCAGTCTGGGTAAAAAAAAAAAAAAAAGAGTTCAAGAGACCCCATCTCATTGGAAAAAATCTTGGGTGTAGCATGGAGTGTCTGTCATCTCAGTGATAGTGGGAAATCTACAATAGAAGAATCATGGTCCAGGATCACCTAGACAAAAAGTGAGCCCCTATATCCAGGGCAAAAATGGATAGAGATGTGGCTATATTACACCTGTGTAACCAGCGTGGAGTCTTGAATACAAGACGAAAAACAGAACAAAACAAAACAATCCTCTTGAAAATAGCTACAGTGTGAAGGCAAAACTAAGAAAACATTCAAATCTGTGAGCTTCCATTAAAACCATCAGGCTGTCAGTAAGCAATTTTTAATTTTTCAGTCTTCAAAATAGGGTGCTGATTTGCACACATTCTTGAGAAATCAAATTGCCAGGAGACATTGGTCAAGGAATACAAAATATCATTTAAACAGGAGGAGTAAGTTTAAGAGATCTTCTGTACAACATGGTGACTATAGTTAATGACAATTAATTATAATATTTTTTGCCTTGATGATATAAAATCAGATCTATTTGTTTGTTGTAGTGGCTCTACAATAAATAAAATGTCAGACGACATGCAAAGCTGCGTCTCACGTTGAAGTTTAAAAGGGAGTTTAAACTGACACTGGAACTAGAACTGGAGAACATCATCTTGTGTGAGGTCAGCCAGGCTCAGGAGGCAAAAAATCGTATGTTGTCCCTCATATGTGGACTTTAGGTCTAGGGCAAAGGCAGTAATGTGGTTGGACTTGGGTCACATGCTAAGGGGAGAGCACATACGGATGGAGTGGGGATAGGTAGGAAACCCAAAACTTGAAAGTGTTTGATGTCCCCACTGCAGAGGATCTAATACAGAAACCTTAAAATGACAGAGGTCAATATGGGAAGGTGACCTGGAAGTAGGGAAGAGGTCAGGTAAAGATGAATCAATTCAGGTTGTAATACACTTGTGCATGGAAGGAATGCTAAGAATCTCTCTGCATAGCTATTGTTATCTCAACTAGCAAAAACATATGTCTTTCTTATTGTTTTTGTCTTCACTTCAACAAAATTGGAGAAAAAGCCAGATCAGGTTCTGCCTGGAAGCGAGGGGTTTAGGGGGGAGAGAGAAGGGGCAGGGGACAGGGGGCAAGGGGGAGAAATGGCCCAAACAATGTATGTACATATGAATAAAGGAAAAAAAAATCCAAACCATGACATGACAGGGCTGTCAACTTTCAGAAGTGGTCAAGATGCCCATGAGCAATCTTAATCAGGCTGGGCAAAGACTCAGACAACAAATGACACTGTTCAAGTCCCCAGGAAAGGGACAATATTCCTGATAGATAGGGTCTACAGCCCCTTGTCAGCTCAAAGCAGTTACTGAAGGTGGATCACCTCCTTTCAGTAACCCCCAAAAAGAATTTTTGGAATATTTTCCCTCAACAGGAATTTGAAGGATAATCTGGGACTCCTCCTCTTAGCTCAAGGGCTTCTCACTGCAGCCCACAGGTGAGAGGAGCCATATCTCCAAGTTCAAGGTGATATAAAAATGACCTACCAAGAGGCCCTGGGCCTTCTTTCCCTTTCCTTACCTGGCAGAACGGGTGACTGCCCTTCCCTCAATAAAGCTATCCTACCTCACCCCATTTGAATGCTCTGGTTGGTTTCTTCCATTTGGAGCACAAAAACCAGGATCATCTGGTCACAGACTGTACCAGCACTGTTAGTTGAGGCTGTACTTCCTGATACTGGTTCAGTACAATTTTCTGATGTCATTACAAAAAATAAATTTCTCTTAATTTAACTTAAAAAAAAATAAAGGGAGTTTATTGAAAATGCTTCTCTAAATCTGTTAAGTAGAAGATCAGTACTTATTCAGTTCAAATGTGAGGTAGAATCGATATCTTTCTCTCCACAAATTATATTCTGGAAGATTGTTAGACTCTTAATCAGCAATATCTGTGGAATCCATGCAGCCTGAAAAGATTTGCATTAACTTCAAAGGATTGTAATTTATTCATTTGGAAACTTTCACTACCAAATCCTATTCTTGGTGTAGTGCTATATACAGTAATATCAAGCACATTATAGAAATGGTTAAGAATAAGAAGGTTCTTGTCCTTATGAAATTTAAAACCTAAGGCAGTCTATATATAAATATGATTGAGCGCAAAGTCATCTGAAGTGCTAAGCTATATTAAATGTGTTTAATGTTCATTTTCTTTGAAATCTTTCTTCAAGATTCAACCAACACTATCCCATATCCCATAGCATAAAATTATTCTGTTTTAGTTGCTCTTTCTTGAACCTTTCCTTAGATTTTTGCGTATTTGTTCTCAGATAATACAGGCGAATAGGACACAGGAGGTAAAGGATTGACCATGAGACCTGGGAATGGCTTCATCAGCGTGCAGTCTGTCCACCTTCTCAGAAAGGTTCTGGTCTGCTGTCACCATCTTGAAATCCTTAGTAATTTTTTGCTTGAACTTTCATCTTTTCTGTTTTTTTTTTATATTTTATTTTATCGTTTTTACATTTGCATACATTGTTTTACATTTGTATACATTATTTGGGCCACCTCCAGGCAGAAATTGTTCCTCCCTCTTGTTCTCTGATCTTGTTAAAAAAAAAACATAAAAGATAACAAGAAAAACATGCTGCTTTTACTAGATCAAGATTAGGATAGCTATACAGGGAGACTCTTTGTGTTGTTTCCAGGTGTATGTGTTTTGCAACCCAAATTGGTTCATCCCTACCAGACCTCTTCACTATTTCCTGGTCCCCTTCCCATACTGGCCTCTGCCAGTTTAAGATTACTTTATTCATTCTTAAACAGTGAGCACATCAACCACATTCAAGTTTTAGGTTTCCTTCCCTTTCCTTATCCCTCCCATGTGTGTTCTCCCCTTAGTGTGTGACGCATGTCCAATAATATTACTGCATTTGTTTTATGTCTGTAATCTGCAGATGAGAGAGAACATGCAATTTTTGGCCTTCTGGGCCTGACTAACTTCACTTAAGATGATGTTCTACAGTTCCATCAATTTACCTGTGATTGACAAAATTTCATTCTTCTTTGTGGCTGAATAAGATTCCATTGCTTATAAGTACCACATCTTATTAATCCATTCATTGGTAATGGAGCATCTTGGCTGTTTCCATAGCTTGGTTTTGTGAACAGTGCTGCAATAAGCATGGATGTGCAGGTACCTTTGTAATAACTTGAGTTGCATTCCTTTGGGTATACACCTAGGAGTGATATTGCTGGATCACATGGCAGATCTATGTTAAGTTTTTTAAGAGGCCTCCATATTGTTTTTTAAAGTGGTTGCACTAGCTTACATTCCCACCAGCAGTGTATGATGGTTCCTATTTCCACCCGCATCCTCACCAATATTTGTTGTTGGTGGTGTTCTTGATGGTAGCTATTCTAACAGGAGTGAGGTGGAATCTTAGCATGGCTTTGATTTGCACTTCTTTTATAGCCAGGGATGGTGAGCATTTTTTCATGTGCTTTTTAGCCATTTGGACTTCATC
The DNA here is from genome assembly GCF_047511655.1 of Castor canadensis. Classification (NCBI taxonomy): domain Eukaryota; kingdom Metazoa; phylum Chordata; class Mammalia; order Rodentia; family Castoridae; genus Castor; species Castor canadensis. Next base: position 16,749,712 of record NC_133390.1, on the reverse strand, counting down.
CTTTGAAAAAGTTCTGTTTAGTTCAGTTGCCCATTTCTTTATTGGTTCATTGATTTTGGGAGAGTTTAGTTTTTTAAGTTCCCTATATATTCTGGTTATCAATCCTTTGTCTGATGTGTAGCTGGAAAATATTTTCTCCCACTCTGTGGGTGGTCTCTTCAGTTTAGAGACCATTTCTTTTGGTGTGTAGAAGCTTTTTAATTTTATATAGTCCCATTTGTCCATTCTTTCTCTTAGTTGCTGGGCTGCTGGGGTTCTACTGAGGAAGTCCTTACCTGTATCTATTACTTCCAGAGTATTCCCTGCTCTTTCCTGTACTAACTTCAGAGTTTTGGATCTGATATTAAGATCCTTGATCCATTTTGAGTTGATGCTACTAGAGGGTGATAAACATTGATCTAGTTTCACTTTTTTGTGATAGATAACCACTTTTCCCAGCAACATTTGTTGAAGATGCTGTCATTTCCCCATCTCATGCTTTTGGCATCTTTGTCAAAGATTAGGTGACTGTAGTTGTGTGGATTCATATCTGGGTCCTCTATTCTGTTCCAATGGCCTTCATGTCTGTTTTTGTGCCAGTACCATGCTGTTTTTAGTGCTATGGTTCTGTAGTAAAATTGGAAGTTGGGTATTGTAATACCTCCAACATTGTGCATTTTATGAGATGCTTAACTGAGCAATGGAAAATGTACTCCACATTTTCATTTTCTACTGACCTCTAAAAATTATGTAACTTTCTCTGATTAGATCAATCACTTTGCATGCCTAGGATCATTGGTACCTTAGAGACGTTATTTCCTCCATTTCTTTATGATCATCAGACCATGCAATCAAATTGAGTATCAGTTGGGCATTCACAACTTTGAAAATGTTGAACAATGAGCTAAGCTTCCATCGTAGGTTCCAAGATGATAAGCTACAAAAAAAAAGTTTCCTTCCCTTATAAATTGCGGTAAACCTGTCATAAAAGTTTAAATCCTGTATTAAATTGTATTGCTAAATACTTACGCCTTAAAATTAGAGTTGCAAACTAAGGGTCAGGGATCAAATTCTGGCTCACAATTATGATTTGTTTAACTAGAATATAGATTTACAAAATTTGAATTGTGTATACACTTCACTGGGGACTGAAGTTTGAGAGAGAGTCACATGGCCTAACCGTATAATTGTCTTTTTCAGAGAATTTGTTTACCATTCCTGGTCTGTGAGAGTATTTGAAATTGCAGTTTTCAGCTCTACACTTTAATGTCTACATCAATTAGCACATGTCTAAATCACCTGGAAAGCTTTATAAAACACAGATTGCTAACTCTATCACCTGAGTTTCTGATACAGAAGGTCTGGGTGGGATCTTGTGATGTCCAATAAATCTCCAGGGGATGCTGGTATCAGCAGGGACTGAACTTTGAAAGCCAGTGATCTAAAACAGTATCTGTCATGCTTGTTATTTGCTATTACCATAGTAAACTCCATCTACTCAGCTATGAATAAGACTACGTAACTGAAACATACATGCTTTCGTTGGTCAACTTAAGTATATGGACGGTTTAGCTGTGATAGCATGCATTAAATGTAGGAACTAATGAGTTTGCCATGTTTTTCTTTATAAAAGGGAAAATTCTTCTGCTATTCACCAGTATTAGATATCTTATTTACATGCTTTGCTTTTCCGTAAATAGTAAAATTGCTTTAAACTAATCTTTTGTTAACATGTTTTGCTTTTTCCCAAAATAGTATAACAACCTTAAATAATTCAATTTAAAATGTTACAAAGTTTTCTCCCCCCACCCCCAAATATCAAAAGCAATGAGGTAATGGAACAACATGGTTGGGGCTGGTGAAGATGGATTCATGTTGGATGGGCTCTTATCCTACTGTCAAGGGGTTTTATTTCCTTGAGCCTGTAATGCCAAGATTTTCCTAGATATTTTAGACCACAGAAATATCTTTAGGATACATGCAGCACTAAGCTGGAATCTGTGTGGGTTTAAAGTTTCCAGTGGAATAGAAGTCAACTTGAAGTCATTTCCAAATCAGTCTTCTCTTTGAGACCTAGAGTGTCAAGTCAATCAAAGAGGATTGCTCAGCAATCATCATCAACCATCAGCATCTCAAACTCACACCTTTTAGTGGATATGTGATACCCTACATTGGTGACAGAACCGGTTTGTCTGAACTTAATGTGTCCTAAAATCCCTCTTTATGTCTGCTTTCCATTTGTTTAATAACTTTGCCTGGTTAATGGAATGGGAGAGGACTTTAAAAGAAATGAGCATCTTAATTTTACCTTTTTTTTTTTGTTTGGGGAGTCAAGGGGAATTATTAACATGCTTTTATGGCAGTACCAGTGGAATTTTCTCTAAAGCTTGTCTTTAATGGTTTCATTAATTTTACTTATTCCTTTAACCACCATCAGGCTTAACAGCAGTTCATTTAGTTTTTATATTCAGACCATCCATTTTCCATAATAATGGGAGATTGTGAGGCTGAGACAAAATTAAATCCATACTCTATAATTATGTGTTTAGCCTCTCTAACCCCCTAGACTACCAAGTCACCTGGGCTGAAATCTGTCTCATTTATCTTTGTCTCACATAAGAGTGAACATAAAATTGCTACGTATTATAGTAGATATGTAATAAAGATAAGTCACCTTGAAATAATCCCCTTAGCCCCTTCTCTTTTATTAAAGATCACAAAGGTTTTTCTAAGGAATTCAGTAAAATAATGTTTAAAATCATTTAGCTCCATGCTAGCTAATAATTGAGCATTCAATCCATACTGGCTTTTAATTATGAATGGTTATTTTTACCTTTATTTTTATCTTTCATTATTACTATTTGTATAAATGGTTTCAACATCTCCTATAGTAAAGACTTTAATGAAAGATTCATTTACTAAACAAATTGAAATGTAATCCTTTCTTTTGCTCATTGTTTTGTGCATTCACTTATATTCCTGTAGCATGGATCATTGTTTGACATCAACAAAACATTTTAATCTGTGCTTAAGGATAATTTTAATCAAAGCTTAAGGATATGAAATTACCATAACTCATAGTATAGAACAGTTTCCTGTCTGAAGTGAAGAGGGAGGTGTGGCCCTTCATGGTATCTGAAGTAAGCATGCTCTGTAGCTTGAAAGATGATTTCATAGAGCTTTATTTTATTTCTTTCCTTTTCTTTTAGCTTAGCTGAGCTTAATTTAGTTTAGTTTAGTATTCACAGTGCTTTGGATAGAACCTAGACTCACACATGCTAGGCAAGAGCCCTACCACTGAGCTTCAAACTGTACAAAGTCATATTTTAGTCATTTAGGAACAAAATCTTTCAAGGAAAGTAATGTCCCAGTTGGTAATTTATGCTAATCCCTATTGCATGCTTTACTCACACATAATATTTCATTAAGTCTCCTTTCCTCTGAAGGTTTCAGTCACAAAATGGCCCTAGAACAAGAATCAGAAGACTTGTGCTACAATCTACTCTCTGCCTATTAACCAAGCAAGGTTATTCAGGTTCTCTGGATATCAATTGCCTCATCTGTAACTCAATAATCTATATGTTCCTAGGAATTCATGATCTTTCCTTCAAGTTGTACAAAAGGCTGCCCAGGTTGTGCACTGTGCAACTTAGGGTATAATTCACACAGATGCACAGCAGAGCTACCTGTTTCTTCTGCCTCTTTTCATCCATGATGACATGGGCATTCTTTGATAGTCTCGGGAAGAAGTGTGGTCTATTACAGGAATGACGTGTGCACTTCACCAAAAATGATCTAGGGAACATGAGGACACAAACCATATTTAACAGATTTACTTTCTGCTTTTTACCACTAAATCCTAAAATGGAAAGGCTTTGAGGGCTTCTCCAGATGTGAGGATTTATGGGCAGCTATAGAGCCTGTTTAGGGGAGGATTATAAAACTAAAAACATCAAAAATCTCATTAATCTAAACACTGCAGTTCTCTGTGTTGAGCAAGGAGTGATATCACTGACCTTTCCATGCAAATATATCTCATAGGCACGAGAAAGTCCCACCTCATGTAGAAGCTTGTGGTACTTCACATGTAGGAGAATGTGCGCCTGCCTTGTAAATCCAAACCTGCCCAGCTGTTAGCAATAAAGGGCTGTCTGTGGAATGCAGGACAGAGGCCACATTGCTTGTGTAGCACATCTTTTTTAAGAACACAATTGCACATTTCACTTCTCCACTTGATTTCACTCAACTCAGAAATTGCTACAGGAAAGAAAAAAAAAAAAGCATAATCACCACTCCTATTTACTGGAATGTTGCCAAAGGGAAATTAATGGACTTCTCTATAATTATTGAATATTCTCAATTGATGAATTATTTGAGCACTGTGGGATTTCATCTGAAGAGACCCTCATGGTCACAGAATCTTGAACTTAGTAAAAGCCTGGGATGCTATCTTGTCTATATATGACCCAGTTTAAGCATGCATGACCCTGGCTTCTCTTGGCTGTGTCCCTTGGCCTTCCATAGGGTCAGCACTGTGCCTGCTGATGTGGGGGCTACTTTGTTTTGTCTCCCTCTCCCCCTGTCTGACCCATTAAAACCATATTAGTTGTATTTCTTATGTTCACCTATGTGTTGAGAAGAGTCACCATGGACATTTGGCTTCTCAGATAGACTGAGATGGAGTGCTTCAAAGTGTGCACATTAGCATTGTGGAAGCAATGAGTGCCAAGCAGCTGAAAGAAGCTCAAAGATACGTTCTCACCTCTTCCTCTATCTCATAGACTCTTTGGAAATGTAGAGATATCATATGCTGTCCTGGAGACACTGTTTAGGAGATGCTGGCTAAGCAATTGGATGTGACTTTTGTTTGTTTGTTTGTTAGGGTGGTATTAGGGATAGAACTCAGGGCCTCATGCTTGCTAGGCAAGTGCCCCACCACTTGATCCACACTCCCACCTCATTTTTTGACATTTTTAGTTTGGTTTTCAGATGGAATCTTTCTCTGGACTTTCACCCTCCTGCCTCCATCTTCTTAGTGGCTGTGATTACAGACATGTGACATCACCTGGCTTCATTTAGCACTATTTGCTTTCCCTTGTCCTACTTTCTTATTTCCCTAAAATTGTACTTTTCCCTTTCCTCCAAAAACCTAAGGTATATGTTTTGTATTAGACTCTTTTTTACTCCCCAGAACTCAAGCAAGATTTGTTGTTTATAAAAGAGAAACAGACACAGAGCAATTGAGTTACTTTTCCATAATCAGAGTTGCAGAGTACATATTTACGATTCATTTCCTTGCACTCCTTATCAAGTGTCAATGGTAAAGTTACTCTGTTTTTGTCATCCACCTTAAGCAGTTCCCATAGCCTTCCACCTTCTGCAATTCACATGGTTTATTTTCTGTTATTCCCAACCCTATGCATTTGGGTTTGTCTTTATTTGCATATTTTCATCTCCTAATTTCAAATGCAGTATATGCCTTATTTCCATGTGAATTAAGTTCACTGAGAATAAGGAGATAATTTTGACTTTGACTTTATCCTCCAGAATTCTGAAGATAATGAAGGCCCCCTGTGAAGGCTTCATGAGGGGCTCTTCCCCTTGGTCACCTGAGGGTCCTGAGAAGCCTGTTAGAAACACCAAAGGACAGACTAAGACTTGAAACAGGTTTCTTGACTTTATTCTCTGCATCTTTCACCAGCACTTTACATTTTCCTTTTCAGTCTTATACTCATTCTTTCATATGAACACCAAGCACACCCTTCTGTCTATAAGGGAGCTGCTTCCTTACAGCTTTCAGAAAATTTAAAAACCTAGTATACTATTAAGCACCTTGATATCGTACATTACCAATTAACTCTTACTACATGCTTGTGATAAGTAGAGGGTTTTTTTCCTTAAGATTGCAAGTAAAAAAGAAATTATTATACTTGGAAAAGTAATGAATTCAGAATGAGCAGCTCAGATTTCAACTCTTGAAGTCATAGCCCATGAAAATTCTTTTACTTTTTATCCTCTTGCTCTCTCATTTAGGGTCTTGTTGCCTCATAGCTGGATTATAGCAATAGTGTGCTTTCATCTCTCTGTCTCTCATGTTTCCAAGGGCAGTGGCTCTGGCTTGATTATCTTGGTCACTGCTTTTATTTGTAGCATACCCTATCCAAGTGCTGTCACCAGCTCTTTATAACCTTTTGGGCAGCTCATCACAGTAAAGGATGGACACTTACAATCCATGCTACTGTTGAATATTTGCCTACTAAAAACTTTCAAATAAAAGTGGTTTCCTTGGTGTTGCCTGTATGCAAAGGTGGCCATGGACCTTATTTACTTTGTTTGGTCTAAGCTTTTGGTGCCTCTAAAAGGTCTTGTTCAGTTTTTCTCCACTGCAAAATATATGTTATCTTCCCTAGGGCTAATTTTTCCCAACTTGTTAAAGAGCAAATTGAAATTCAATTTCACATTAAATTGAATTAAACTTTCAGTGCTTATCTGAAGTAAATGTAAAACTGATTTAAGACAGTGCTGTACCTAGGTGAGGAGAGCACCAAGAGGTAGAACAAGAAACATTTGTCAAACACAATAAATATATTTCATTAAGGGCCTGGAAGGTTAATTATAAAGTGTTATATGCAGGTTGATGAATATTATAACTAAGTTATTTTGCATTTAAATGGAAGAGAACAAAGCTCCATATTTTTTATTTAAAGTTGCTTCTATTTCATTACCTTCTTAGAAAGATATGAAATCCTTCACATTTCATTATTTTTCCTTATATGGCACTAGGATTAATTTTTAAATACGTAATAACTGATATTTTCCTGCCTATTGTTATTTCTCCATTTTCTTTCATAGAAATTTCTTGACTAACTTTACTGTTGGGGATCATTATTATTTCACAAATAACACTTCAGTGGCATTGTGGAGAATAGTCATGCTGTTAAGATAACTTCAACCTTTCAATATTTTTTACCTTAGTTTTTGAGAAGAAAGACTATAAACATTGGAAACTATCTCTACACAGATTTAATTCCTGTTCTTAGGAGTGAAGTGATATTCTTCCATTGACATTCCTACTTCCTTCTACCATTCCAACCCTGTTTCTTCTTAAGAACTCAGAAAGATTTCAATATGTAAATTCTGTTATATTCCTGGGTTACAGTTGCCAAGCACAAGTGTTTTCTTTCCTTAAGTGTATCTTTCTTGATTGACTGTAGTTACAATTCATTTAAGTAACTGGGGCAAAATACTGACATTTTTAGACCTTTGTGGAAAGAACCCAAAAGTGCTATCAAATCAACCTAAGAGTTGTATGTAGATGATCACCTGGTATTCAACCTGTATAATTAAAATAATATCTTTTAGACTTTCTTGATTAAGGACAAGCATGCCAATTGAATTATGAAATAAACAATTCATATGGTTGAATATCATGAGGCTGAGTGACTATTAAATAGTTTCCAGAGGAAGATACTTTGTGTTTACTCCATTAATTCAGAAAAAAGAGGAAAGCCATAGCATCTGGAATTAAGACATCAGTTAGATATTTGTGTGTATATTTTTTCACATCTGAAACAACTTGCAACATTTAACAACACAATTCTTCATGGTTCTGTATTTCAGCCTTCATGCTTACATTATTTGATTCTGAACATTCCTAATAGTTAATTGATTAAGATTTCTTGAGAAAAAAAGATATCATTGCTTTTTGTTTTATCCTGATTTGATGTTTAGTGCCTGTGATTAAGTAACTTGGACATATATCTTACTTATAAAAGAGTGAGTTTTACTGGTTTTCAAAAGTTAGATCTGTAGGTAATTTAATAATACTGTTAATAGCTGCCTGGAATTTCACTCTTTAAAGAAAAAGAAACACCCTTTCTACCATCCTTGTGACACTGAAATGTGCTTTATGAAGTTTATTTAATGTTTGGCCATCCTCTGATATCTCATGGTACTTTTTAGAATTTTTACAATAGTATAATGCCCACACTTTAAAAAATATTATTCTTACATTTGACTGACTGAATAAATCTAATTATCAATTTTTAGTTGTGCATGGCAATACTGAAGAGTCATATCACCTTCCTCAACATTTCTGAATCATATTACTATGATAGAAACTATGTCTTAAAATTAAATTCCTGGCTTCCCTAAGTGGAGAGTGAAGGGGGAATACAGTAGAGGTATGTGAGAAAAACAACATAAACTTTTGTCCAACTATTAAGAGGTCATATCTTATGATAAATTGTAATCTGAAGGTGTTTTATCAACACCAAATATTAATTCATCTTTCCATTCACTTATTTATCAGTCACATTGCACTAAACTACAAATCAGGCATATATATTGAAAACTGAGTGATCAATCACCTATTTGTGATTAAAAGGTAACTAAAAAGCTGGGAATGGTGTCTCAAACCTGTAATCCTAGCTAGTTGGCAGGTTTGCTATTCCAGGCCAGCCCAGGTAACAAGTTCACAAGAGCCCATCTCAACCATTGGCTGGGTGTGCTGTCTCAAAAATAATCAACACAAAAAAGGCTGGTGGAGATGCTCAAATGGTAGAACACCTACTTAGCAAGTGTGAGACCCTGAGTTCAACCACCAGTATATTTTTTAAAAAAGTAAATAAAATGCTGTCTTTAAGTTAAACAAGCTCACAGTGAAAAGGAGTACCTCCTACATAGGTTAAATTGCATGCATTACACCATTCAGAAAATTAATAAAATTTTTGTCTTCCTCCTGAAATTTCTAGCAATTAAATTTTGAAAGCATGATATTTATGTATAGCAAGGGATATTTCAAAATCAAATCTGACAGAACAATTTATAGAATATGAATGAGGCTTTAAAATCTGGACTGAGCTCATTTAGAACAGGGACATTCTGATTAGTTTTGTTAACCAATTTACCCAATGAATCAAATCAAATGAAAATCTTAGATTCTTAATTTAGCTTTTAGTTCCAGAACAAGCTCTTATTCATGACTTGCTTTATATAATAACATGTTTTAAACATAACCAAATAGCCCACTTTTACCTAAAAAAATTGCCAATGCTTTGGTAATACTTATCATTTCTTCAGTGTTAATTTACTCCAATTGCTGTCATAATTTTATTTCTTTTTGCAAGATGATTTGTTTGAGTCAGGATCCAAAAAATGTTCCACACTTCATGTCTTGTGCACTCTGTATCTTGTAAGTATTTGTTAATGTCTGGACTTCATCTTACAATGCTTTCAAGGCCATAAATGATTTGTTCTTAGTTCATCTGTAGACTTCCTATGTCTTTGATGTTGCTGACTGCATCTTTGTGATGCAGTCACAAAGTTCCTGGTTAGATGCAGATTCTCTGTCAGTTTTATTTTCTAATGTTGTGACAAGAATCCTTCATAGGTGATTATAAGTTTTTTATCAAGAGATACATAGTATTTGGTTGTTTCTCTTTTCCTGACACTCTGTGCCCTTGGCAATTCTTATTTAGTTACTTTATTAGCATTGAATAAAATGATATCTTAATTTAGTCATTTCTTTCATTTTTAATAGTTAGATAGTTTTATAAAGAAGTTTTTTTCAAACTCCCAATTTATTCTAGGTGTAACTTATAAAGGAAAAGAGGGCTAATTATTTTTTTTCCTTTATTAATCAGCTGAAGCAAGAGTTGATTCTGAAGCAGCCTATGAATGTGAAAAATGACTATTTTTCCTCTACTTACCATTAGGAGCTCACGGACTTTGGCATAATTTCTGTATTTGAATCCATTGCAGTTTTTATTATATTGATATATATATTATTATTGGAGAAATTTTAATTGTTTCCTTTGAGAAAATCCTAGTAGTCTCTGGTCATTTCTTTACTTTCTGGTAAGGCAATACATTCTCAGGTCCCCTTGTGAATTTCCCATCTGAGGCTTCAGTCTGCTGTTTTTCCAATGACCCCTATGTGATTTACAGAGGGAAATAGTTATTAAAGATGCATAATCTGCTGGGTGTAGTGTATGTATAGTTTTTATGCATAGGCATATTTCCTAAGACTATCCTAGTGAAAACTAGTTTTTCTGTTTTCCTCCTATTTCTAGAATATGTTTTTCTGTGTACTTTACTACTAACTTTGAGACATAAGAGACAAAGGATGGGGAAAGTGATATTGTAGAAATTGATACTTGTTACTTTTAGGACAGAACATTTAAGAACCAGTGTGAGATTTTCCTTGGGGCATTCTATTACAGGGAATAGAAACTCTGTGTTTGTTAAAAGTCATATCAGATTTTGTCATTCATAGGTAAATGGATGGAACTGGAGAACATCGTCCTAAGTGAAGTTAGTCAGGCTCAGAAGGCCAAAAGTCACATGTTCTCCCTCATGTGTAGATTATAGACCTAAAACAAATGCAGCAATATTATTGGACATGGGTCACACTAAGGGAAGATGGCACAGGAGGGATAGAGGCAAGGGAAAGAAACCAAAAACTTGAGTGTGGTTGTTGTGCCCATTGTATAGGAATGAGTACAGTAATCTTAAACTGGCCAAGGTCACTATGGGAAGGGGACGAGGGATAGTGAAGAGGTCTGATAGAGATGAACCAATTTGGGTTGTAATGCATATAAGCATGGAAACAACACAAGGAATCTCCCTATATAGCTATTTTTATCTCACATTAGCAAAAAATGCCACATCTTCTTATTATCTTTCATGTTTTTCCTTCCACAAAATCCAAGAACAAGAAGGCAGCACAGTTTCTGTCCATAGGTGGGGAGAAGTTGGGTAGAGGGTTGGCTCAAATAATGTAAACACATGTAAGTAAATGCAAGAATGGTACCTGTTGATACTGTTCCAGGATTCGGTGGAGAGGGGATGATTCAAATATGATATATTTGATACATTGTAAGAACTTTGGCAAATACTCTCGTACACCCCCACCCAGCACTACAATAAAAAAAAAATCACATCAGGATGACGAAGCCGTCAACTAAGCTGACTGACCTCAGAGAAGACGGTCACCCCACTCTTGCACATTCCTCATATTGCTCACAGGAGCATTACTCCCTTCTTGTCTGAGCCACTATCATTTAAAATAATGCATTACCATACTATAATCCTGAATAATATCACATATCTTCTCACACATAAATGAAGGCTATAACAGCTTTCTGCCTTAGCTTAAATCCATGGTGTAAAATTAGCTAGTAAAGTTTATTTTGTATTTTTCACAAAAGGTGATTTATTCTCTATTAAAACTTTCTGGATATTTATATTTATTCTGACATATGGTTTTTAAAATAATAAAATTATAACCCTAAGTGCTGATTGCCTTGTAGACATACCTCTTGACCTTTCTCAGCAAGTCCTGATTTAAATTATTTTGTCCTGGTGCCAATCTGTGACACATATTAGGCTCACTGATTTTAAGTGAGCATAAACGTATTCTGTTATGTATGTATCCTGCAGAATATATCATTGTGTTGGTTTGACAGTGTTTCCATTCTTTTGGACTTTGGAGATACAAAGAATATTATCACATAGAATATTTTAATGTAGGTCTCTATAGCTATAAACTAACTTTGTTCTAGAAAATATATGATGTACCTGAGAATTCTAGGCCAAAGATATCTATGATTTCTGCTATCTGACTACACTTGATAAAGCCCTCTATTATGTGATATGAACAGCATGTAAAACAATGAGGACAAAAGGCAGACAATAAATCCTTATTAAATAAAGATTAAATGTTGCTGCTAAGGTTTATTTCTTTCTGTCAGGAATAGATTCATAATATTAAAATCATTTCAAATGCATTGACTTGAAAATTCTGAAAAGATTCAGAGTAAGAACAAAATTGGTACTTTACACTCTTTTTGTTGTTATTGTTGCTAAAACATGGTAGGTGATAATGGTTTCACCTGAATTCCCTTTACTGGCTGGCACACACCTTCCCCCAGCTGCTAGACTTGTGAACAGCATATAACCCTTCTCCCATGGCTACTGTCCTGGGAAGAAAGTTATACTCCAACACCAATACCAGGGACAGCCAACACAAATGGGTCATCAATATGAGGGTACAAAGCAGATCCCATTGCTTGAAGTTGAGACAACTCAGTGGCGTGGCTTTTGCTCCAGAGCACCCAATGGATCAGGTCAAGATTACACTTATCCTGAGACCACATTTCTCCCTCAGCATTTCCTCCCTCCTACATCATTCCTCCCACTCCCTTATACTCTTGTTTTCTTAAGGAGTATCCATGAATACAAAATAGGAATCCAAAAATCTGCTTTAGGCTCTGTGTCTAGAACATCTGATATAAAGCAGCTGGTTTGAGGAGTAGCCCTAAGAAAGTCTCTAAGGATGAGATTCTGGAATTGAATTTCACACTGGCTACTTGACAATTGGGACCACTCCACTGAAGGTAGGTGGAGAATCTGAGTATCCTATTCCTCAGAATACTGTGACAATACACTTGTTAAGCTTTTTCATTCAGGATGATATGAGAAAGAAGGCATATGGAAGGGATGCACTGCTTGTGCAATAGGTGTGATGCCTGAAATGAAGAAGGAAATGGTAAGCAGAAGATTTTGATGTTGGATGACTGGCTTATGACTGAGAGGTGAAAATGAAAGACTCAGTGTGATCAGACACAAATTCAAATGATATGTGAGTTGCTGAAGGTCTTACTGACATGGCTTCAAAGATCTCCCTGTCATCTATTTAAACATCAGGATTATACCTTAAGGGTATGAATGGCAGAATTCCAGACATGAATTCTATTAAATTCATTAAATCTATGCCCAAGTAAAGATTTTCTGAGGAAAATCAGGGTCCAAAATTTTGGCATGGAAATCCTCTTCAGAACCTTGAATTTTCCCATTCTGCTGAAACTGTTTGCCCGAACAAGTGTCCATGTCTTTGTTCAAAGACATACCCCCACCCCGCCCCATCCATCTTGCTTGAAGAACATCAAATAGCCTTCAAATATATTGGGTATCTTACAAAGCAATGCTGCTAGCTTAGTCCATTTATGCTGATGCAACAAAACACCTTAGCCTAGTGGCTTATGAACCATATTTTTACTTCTTACAGTACTGGAAGTTGGGAAGTTCCTGATCAAGATACTGACAGGTTTGTCATCTGGCTGGCTCCCGCTTCCTCACAGACAGTCCTTGCTTTACCCTCACATGGCAGAAAGGCTGAAGAGTCTTTTTTGGGCATCTTCTGAAGGAACACAAACCCCATCCATATGGGCTCAACCCTTATGAGCTAATCACCATCCAAAGACTCCACCTTCTAATATGGTCACCTTCAGGGTAGGATTTTTACAAATGAATCTTCAGGGTACATAAACATTCAGACTTCTTTCTCTCTGTTCAATCCACATTAACTTCTTACTTATCTACTTCATCCTTCTATAAACAAGAACAGGAACTCTACCACAAAGCTAATTAAGTAATAGTGCAAATCGCAGCTTCTGTGTCAGATGTGGTATTCATGAATGCAGATTAACATAGCCACTAATATGGTTGTTGATCTAGTAATGCATTATTTTTCAAAGAAAGCAGGATCAAAAGCAGTTCACATGTAATAATTAATGGAATTTATCCATTGTCTTGCCCTAAGGCTATGCTAAATCCTCTGCTTTTTGTCACAGTATATAGTGCAAAAGTCCCTGGTCCATATGGAAATTCTGCAAGCTCTCACTGACCCACAGTGTTGATGACATCCTGTTGACTTAACTAGTGAGTAAGTAATGTTAATTCTGGATGCTTTAGTAAGGAATATGCATTCTAAAGGATGGGAAATAAAGTAAAACATTCAGGAGCCTACTATATTGGTGTAATTTTTGGACTCCAGTATCTGCAGCAACCTGAAATAGGCAATCTAAAGTAAGGGACAAGTTATTGCATCTCCTTCCACAAAAACAGAAGCACAAAGTTGGTAGACTGCTTCAAGTACACAGTTAGAAACATTATTCTAACACACTTATTGTTATTTTTGATTCTATTTTTATTTAAATTTTATAAGTTTAAGTGATGTGGGAGGTCACTAAGTATAAGTGGAGACCAAAGAAAGATATGACTTTGCAGTCACAAAAAACTATCTTGCCCATAAGGCCTTATGATCCTATAGGTTGCATAATACTAGAAGTATTTGTGATTTAAACTCAAACAAAACCACACTATATGTTGTTTGTGGCAATCTCCAAAAGGAGCCTTGTAATGAAAATTCCTAGTGTCCTAGAGCAAGGTCATTCCATCTACAGCAGCAAAGTATTCATCTTTGAAAACCAGTTTTTGATATATTGATGAGCTCTGCTACACATAGACCTTGACTTCAGAACTGGCACACGTGAGCTGCATATATGCAGATCCCTCAGATCCTGAGTTTCCAGTTATAGAGAGTGGTGATTATCAGTTGGTGATCTTCAAAAAGAAAGTAACATAGAGAACAAGAGGTGAGAGCTAGGTGTGTGGCTCAAGCAGTAGAGCACTTGACTAGCAAGCATGAGGCCCTGAGTTGAAACCTCAGCACTGTCAAAGGAAAAAGAAAGAGAGAAAGACGCACACACATACACACAGAGATAGAGGGAAACAGAACAAGAAAGAAGTGGGAGTGTGTTAATCCAAAATATTTCCACATCTCAGTTGGAAAAAAGGAACTTTTATATGTATATAGCATTTGAAGCCCCAGTGCTCTAAAATGAACACATTATTTCCAATACTAGGAATAAAGAGCAGTGAAAGCCTCAAAATCAGTATTCATGTGTTACATTTTATTCTAATACTCTCCAAAGAAAAGATAATTTTACAATGATCAAATGTTCTATAGTTTTTTCCACCCTAGGAAAGCATCTCACAATCAAAGACAGTTGACAAATGATATGAACCCATCTGAGAAGACTTTGGAACAAAAACAGATCCTCAAGATGAGTTTGCTTTACCTTTCTACCAGGGAGGATCCAGTAAGCAAGAATAGCAGTAGCCATTATTTAAAAAAAGAAGAAAAAAAAAGGGGGCAACTCATTATGATAGCTTTCCCAAGCCAAAACACAAGCAACATTCTTGCCCTCAGTATGAGTTTTGATAGTAGAGGGATTGAAGTGCTTAAGGTGGACCCCAGACTTCAATCAGCAAATTATACCTATGTCATTGTCATGTCTGTTTGATATTCTACAGAACTTATAATTTGAAGATCCGTGAACCATATGTCCATATATTCTCAATATTCCACAGTAGACTCTAACAGGTGTCAACTCCTTTCACGCAATAATTTGGATAAGAGTCTCAGAAGATTTTGTATGTAAAACATTGTTTTGAGATGTCTCAGTGCTCCTAATGAAGACAAAATATTGAATGTGTGTACCATGAAAACTGAGGACTATTGTACAACAAATGTGAGACTGAAACTATATTAGTAACTAAATTGAATTATATGTTGATCACAGATGCGTTTTTTGTTAATATTCAGTCCATAAGGTGTTTAATTAGTTCATTCTCCCTGTTTGAAAAGGAGAAAGGCAAATGAGAGTGGTAAATAGACCAATGAAACCAAAAATGGGTAATGCTTTTACTTGTTATATATTTAATTTGCAAATTAGAGCACATCATTACTTTGTTTTAAAAAAAACTGAAATTGTGCACTCAACTTCAACAGAATAGCTCCTTTTTCTTAAGAAACTGCTTTGAGTTTAATTCTCTCTACCATTGAAATAGAAACAGAAACTTAGAAGAGTGCATGACAGTCAGAACCTTTTCTAGAATGCTCAGCTTCCATTCCTTCATAGGTATCTTAAATTCCTACACTTTGTAGTGATAGATTATATTACATGTTAAATCATGTAATTCCCAACATAATTTAATGTTTTATGATCTACACAGTAGTTAGTAGCTACTGGGGGGTTGCTCACCACGTTTTTTGTAAAGTATGATTGAAACACTGCCATATTCAGTTGCTTACTGCATTAATCAGCTTTGTAGCAAAATATCTGAAATAAACAATTTATAAAGATAAAAAGGTTTACTTTGGTTCATAGTTTTGAAGGCAAATATATATATATATATATAGAGAGAGAGAGAGAGAGAGAGAGAGAGAGAGAGTATCATCTCACAGTCCCCTTAAGGGCATGCTACAATGACCTAAAACACTAGGCTCCACCTCTTAAATGTTTCTACCACCTTTCAATAACACCAAGCTGAGATGCAAGCCAAAATATATGGGGAACATATTAGGGGAACACCCCAGATTCAAACCACAGCACTTACATTTAGTCTGTGGCTGCTCTCATGCTACACCAGAAAAGCTGATGAGCTGAAATATAGACTTTATGCCCCAAAAAACCTAAAATGGTTACTATTTTTCCCTCTACTGCAGAAGTTTGGAAGCATCTGTTTGTGTACATGAATAATATACAGTGTATTCTATTACTTATATTATATATGCTACAACCTTGTATTTTAAATTAACAAGTCAGTAGCTGCTTTAGAACTCTCTTTTTTTGCTCTTCTAATAGCTATAGAAGCCTATTATATTTTCAATTAGTGCATCTGTAGAAAGCTGGAAAGAGCATTTTGTATTGACTCATTTATTACTTGAATTAGTGCCTCTTTGCTGACTCTGCATAAAAGCATTCAAGTATTAGCCAAGATCACTCAGATTCTAGTGCTCAGTTGAACCCTGCTTTTTGGCTCCTGGAAAGTGTCCTAAAGGGTTTCAGAGGAAGCTTTATGTGGTAATGCAGAGTCCTCAGGATGCAACCTCAAATTTGCTCTGATGTTAGCACTCTTTGCTTCTATCTTTTGAAATGAAGGGAAAAATTGACCCATTAAAATAATTTATTTTAGCAGTTTGAAATAATGTTTATACATTATGTAATTAAAATATATAAAATAAATTATATAATTGGTTCCAGGACCCCCCCAAATATAATAAAATCCATAGATACCCAAATCCCTTATATAAAATGAGAGAGAATTTTCATATAACCTACTCATATTATCTGACATACTTTACATCATTTCTAGATTTCTTATAATTAATAATACAACTATAAATGCCACATATATAGCTGTTTGTTTTGCTTAAGCAATGACAAGAAAAAAATGTCTGTACTTGTTCATCAAAGATGTAATTTTTTTGTCCAAATTTTTTTCCTAAATATTTTTGATCTGACATTGGTTGAATCCACAGATTTATCTTAACCTGCAGATAAAGAAGTTTGGCTGTACAGAGTGTAAATAATATAATTGTAAATACATATAAGTATGAATTTTATAGCTGTAAGTCATAGAAGTTTTATTAAAAAGGTATTATTAAAAAGTATTATAAAAGGTATTATTAAAGGTATTAATAATACCTTTCTCCTAGGACTTTTAGGCTATAGCAACATGTTAGACATGCACCTGTGTATATGAACATGTGTATGGTGTGTGTTGGGTGTGTGTTGACACCAATGTGACACTAGATCCTTTGCATGAGGAAAAAATAAAGAGAATTTTCAGTTGGGTGGTGTGAGCCATGGCAGTTAGGGAGCCTGATGGGGCCTGAGAGGGTTGTTTAGGATTGAAGAGCCTCATGGTGCGGGGTCATTTTAAGACAGGGTGAAAATGTTTTAGATTTAATTCCAGGAAAAGTCACAACTGAGAAGGTCAACCAGTTCTGTGGGTGGGTCATTATAACCAGGAATTCAGTCAGTGTGTGTGAGGTCAGGATTCTGGGAGGTCTGCTCATGCAGGAGAGTAAGCCAGCCAGTAGTTTTGAATAGGCAGGATCTTGGTCCTGGGTGGCACATTGAAAGGAAGAGGCAAATTATATATCCAAGCATTGGTTTCCTATCACATGGATGGGCCCCAGGGAAAGAATCCAGCCTATAGAGGAAATAGGGTACGGAGTGGAATGACAACCTTTAAGATTCCAAAGAGTATATAAAGATATTTGACCTGAGTCAGCAGGAAGTTAAAGAATGATAAATTGAGTACTAAACCAATCATGCACAGATATCATAAGCCTCAAACGGCAAAATATTTGAGGGAAATTGTGCTGGTTTCTGGGTCCTAGAGGACAGAATCGTTTGAAATCTCTTCCCTCTCTAGAGTGTGAGAGGAGATTCTGTCCTCAGAACAGGCTTTGAAGTTGAGGTTGGTCTAAGCTTTGGAGTGCTGACCAGAAGACACAAAACATGGCAGAAGCTAATAATCATGGGATTTCTTTGGAGCTACCAAGCTCCTAAGGGTTGCACAACCTAATCCACTTAATTTTGAAAGGGTAGAAGGTAATGGTGATATTTCACGGACAAATTTAATATATGCTAGTTAAGCAAAAAAATAGTAGCTAAACATTTCTATCAGGGAATGTCTCTCCTCCTCAGGTCACAGTGAGAAATCAGGAAGCTCCCATAATGATTTTGTTGGTCTGATTCTTGTAGTTTGTATTCTAGCTCTTAATCCCTCTATTGCATCTATTTTGTGCTGGATTCTGATTTCAGAGTTTCTACAGCAGCATGGTAACTCCCACTTTTTCCAGGAATTGACAGTATGGTAAATATTTTTAACCTGTGGCATACACTGGCTCTAATTAACCTGCTTTAGTCACTCAGCAGAACGGTTCAAATCCCTTCCACATGCAAAACCATGACAGTGCAATTTTTCGTGTTTCTTGTTATGCTTTTCCAAAATTTGTTTCATTGGATTACTGTCTGATAGCTTAGCAACTCCACAGTTGGGATCCTGAGGGGAGACCCACCAAGTTTGTTTATTGAATTATGATCATAAAGATCATTAGTAATTATTAGGCTAACTTGTACTAATAATAGGAAATCACAACACAGGAATGTGATGGACTCTAGCTTTCAATTCTGTAGTGTACATGAGATTATTGATCTATCTACCTTATTATCTATATCTTTATTTGTGCTTCTAAGAATTTCTATGATTTATTTAGAATTTCTATGATTTATTTACCATTGGTTCTTCAAATTATTTAAAAATTTGAACCCATTATCTAGAGGATGGAAATCATTACAAAAGTTTAAATTAAGAAATGAACAGGGATAATGTTAGTTTTGATTTGTAAATTCATGCTGCGAATATAAGAAAACACATGATTTGCATCATTTTTCAAAGCTTTAATGAGGAAAGATGTCCATGTCTTAAACTGATGGGGAAACAAATGAGTTTGTTCTCTGTACTTTTAGATTTGGACTATTTTATTATAAGAGAAATAATTCTCTTTAATTCAGTTCTGCCTAAAATCATGAAGATCCTAATTTTGAAAATAAACATTGTCACATGTGAAGAAATGCAGAGATGTTAGAGGTAATGTAGAATTTAATTTAATTATAAGAAAAATCCACACAGTGAAAGTTTAGGAAGGGTTATAAGAAATAAAGTCAGATTGGATGATTTTTTTTCTTGTAGTATAGACATTGGACAGCATTTTTCAAAGTCTAAGAAGCAGTCAATAACATTGAGAAAAGAGATAAAAATATATAATGGAGGAATAATAGTTAGCTATCAGATTGATGATAGTAAGAGTTTATATCTAAACTTTTCAGAAGCACAAATTAAATTTGGCCAAGGAATTCAGGATTCTATAAGGTTTTGAGCTCATTACAAAAGGTAGTAATGACTATTTTATAGTCATTGTTTTATAGGCTATAGCTATATTTTGCAGTATGTACTTTGAGTCTACTAGTGATACCTGAGATGATGTTCAGATAGTATATCAATGAACATTTAAAAATTTTTATTTAGCTATTTAGTTATAAATTTGAAAAATATCACTGTCATGTAAAAATAATTTGGATAGTTTTTTTCCCTTTTTTCAGTTTTCCATAACATATATAAGTGAATTTGAAATAAATGTTATATATTCAATAAAGTATGAGAAAGACAGATTTAGAAAGTATGTGAGAAGGATGGAAATTAGCTGATACTTCAGGAACTCTAAAACAATGCCAATGGGAGCAGACTTTTTTTTCTGTGTTCTCATTTGTCATTGGGTTGTTTCCCTTGTGGATCAGATATTTATGAGGTCAAATTGGAAATCAAAGAGCTGATTGATTGGTCAGCAAAGGCTCAATCAAGGCATTTGGCTTATTTTAATGACTGCATCAGCAAGATCGTTCGAGAATCTACAATTCCTGTGATTACACTGCAATCTCATTCTAAGATGTTGGAGATAACATAGATGCTTTTTACAACATTCATGAGTTCCTTCCTTTGTTACCCAGAGAGGGTCTTTTTAGTTTCTTTTTTTAAAAGAAAACTCCAGGGAGGTTCCTACAGAGTGAAGATGAGTAGTCCTGAAGAAAGCAGTGTTTATGTCAACTTCTGAGGCAGACAAGAGCTTCAGGAAGGCAGGCACTCTGCCTGAGGGAGGTAGCAGCTGAAAACTGTATTCCCAGCAAAATACCGAACTGTAATCAATGGAGAAGTACTTTTTATTGAGTATGAAATAAGGTCATATTCCATTTCTGTTCTCATTTCTTAACCCTCTGTTCCCTGGTCTATAAAAAACTTAGAGAGTTTTTGAGAAGATTGAACAAAATAACGTCTCATGGAAAGTACTCAAAAATAATATTTTGAATTTTTGCCCTGAGAAGCTGGTCTTTTTTTTTTTTTTTTGGTGGGATGGCAATTATGAAATTGAAGAAACTATTTTACTTGGAGGGACATGTGGGAAATGTGGGTAGCCTTAAGTGTAGACCTGAAATCACTCAGAAGTAAAACATTCTTTCCATTTTGGAGCTCTGGTGGTGATGGCTGCTGTTGTGGCAGCAGAGGATGTGGCAATAGTGTAAGTCCTGGAAGCAGTGAGACTGGCAGGAGGATTTCTTAGAGTATCTGGGGAGCGAAGGATTGACCAGTGTTAAGTCCCAACACAAGGTCTTGACAGCAGTGGGACATGGTGGTGGTAGACTCTTAATTGAGGTAGGTGCAATACTAGCCCTAGGACAAAGTATTTAAATGTCAACTATTTTCTTATCTCTATTGTGGATGGTGACATTGATGCCTACCTCCAGAGCCTTGTTGTTATCATTAAATAAGAAATCCAGGTAAAGTACATAAAAAAAAAAGCACTCATTGAATACTTATTTAGAAGGAAAAAACTCAAGCAATTTTAAAGAAAAAAATAAGCAAAATGACAAGGAAGCACTCTGATCTTGCAGGCTATAGTGTGGAGAGACATAAGGAAGGACTTTTATAACTGAATACATTTTTCCTGAGTCTTGATATCATGCATGCAATAAATCCATGAGCACATAAAAAAGTGCTTTCTTTCAATTTTTGGCAATTGTTACAGAAGCCAAAGCATCAGAGCTTTTTTTTGGACCACATATAATATGATTAAGTTTTCATTTTTAGAATTTTTTCTGTCTGAATATCACTGAATTTTATCTCAGGATGTACTTGTTGTAATGAAGATAAGCAACTTGTTTTCTCAACATTTTAAATAAAGTCTTTTTTTTTCCCCCAGGGAACAAGCGACAAGTTATTATCTTGAAAAATATTTACCATAGGCATTATCTTGGAAAATACCTACCATAGTCTATTTGATTAATTTTCCTCAGAAACGGGAAAGCATCTAAAGGAGGAAGTAACTAACTGCCAGTTGTTCTCAAAGGTCTCAAGGGTCAAAGGTTGACCCTTGCATCACTATGACTAGGAAAGCACTGAGCTGACCAAAGAAGAACTTCACTCAAAGTAGGACATCAGGACTACTGCCCATGGACTTGATTCTCACCACACACACACACACACACACACACACACACCCCATAAGCTTGTGAGGTGATGGACATATTAAATAGCTCAACTGACACACATTTACAAAGTAAATGAAGTTTAAAACATTTTATTGTGTCTCATATGCTGCTCTTATTTGTTGCTTAAAAATAAATAAGAAATAAAAAAATAATGGAATGTTCTTCCCAGTTTACAGGAGAGGAAGATGAAACTGAAGCTCTGTCTTATACTTGGGTCTTTAAGAAGCAAAGAATAACATTGAGATGTTGACACACCAGACCTGCATACAATAATTTTAACCTTTTCTCCTTCTATTTTTAGATTCTTGGGTATTCCCAATGCAAAAATAGTCCTTAGGCTATTAATAATAATCCTGGCCTCAAGAGTACAAAGGCATACAGAAAAAAGGGGATTAAGTCAACTAAAAGAAGATCAATGTCTAAATATATCAACATAATTGCTATTTTACTGTCATTACTTTTGCATTGCTCTGTAACATGAAAATATTTACGAAAAATTGAAGAATTTTACACGGAGTTTTTGTTTGCATTTGTCAACTCTTCTGTCACCTGAACTAACTATGCTAAAAGTCTCCTAAAATAAATATTGAGGGGATAATGAAGGACATTTTCTAGTTGTAGTCTTTCTACCCTTCATTCATGACATTAAAAGAGAGATCACACCAGGGTTAGATATACAAAAATAAATTCATCAGTGTCCTCCAGAAAAAGAAGATCTGGAGTATCTGGAGCAGGGGAACAGAGGGGTGAGAAAGAGAAAAAAAGAAATAGGGTGAGGGAAAGAGAAAGGAAGGGGGAGAGAGAAAAAAAAGAGAGAAAGCAAGAAAGAAAAAGAGAGAGAAAGAAAGGAAGGAAGGAAGGAAGGAGAGAGGAAGGGAGGGAGGGGGGAGGAAGGAAAGAAGGAAGGAAGGAAAGAAGGAAAGAAGGAAGTAAGGGATGTGAATGAAGATCCTGACAGTTCTGAAAGACAATTCAATGGCATGGGTGATCTGGCTTCACATTACTTGCTGACTGTTCAACTTTAGTCAAATTACTTAGTATCCTGCACTTTAGTATCCTTGCCTCTCAAAAAGTGGTAATAATAGAATCTACCTTTTGCTTAGCGATATTAAATATGTTGTTAAATGGAAAGCACTTAAGACTACATGACATAAAGTACTAGATGGAAAGCACTTACTACATGACATCCAGTCAACTCTGGATGAGTATAAGTTGTTATTATCATGGAAAAGTACTCACATAAATTAGGCATTTGTGTTCATGTTTCCTTTGTAGGTTCCCCTATGAATTTGTTTTCTAAAGCTAGAGTATTTCCTATGGTCTCCACTCCATCTTGTATACATTTGTAACGATGCATATTAGTCTTGGCTGTCAGCCATAACATCTGATTCTAATGCTTGAGGAAACAGAGATGTAACATTGAGGAGATGGTTTTTTTTGTCCTTATGAATTAGATATACAGGAACTAGTAACTTCTGAATCAAATTATGAAAGTTAATATGTTTGGGATAAAAATAGCTAGATGTTTAAACGTGGACATTTCTGAGGTAATCCTTTTAACTGTGTGCTTCACCTAGAGTAACAATTTAGAATACTGGATTAATTCAATTTTGATAGCCTGATTTTCTGTGCTGTTTTAAATATAGCTTAATCATAGCTTGTTAAGGACATCTGTGGTATAATGGAAAGTTGATTGGATTTGGAATTAGAATAATGCTTTCCAAAGTCTTGTCTGTAGAAAACTGGTCCTATAAGATGTTTTCAAGTGCTCTGTAAAAGAGATTTCTTTGGCTAAATAAGTTGAAAAATGTAAAATTAGCAGACCTGAGTTCAGAACCTTGTTTTCCATTTATAGGATATTTAAGTTGACAAAAATAAAAGTTTATGAATTCCATTTGTAAGAAAGCAAACTTCTTTTTTCTTGGTGGGAATAGGGTTTGAACTCAGGGCTTTACACTTGCAAGGCAGGTGCTTTGCCACTTCCGTTACACCTCCAGTACCTTTTGCTCTGGTAGTTTTGGAGATGGGGGTCTGGCGGATTGTTTGCATGGGCTGGTCTTGAACCTCAGTACTCCTGATATCAGCTCCCACATAGCCAGGATTACAGCTTGTTTGTTTTTTT
Source organism: Castor canadensis (assembly GCF_047511655.1). Classification (NCBI taxonomy): domain Eukaryota; kingdom Metazoa; phylum Chordata; class Mammalia; order Rodentia; family Castoridae; genus Castor; species Castor canadensis. The sequence goes on along the minus strand of NC_133390.1, from coordinate 16,725,865 downwards.
TTTTTTTTTAATCAAACAGCAATGCTCTTCAATGCTAGACAAAAATCAATGAATTATGTCATACCAAGTTTTCAAAAACCAAACAATAAACAAGTGCATATTTATGAAAGATCTAATGATAAACTCATACTATCAAACCTTCCTACTAAATTTGAATATATTTATGTATGCAACATGTATTTATTTCCAAATTCTGTATAAAAGTTTATAAAACATTAGTACTTGGGGACAAAATCAAGGATAGTAATCAACATCATCAAAAAATAAACTTTTAACCCACATCCCATAAGCAGGAGAGCAAGTAACTGAACAGGCTGAATTACAGCCATATATGCCACCATATGTGCAACAGAATGAGGAAAGAAAACCTAGTGCCTTTAACATACAATGTTAATGATATGTGAAAGGCATTATTAACACATTCGAAATTCAAAAGAGATAAATGCAAGTAAAATTCTGTATTGAGATTAATGTGAAGAATGTACAAAAAGCCCATCTGTTGGTTAAATCTCTGTATAGAACTACCAGAAGTGATCGTGGCCTCATTATTCACCTGCATAGATATTCAAAGGATGCTTACTCTCTTATTTAATCTTAGTATGTACGTGAAAAATATTGAAGAAATCCCCTTGCAACCTAAGACCTCGTCATTCTATCTACTCAGCTTCTAACCAAGAAAATTGTAATCTTACACTAACGTTATGACACAAAATCTTCACTGCTTTAGTAAGCCATTACTTTATAGATAAAAGATTCTACAAAGAGGATGAAAAGGAATCCCTGTGCGGAAGCACACTGTTTCAAGCAGGAGAAGGTTAAACACATTCCTAAGCTTAAAGACCACTGCCTCTGGGCAGATTTAGCCCATGGTGGCCAACTGCTTTTCTTTCCTTTCACCATGAAATATTTTCCTACTCAACAGACTCAACTAAGACTAGTGTCAAACACTCATCCAATGTCATTTGAAGATTCTGACCTGTTCTTTGGTCTGACATCACTCTGATGTAAATGTATACTGTTTGTTGAACACCAACAAATTCTCCAGTACCAATGGCTATGTCATATTTCAATTCTGATACAGTCTGGATTTAGTGAAGATGCCAAAAGTTCAGAAGTGAGTCCCATAATTTGGGGTTTTGTTGATGGAATAAATAAGATAGTGTAGGTTAAAATACCAGAAATGTGTCTTTGGTATGTGTTCATGGACTCAGCTTTCATATTTATTATGAAATAGACCTGAAATCGGGCATTCTTTTCATGTGATGATATTCCGAGTTTAGAGGGAAAATAATTCAGATAGGAATTTGAGCACTTTATTTTTTTTTGCTTGTTAGGAAGAGTTCTATCTGCTATTTCAGTCTTAAATAGGAATAAAATTTATTATTGCCCACAAAGATTTTAAAATGTTGTTTGTTGCAAGGCATATTTTCTTTTTGATTTTTTTCTGTATAACATCTCTTTAATATGTTCTGCTACTGGGTAAGACAAAAAACATGGAGAAACAAAATGTATCAGAATGAGATTTAGTAAGAAGTGAGAAAAAAATCTTACACTTGATGGTATCAAACCATCAGTTAAGAATAGATCCAATTATGACATTAGTTTGTGTGTTTAAAGCTATGAAAAGTGCTCTCACCATGAAGACATGACAGTTGTTTGAAGAGATGGATATGTGTAACCTGATGTAAATACATTGTGCACTTGTGCTGAAACATTACATAATGCTCCATTATTAGGTACAATTTTAAAGTTTTTTTATATTAGTCAAAAAAATTAAAGCTATGAAAAGTAGTGGCTGAAACACTAATATTCCTCAAAAAAATCACAAAGACCATTACACTTACTATTGTTCCAATGTGGAACAACCAATAATCCCACATACTGCTGTTGCAGTGTAAATTGACACAATCACTTTGGAAACTTATTTGACAGTATACACTAACGCTGGGCATACTCATACTTCTTGACCCATAGTTCCGGAAACGTATTTCCCAAAAATATATGCAGTAGAATCTCAGCAGCCTCATTTGGAACAGTCTCAAAGTGAGAAGCTACACAAATGATCGCCAAGAGAAGAATGGAGGAATAAATCACAGTCTATTCACACAAAACACTAGAAAATAAGAGAATGGTTGATTTTCAACTTTAAGCAATAATACAAATGTATCTCAGAAATGAAATGTGAATGAAAGGCTCTGAAAAGTGCATACTGTACGATATCATTTGTGTAAGACAATGCTAGGACAATAATGTCCTCAGAAGGTGCTGATTGCAACTGAAGGTCATGAGCTGCCCGAGACTTACAATTATTATTTTTTCTTGATCTGGCACTGTTACATGGATGTGATCAGTTTATAAAAGTGTATTGAGCTGCAAACCTAGGCTATGTGTACTTTCATAGGCGGTAATTTTTTTCTTTTTCTTTTGATAGTGTTTGTATTGGCTTGCTGTCGTATAAGGTCTATGCTGTTGGCTCATGAACCTCTTCTATCCTTCAGTTGTTTCAAATACTATTCAAGCACCAACTAATAAGCCTTAAACTCAGGTTATGGGACAGACCATTGTTAGTAGTGGAATAGCTGCCCTTGGTCTGTGACTTAACCAATAACCATTCTGCCCACTCAACATAAAAAACAAAGAAAGAACAAATGTAGCAACTGCCACTCTAGCAAGCACAAGTAAATGAAATCCAAGAAGCTTAGGTATCCAATCACTTAGCTGTGAACTTTTGTGATTGGTGCTAACAATAAAGTTCAGCCAGTAGGAAAGGAAATGTAAAAGTTTATATTATAAATATCTTAGAGTGAAATTCCAAAGAGAATTCAGAATTAATTAAATAATTCAGAATTAATTATTATTATGCAAAAGGAAAATAATCTGTGAATGGGTGTCAGCACTGTGTTTTAGTAAGAACAGGAAGTTTATGAATGCACTTTTTCTAATGCACAGGCTTCTGGTTTTGCTCATATTCTTCACTTTCTAAAATTTTAGGTCATATGTACGATTATTTCCCCTCATTGTCTATTTTCAGTTCTTATAGCTTGCTTAGATAATATAAATTTATAACATAAAAGCAGTTAGGGTATACAAGTAGAACTGAGAATCATTAAAATGTATTAGTTTTTCTTCAGTAGCAGTACATGCTAGATGCTAAATTATTTTTTTGTTGTTGTTGGACCAGGTTTGATCTCAGGACTTCGTACTTGGCAAGCAGGCCCTCTTATCACTTGAGCCACATTTCAAGTCCATTTTGCTCTGATTATTTGGAGATGGGGTCTTACAAACTATTTAGCTAGGCTAGCCTTGAACTGATATCTTCCCTTTAATAGTTAATAAATAGAAATATTGCTAATACTGAAAATATCTAAATAAAATTTTAAGAAATGTTACTATATACACACTACATGAGGAAAACATATTGTATATTACTACATGAAGAAAATAAGTTTACATCAGCATGTTTCTAAATGCAAGATTAAACATCTGATAGACTAGACTGTCAGATAACATTACTTTCTTTTAAAATTACAGATCATAAAAAGACTTTTTAAAACATAGCAAAGTGATGTAAAATTTGTCTTCAGTGCATGATACAGCCTAAATCCTTATTCTTAGGATTCTTTTAAATTTTTCTTTCTCCTTTACTCCCCTTCCCCTTTCTTAGAGCAATTTCCATAGGTTTCATTGTTCTATTTTCATACGAGTACAAAATACTTATACCATATTTACCCTCCTTCACCCTTTCCTTATGCCCTCTCCTGTCCCACTAGTACCCTCTTCCTAGAAAGGACCTGTTTTACTTTCTGGTCCTTCATTTTTTTTTTACAAATAGACATTTTTCTTAGTTTATGATTGCACTATGACATTTCCATATTACATGTATTATATCCTGAATTGGTTCATCCCTTCCATTATTCTTCTTTCTACCCTAGTCCCCTTCTTATGGTGACTTCAACAGGTTTCAATGTTTCCATATTCATACTTGTATAGAAAGTATATCATCCATATTTATCCTTATTAATTTCTTCATTTACTCTTTACCTCCCATTAGTACCCTCTCCTTTAGAATAACCTGTTTTACATTCCTGTCCTTCATTGTTTATGTGTCTGTTCCTTGTTCAATGGGATTTTTGCTTTCTTTTTTTTAACCTGTAAGTGTATTGTACTTAAGTCAATCTAGCCCCCATTGCTGCTTTCTCACCCCTTTTCCCCTATACTGAGTTGTTCAACAGTTTTTAGAGTGTTTTTCATGCCTTGTTCCTACACAGATGTGATGTATTTTGTTATTATTCATTTTCTATCCTTTTCTTCCTCTCTTAGTCTCCTCTAACAGTTGCACTTTAAGAAGCATGTTCTGAATATACTTATATATATATGTATAATAATACTTGTATTTGTATTGGGTCTATTTTCCACATATGAGAGAAAACATGCAGACCTTGCCTTTCTGAATCTGGCTAAATTCACTTAAGATGATGTTTTCCAGTTCTATCCATTTACCTGCAAATGACAATATTTCATTCTTCATGATTGGGTAAAAGTCCATTGTATATAAATATGGCATATTTTCTTGATCCATTAATCAGTTGTAAGGCATCTTGCATCTTGGCTGTTTCTAGAACTTGGCTATTGTGAATAATGCTGCAATAAACATGTGTGTGCAGGAGTCTTTATTGTAATCTGACTTCAGGTTTGTGCCTAGAAATGGTATTGCTGGAGCATATGGTAGCTCTATTTTTAGATTTTGAGGTGACTCCATACTATTTTCCATAGTAGTTATATTATGTCACATTTCCACCTTTTCCCCAGCATCTTTGCAACATTTGTTGTTTATGTTCTTGACGGTATCCATTCTAACAGGAGAGAGAAAGGATCATTTTTTTAATGGTCTTTTTTTCCCTTTATTGTTGTGCTGGGTGGGGGTACATTGTGACATTTGCTTAGGTTCTTAAAATCTATCAAATATCTCATACTTGAATTCACCCCCTCTACCATTCTCCTTTACCCTCCTTCCCCTGATTCCTGATTTCAACAAGTATCATTTTTGCATTTACATACATGTGTACAACTTTTTAACCTCCTACCCCTTTTTCCTATCATTTCCCTTCTCCTACTGGAACCAGCCCTCCTCCCTGGGCAGGACCTGTTCTGCCTTCCTGTTCTATGATTTTGTAGAAGAAAAAAGAAAAGATAAAAAGAATAATATGATATTTTAGCTTGTTTGAGATAAAGGTAGGTACACAGGGAGTTTCCTTGTGGTATTTCCATAATATATATACATGTTTATATATATAACACATATAATATATGTTTTATAATGCCAATTGGTTTATCTCCTCTAATTTTCTTTATTCTGCCTTAGTCCCTTTCTTATGATGGTTTCAGCCAGTTTAAGACTTCTACATTCATTCTTGTATAGATAGTGTATCACCAATATTCATATTCTTAGTTTTCTTCCTTTACCCTACCCCTCCCTTTCATGACCTTAGTTGACCAGTGTTTCATAATATTGTTGCATTGATATTAGGTCTATATTCCACATATGAGAGAGAACATGGGGCTTTTGGCCTTCTGCATCTGCCTAACTTCACTTAAGATGGTGCTCTCCAGTTCTGTCCATTTACCCGTGAATGACAAAATTTCATTCTTCTTGGTGACTGAGTAAAATTCACTGTATATAAATACTACATTTTAAAAATCCATTTGTCAGTAGTGGGGCATTCCTTCTGATATATCCCTAGCAGTGGTATTGCTAGATCATATGGCAATTCTATTTTTAGTTTTGTAAGGAGTCTCCATACTGTTTTGTACTAGTTTGTTTACATTCCCACCAGTAGTGTATGAGGGTTCCTTTTTCTTGCACCTTGCTGGCATTTGTTGCTGTTGGTGTTCTTGATGCTAGCTGTTTTGACAAGAGTGAGTGGAATCTTAATGTAGTTTTGGTTTGCATTTCCTGTATGGCCAGGGATGGTAAGCATTTTTTTCATGTGCTCTTTTAGCCATTTGTACTTCTTCCTTTCAAAATGTTCTGTTCAGTCATTTGCCCATTTCTTCACTGAGTCATTGAATTTTTGGGAGTTTGGTTTCTTGAGATCCCTGTATATTCTGGTTATTAATACCTTGTCTGATGTATAGCTGGCAAAGATTTTCTCCCTTTCTGTGAGTGGCCTCTTCAATTTAGAGACCGTTTCTTTTGTTGTGCAGAGGTTTTTAAATTTTATATTGTTTCATTTGTCACTCTTTTCTCTTAGTTGCTGAGCCACATGAGTTCTATTGAGGAATTCCTTACCTATACCTATAGCTTCCAGTGTATTCCCTGTTCTTTCCTATATTAGCTTCAAGGTTTCAGGTCTTATTTTAAGGTCTTTAGTCCACTTTGAGTTGGTACTTGTATGGGGTGACAGGTATGGGTCTAGTTTAAATTTTCTGCAGGCAGATATCCAGTTTTCCCACCAATATTTGTGGAAGAGGCTTTTCTCCAACATATGTTTTTGGCATCTTTGTCAAAAATTAGGTGGCTGTAGCTGTATGGACTCATATGTGGGTGTTCTATTCTTTTCCACTTGTCTTCATGTCTGTTTTTGTGCCAGTACCATTCTGTTTTTATTGCTATGACTCTGCAGTATAGTTTGAAGTTAGGTACTGTGATACCTCCAGCTTTGATAGAATCTTAATGTGGTTTTGATTTGCATTTCCTTTATGGCAGGGATGTTGAGCATTTCTTTATCTGTTTTTTGGCCATTTGTACTTCTTCTGAAAAAGCTCTGTTCAGTACATTTGCTCATTGGTTCTTTGGGGGTTTAGTTTTTTGAGCTCAAAGGGTTACTTTTGATGGGTGAAACATTTTAATGAAAGAATATGGCTAAAAGAATATATTTCATTTCACATGTAGTTCATTTTGAATGTATTTTATTTTCATAAAAATGAAAATACTTACATGGTAAACTTTCCTTAAAAATGTGGTACTAATAAATAGTGTGGTCCCCAGTCTAATTTAGAAGAGCGATTATCACCTCAGCCTCATAGGATAAATATTCCACATTCAGTTTATCCTCTTTCTAGCATGTGATTATTATCATTAAATTATACTTTGAGTACTAAGTTATGCTTCAACAATTTTAATAGTTTTATTGAAAAACAATTATTAAAGGATGTGTGATTACATGCAATAAATCTTCCTATTATGTTAACAATGAAACTGGAAAAGCTTGAAAAATTGTTTTCAAAGACTATTTGCATAAGAACTGGATTCACAGTGCTAAAATTGAGGCGAGTCCCATTCTTTGAATAACCTGTATGATGTTTCACTCTCAATCTTTCTCTCTCTCTCTCTCTCTCTCTCTCACACACACACACACACACACACACACATACACATTAAGCTAACCCATATCAAAGTCTTAATGAATCTGTATCCAGCTTTTCAGAAAGATTAACTATGAATGATAAAACTACAGATGGTTATTTCAATTTTCTCTGAAATCTTCTAAAATTCTTTTTTTCTCTTCAGTGAAAAGGCATTTTTTATAATGAGAAAAGTATTTTTTGAAAATGTTTGTTTTTTGAGGTTTTTTTTTTGTACTAGAACTTGAACTCAGGGCCTTCACCTTGAGCCATTCTGTTAGCCCTTTTTTGTGATGGGTTTTGCAAATTATTTTCTTGGGCTGACTTTGAGTCATGATCCTTTTGATCTTTGCCTCCTGATTAGCTGGGATTGCAGGCATAAGCCATCAGTGCCTAGTTTGAGAACTTTGTTTTAATAACATGTATTAGGTTTTCTTCTGGTAAATTGCTTAATTGTGAATCAGTTCTGATTTTAGAGAATTTAAATTTCCTACATTTCTTTTTTCTTTTGAAAACATAATACTGTCTAACATAATATACTTTGCATTTAATTATCATATTTATTGTTAATCTCTGTAACAAATGTATGTACTTCCTGAGGCCAAGGTTATTTCCTGTATTGTTCATTGTTGTATGCCAACACTTACACTGGCCCATGTCATAAAGCTAAGGGGTAATTCTCTTTTGGAGAGAGGCAAAATATTCATTGTAGGGAGATACATGTCTTTACCAAGAGTACAAATACATTGCCATGCAAAACCAATTCTAAGAATATTTGCTTTTCAATGTTTGGACAATTCTTACAGCTCCTTGTGCACTTGTATGGAGACTAACAGGGTGGAAACCTTCTAGCAGTTTCTACAAAAACTGGCTGGTTCCCCAGTTGCTGTTGAGATCCATTTGAAACCTGGCAGGAAAATTGAATTCCACTTATTTCACTCCCTTTCTTTTTCTCCTTGTTTGCTTTGGAACTTTGAAACCATACTCACTAATGAGTACTAACAAGCCTTTTGAAAGGTACAAGTAATAATGAGAATAGCCAGAAAGTGAGGGAGAAGAGCCATACACAAAGAAGAAATAGAGTCAAAAGCAAAACTGAAGTAATTCCAAAGTCTTCAAGTGACTATATTTGCATATGAATGCATATGATGACCTGGTTTATGACTAAACCATGAAAACAGCATCTTCCAAAAATCCATCACTTCCTTTAAGCCAAATTTCCCAATGCACAAGGTAATGCAAGTGAAGTCAAGTCATAATAAACCAGATTCAATTTCTGAATAGTAGATTCATCCTGACTGTAAGACTCACTGAAATGACTGAATTCCTGACATCCTCACCATTTTTATTTTCTTAAAAAGTAAATAATTTTGAAGTTTGAAGCATTCAATGTAGTGACCAAAATACTAAAATCAGCCAAACACTTGGTTTGTTTTATGTGGCTATCATTTGAATAAACAGTTAGTGTAAAACACATGTACTCTTTTAGTTCATTGGAATACTACTTAGTATCCTGAATAATGATTTGCTAAATGATGTTTAAGTGACCGGAAAGAGGTTAAACAATTATATAAGAAAGTAAATTAATTCCAGGACACAGTTTTGTACACTAGTCAACAACAATTAGAATAAGCTAAAAAGTTAAAGTTGTTTACTCCTGACATTAATTAATTAAAATAATGTTCATCAAATACCTCTTACCTGTCAAGCACAATTCTAGGTACTCAGGATATGTGTCACTCTGTTTTTTACTTACTGGGACAGTTTTATGTAATAAACAATTTCTAAATCGAAGTGGGATGTAGAACATTGTATATTACTCATGGATTCTGGGTTCTCTATAGTTTGCTGGGCTGTGGTAAGCAAGGTTGGGTTTATATCTAGGCAGATGCAAGATTACAGTTTTCTATATCTGTCTGTCATTTTAGGAATATGCCTACAGAAGCAGTGTCCACCATAGACACTCTTTTTTCAAGGAGGAAAGCCTATGTTTAACAGTGTCAACTGCTGCAGGGTGACAGTTGTTCACAACTATAATCCCAGCTACTCGGGAGGGGGTGATTGGGTGGTGGCTCCAGGCAGCCTAGGAAGAAAGTTCATGAGATCCCCAATGCAACAAAAATCCTGTGTGTGGTGGTGCACACCTGACATCTAGCTACTGAGGGAAACATAAAATAGAAGGATCCAGGTCAGGGCAGCTCAAGCAAAAAGTGAGAGCATATAAAAAATAACCAGAACAAGAAAGGCTGGGGTGTGTGGCTCAAGTGACAGAGGGTCTGCCTTGCAACTATGAAGCCCTGAGTTCAAAACTCCAGTATTGCCATTAAAAAAAGGCACACTGTCATTTTTGCCCATGTCCCATTGACCAGAACAATGATAGAGTTATGTTCAACATGAATGGATTGTAATGTATACTCTTCCCTTAGGGAAGTCTCAGTCAGTATTTGCTGAACAATAAAAAAGTTAGTAAATCTATCAAAAGTTTAGTCATGTACTAGATTTGCAAGTGGGTACTTACATTCTTGTGGATAATAATAATATATAATAATATTATTATATATAATAATAAAGATGATAATAAAATGATAGAGAAAAATTTCATCAGTATATGTTAGAAGATAATAATTTAAATGAAGTGGTAAACATAGCATGCAATGAAAATGTGAGCTCTGAGCAAAGACTTAAAAATAAATGGATGAATTTAGTCATTATACTATTTAAAGAAAACTCACGTCAGGCTGAGGGTTTATTCTTTGCTAACATGCTAAACTGAGAGTGTGCCTAACTTATAAGAGAAAGGACACGGAGTTAAAGTGACTGTAATGATGTGGACAAGGGTAGATGAGGTCTGAGAAACAGGCACAGGCACAGAACTGAGGAACCTATCCTGCAGGTCCTTCAAGCAGACTGTAAGAACTTTGACTTGTACTCTGAGTGAATTAGGAAGCCATTGAGGGTCAGAATTTAGATCGGGAGATGTACAATTCAGAATGACCAGTGTCCAGATGGTATTTAAAGTCATAGGGCAAGGTGAAAATACCAGAAATTTAGTGTATGTCATGAAAAGTGAAGACTGAAGGCAGAGTAAGGGTACTACAGGCTTCATGAAATATTATTTTCTTTAAAAAAATTATCATATTGCTTTATAGGAGTACATCTTAACATTTACAAAAGTGCTTACAAAATATCTTAATCAAATTGACCTCCTCCAGAATTCTCCTTTATCCCCCCTCCCAATTCTTAGAAGAGTTTCAAAAGGTCTCATTTTTCCATTTGCAAACATGAGTACATAATATTTCTGCCATTTTTACCCTCCTACGCCCTTTCTTTATATCCTTCCCCCCGGACTGATTCCAATCCCCAGACAGGACTTTCCTGTCTCCATTTTTTTTTCTCCTGTTTTACCTTCCTGTCTCCATTTTTGAAAAAAAACATATTTTTGTTTGTTTAAGACATCTGCATAGAGAGTTTCATTTTGACATATCCATGTGTATACATATTGTAACCCAAATTGGTTCATCCTCTCTGTTTTTCTACTTTCTACCTTATTCCTCTTCTTATGGTGATTCTATATTCACTCTTGTATCAAAAGTACATCAACCATATTCACCTTGTTTATTTCCTTCTTTTACACTCCCTCTCCATCAGTGCCCTCCCCTTAGTGTGACCTGTTTTTCTTTCTTGTCCTTCATTGTTTAGGTATTTATTTGCTGTTTAGTGGAATTTTGCCTTGGTATTACACTTGTACATGCATTGTGCTGTAATTTTCTTATATGATATTTTTAATTCTTTCCTACTTATCAAGAATTAATATAACTACAAAAATCCAAGTTGTTTGTCTGCCTAGGTACACATCTACCTGTCTAACACAATGGTTCATCCAGATTAATAGAATCATGTCTTTTGGTTGCTGAATATCTTACCTTTTATACTGATCTGGGGTATTTCTACAGGTGCTTATCCAGCGTTTTTTATTATGCTTTAAAAGATGGGGAGAGTTTGCTTCTTCATCAGGAAGCCATGTCTTTGTCACCTGTAGGAAATTCTTCCTTTTAGCTGTTTTCCTGTAATTTCCAGCCTTTTATTCCAGTCTTGGCCATAGGAAAGTCACAGGATGTATTACTCAGTATGCTCCAAAGAAACAGAACCAATAGGACATATATATATATAACAGGAGGTTTATTGTGGAAATTCTTCATACAATATGGAAACTGAGAAGTTTCACAAGATGGAAACTGGAGAAACTAGAGAGTCAGTGCTGTAATTCAATCTGAATTCAAAGGTCTGAGAGGGTCTAGGATTGAGAACCAGGGACTCTGGTGTCTAGGGACAGGAGATGGATGTCTGAGAGAGAGAGAGAGAGAAGCAATTCATTCTTTCTGTGTTCTTTGTTATATTGGGACCCTCTTTTGTATGTTGGGCTCTTAAAGGATTGTGTTGCCTGAATTAAATGCTAATATTTTTCAGAGTCAAAGTCCTCCAGACAAAATATTTTACTTCTGTTCTCTGTACCATGAAACATGGTTATTTGAGGCCATACACCATCCTGACTATTCCATTTTCTGTATTTTGTGGATCATAATCAAGTAAATAACAGCAATAACAAAAAAGTGCTTTGTATAAGAAAGTAAATGTGCATTCTATATTTTAGAATTATTATTGTTATTGTATGTATACTTTAATTTTATGAGTGAAATATTTTTGTTATAATATGTGACTTATTTGTATTAGAGAATTTGTATAAAACACTCAAAATAATGTTAGTTACTATGTATGGAAATAAATAATATGTAGATTCAATTCTTTTATTGCATTTTTCAGTCATTTTAACAGACTTATATGATTTTAAAAACACTCTCATTTTGACACTCATTTCATCCACATCTCATTATATAGACACCTTAAGGACTTGACTTCTGCAGTAATTTTTTCTTCTTTATGACAGTATGTAAGTGAAGATCCACTTCTGAGCTGCTCCCTGCATTCCGGGTGAGTTTAGTCTTCATGTGGCAGCCATGGAAATTCCCCTACATTGTTTAATGTTACAAAACATGCCAGAAATCTCATATTCCTCTCAGCTGTTAGTGTCATGGTTTCCTTCTCCCAAGGATGATACTATTTCCACTTCACCAACAAGATAGCTATTTTTGATAAGCATGATGTAAATTTTTCTTTAAAATAATACTAACATTTATTAAAACTTTCCTATGTTCCAGAGCTGTTCTAAATGCTTTATGATTAATACTTAATCATCAAAAATATCTTAATTTTAGGGATGAAGTAACAAAAGCACAGAAAGGTATGACATTTGTCCATGATTAATTAATTTCAATGAATTGAGAAAGTAAAGAGTAAGTGGCCATACTAGGATTGTACCTTAAGCAAAATGCTTTAGAATGTGCATTATTGACTGTAAAGCAGTTTCCTTTCGTGCTTCACCAATATTCTCTATATAGAAAATGTTGCTACTTATATTGTTTAAATGTTTGTGTACTGTTCTCTTTATTGTCTACCACATTCCACCATTGATTCACTCATTCATCCATCCATATTTACTGTACATTTACTCATGACAAATATAATTCATGGTACTGTGATTGAGTGATGTGTAACATAGAAATTATCTTGCCTTCTTGGAGACTGCACTTTTGTGGAATATTCTCTGTGTGAGTTATTCAGAAGAAACTGGAGGATGTAAGAGTAGAGAATGAGAAAAAAATCTTGCAAGGCATCTGTGTTCAGGTGAATCTTTTGCAGTTACAGGCAATTGGAGACTGCTTTCTTAATCAAGATGGAGGGAGTTTGCTCTTGATATATCACAGGTGTCAAAATTTTTAAGTCCATGTTCCCAAATGTCTTCCTCCAGTCTCTGTTTTCCAACCCTTCCAAGTCTGAGAATTCAGTACAGAATTTGTCAGAAATATGAATTTAGCCTCCTTTCAATTCTTTTTTCATAAAATGTAGAGCCTGAATTTCAACACATTCTGCTCTTCAGATAAAGGAAGTATGGCTCTTTAAATGCTGCAAAGAATAGCTCCTGGATTCCACTCTGCAACCTTGTTGGACAAGCTCTTTTTCTTTTGCCTTTAGAACCCCTATGCCTACTAACAATAGCTAACCAATTTCACAATCTTTATCACTACTTCATATATTTTATGTGAAAAAGCATTACCAAACCAGTGCCTTACCTCTTCACTTGTATTCTAGTCTACCATAGGTGGTAAAAAGCAGGTAGTTGATTACTTCAATCAGTCTTTTTGGATTCTGTTAAAACACAATACCATACTTGGGAATATGGTTTTTTCCCACAGAATAAGTGACAATAATAAGGCTCTCAGTTTTTAATGTGGCCCAAAGCAAGACAGTTATGCAGAATTTTCAGACTATGGTCCAAGTAGCTCTGTCTGCTAATTCAAATGACTTTGCAGATAGTACAAGAGATATTTTTGGTAGATCAGGACATTATGTCTAACTCTAGCAAGACATTAACAAGAGCAAAACATAGACCTAGAAAATAGAGGAATGCCTATTGCAAAAACAAAACAAAATGAAAATCTAATCACCATTTGAAAAGCGTTTTTTTGCATGCTATTGAGCCACACTAGAGATTAAGGGTCAGAACCTGAACTACGGATGACATTATTAAATATCATCAATGGCTGGATATTGTCAAAACTACCAAATAAACATTAAGCCCAACACAGCACTATATATCATACAATAGAAACAACACGTATGAAATTGGACCTAGCTAATTCCAGATGGCATTAAAAATTATGTAATTATATAATCAGGATCCCATATCACCTACAACTTGTCCTCTGCTACCTAGATGGAAAGGATGGAAACTGTGCATGAACTCAACATTGAATCCTTCTTACCAAGTCTAATCAAGCTGTTGCTGCTGAGTGTTCACCTGTCAAGAGAAGACTCTGATTAACATTGATGAGGCCAAATCAGCTATTTGGATGGTCATTGTACCAAAGGGACAAAAGATTTGTGTAGTCCTCTATTGAGGATGTTGGGAAGTAGTAACTTATCCTGACAAGGATTGATGTGATATAAATAGAGGTTTGCCTTTCATACTCAAAGTATCTTTGCCAGCACAAAAATGCAAAGACACATTAAAAATTATGTGATTTTTGCATAACAACATAATATTGCCTTATAGTAAAGGGCCAAATTTATAAAAAGAACCTGAGCCTTGGGAATGTCTCCATAGTAGTGATTCCTCATATAGTTTATCACCATGATGTCATTTGCAGGATAGAATGCAAAAACAATTTTTCAAAGGCATGGTTAAATTGTTGGTAAGATATGATAGCCTATGTTGTTGTACTGCTTTCCTTCTATATATTACATATACTTAGAATTGGGAGGTATGTCATGATAAAAGGACTCCTATCATGAGAGTACATAGATCTGAAAACTGAAACAGGCAAAGGGAAGTGTGTTATTTGTACCATCACTCCTAGTATCCTATTGAAGAAAGAATACTTTCATTTTCAACAAATGCAGGCTCTGTTGAAATAGATATACTGGTTCCTAGCTGGGGTTGGGAGATAAGCAAGACTCTAATGTCAGGAGAAATAGGTTACAACTTAATATTACTAATGCCATATGATTATTTTAGACTTTTCATTCTTACAGGCCTTAAAATAAAAACTGTTACTGTGCTGACAGCTACGTAAACAATTGTGATTATTAGGAAATTAGGTTGATATTAAAGAAGAAAAGAGTGGATGTGGATGGAGCTCAGGGGTAGAACACTGGCTTAACATGTCTAACACCCTGGGTTCGATTCTCAGCAGCACAAAAATAATGAATGAATAGATAGATAGATAGATAGATAGATAGATAGATTTTAAAAATAGAGGCATAATTATAAGGGGATTCACTGAGGCAGATTCAGGAACTTCCAAATTCATTGATGACTACAAATAAGTAGCAGTCACAGATTCATTAGAAAATAGTAAACAGAAATTTATTGAAGGAAGAAAATCCACCCATGAAAGAATAACCTTACATCATTGTCTTTGAGGCCTATCCTGAGTGGGGCTAACATGTTTTTGTTAGACAGCTTAGGCAGCTCTAACAAAATACTGTATACTGGATGGCTTAAACAATAAAGATTAATTTTCATAGTTTGAAGTCTTGGGAAATCCAAGCAGAGTCACTTTTTGGCGAGGGTACTCTTCCTGACTTAAAGATGTCTGCCTTCTTGATGCATCCTCACCTGAGGGAAGGAAGAAACTCTAGTCTCTTCCTCGTCTACAAAGACATCAGTCTTGGGAGATTCCAAGGTGGTGGCTAGAGGGAGGAAGCAGAAAGCGTGCCTCCTAAAGTGAGATGTTGGAGAGATGCTGGAGACACACTTTGCAGGCAAGGCCACTGAAAAGAGGCAAAACTTTGACCCCTCCACATCTCCAGCCTGAGCAGAGCATCTCCCCTTCACGTTGAATGGAGAAACCAGGAGGGCCTCCGGGCCACTGCCAGACACTGGTGCCCAGATGGCTTGGGAAGATGCAGACAAGGTGAGCTTAGTGGTACATAGTACTCCCACAGGCAACCCTGTGCCAGATCAGCATAGCTCCCTGGACAGACCGACCTCCACCCAGGGAAAAAAGAGAAACTGAGTAATAAGCAATAAGAACAATAAAGACATGTAGCAAAGAGGGCAGGGTGCCCTGAGTGCCTAAGGGAGGGGAGGGGAATCCCTCACAGAACTGTAAATAGACAAGCTGGGCCTAGCCAGGGAGGGTGGGGGCGGCAGCACGCACCCAGCAACCAGGAGCGGGAAAGCTTGTGAGAGCGGTGGAGGGAGGAAAACTCCACAGGAGATGGGGGAAGACCCACCTCCACATGAGCTGTAAACAAACATGGTGGCTTGCAGGAGCAGCAGCACTGCCCAGTAATCAGGAGCAGGAAAGCTTGTAAAAGCAGCGGTGGGAGGAAAACTCCACAGAAGAAGGGGAAAGAACCTTCCCATGTGAACTGTAAACAAACATGACGGTCTGAGACAGTGGGTGCAGTGTCACCTCCCCCAGTGTGCTTGGAAAGGGGAAAGCCTGTAGCAGTGGCTCTCGCACAGGAGAACTCTGAGTAAACGAAGCCTGTGGGGCCAGGTGAGTGCTAAGCTCATCTCAGAGATCTGCATAAATAAAGCCTCCAGCTACAGCAGGCTGACAGCAGCAGGCAGGCAAGCCACAGCCACAGATAGCCATTCACAGAACTGTCTCCAGACTCTTTTTTTTCCTCTCTTCCTACCTTTGATGAGAAAACAACCAAACTACACCTGCATGCTGAAAAACTTACTAAAACTGGATTAAACTTGGGATACTTTGTTGGTTTTTTTTCTTTTCTTTTTTTTTGCTTTGTGTGGTTTTGCTCTATTTAATTTTTCCCCTTTGATGAGACAACTACAGAACAACAACTGAGGCACCATCTCCAGGATTGGAGGCTGAGGGACGACACCAAAATTATTAAGACTGAAACTTTATTACATTTGAACTTGGAGATTTTTTAAAATTTTTATTTTATTTATTTTTTATTTTATTTTTATATTTATTTTTTTCATTTACTTATTTTTTATTTTTATTCTTTTTATTTTTTATTTTCAATCCTCTCTCTGTTGCTTTAATGCCTTTTCAGCTTATGGTTGATTAGTACACTGTCTCTCCCTGTTTTTATCTTTGAAAATTTTTTCTTTGTTTCTTTGTTCTGTTTTTTTTCTACTTCTTTATTTGTTTTTCCCTTTTCCTTTAACTTCTTTGCTTCCCATCTCCTCCCACCCTTCCATTCTAAATATCACTAGTGCTATTATTACAAGCCAGAAAATACCTAAATACACAGAGTACAGGGACAATAAAAACACCAAGGGCAATGACAGGAAGACAGAAAAAACAGGGAAACCAGTTTCCCCACAGCAAAAAATTAGTACAGGAACCAGAGGGAAATGAAGAAAACAGATACTCAGATCCGGATTCCAACAAAATGAAGATAAACTATGCAAAAGAACCCAATGAAGCCCACAAGAATAATCTAAAAGAAGAAATATTACAGGTACTCAATGAGAATTTTATAGAGATGATACTGGATATGGTCAACCAAAATGTACAGGAGACACTCAAGAAATTCCAAGACAACAAAAATAGAGAATTTAAAAAAGCAAAAGAAGAAATAAAAGAAACCATAGAAGCACTATATAAACACCAAAGTGAAACAGAGAACATGATTAATAAGGAGGTAAATGAACTCAGGACAAAAGTAGACAACATTAAAGAGGAAACAACCCAGGATATGGAAAACCTCAGAAAAAAGAATGAAACAGAACTGCAAAACAAAATGGAAGGCCAATCCAGCAGAATAGAACAAACAGAAGACAGAATCTCAGAACTTGAAGATGAAATGATAATTAAAGGAAAAACCAAAGAACTATTAATTAAACAACTCAAGACCTGTGAAAAGAAAATTCAAAAACTCACTGACTCCATCAAAAGACCAAACTTGAGAATCATGGGCATCAAAGAAGGAGAACAGGTGCAAGCAAAGGGAATGAGAAATATATTCAACAAAATAGTAACAGAAAATTTCCCAAATCAAGAAAGATATTCCCACACAGATGCAAGAGGCCACCAGAACACCAAACAGACCAGATCAAAATAGAACTACCCCACGACATATCATCATTAAAACAACAAGTTCAGAAACTAGGGAAAGAATATTGAAGGCTGTAAGAGAGAAAAATAAATAACATACAAAGGTAAACCCATCAAAATCACAGCGCAGACTTCTCAACAGAAACATTAAAAGCAAGAAGAGCGTGGGGCGAGATCTTCCGGGCACTGAATGAAAATAACTTCAACCCCAGGATACTCTACCCAGCAAAACTATCATTCAAAATAGATGGAGCGTTAAAAGTCTTCCATGATAAGCAGAAACTAAAACAATATGTGACCACAAAGCCACCATTACAAAAGATTCTTCAAGGGATTCTGCACACAGAAAGTGAAACCCAACATAACCATGAAAGGACAGGCAGCACCAAACCACAGGAAAAGAAAAAGCAAGCAAGTAGAGAGTAACCTCAACTTAGGTACACACAATCAAACCTTGAAACACTAAGACAACTAAATGAGAGGAATCACCACATACCTATCAGTACTAACACTTAATGTTAATGGACTTAATTCACCAATCAAAAGGCACTGTTTGATGAAATGGATTAAAAAGGAAGATCCAACAATTTGTTGCTTACAGGAGACCCATCTTACCAACAGAAATAAGCATAGGCTAAGGATGAAAGGCTGGAAGAAGATTTACCAGGCCAATGGCCCCCGAAAACAGGCAGGAGTAGCAATACTTATTTCTGACAAAGTAGACTTCAAACCTACATTGATCAAATGAGATAAAGAAGGACATTCCATACTAATAAAAGGGGAAATAGACCAAAAGGAAATAATAATTATCAACCTGAATGCACCCAATGTCAACACACCCAATTTCATCAAACATACCCTGAAAGACCTAAAAAAATATATTAAGTCCAACACAGTGGTTGTGGGAGACTTTAACACCCCATTATCATCAATAGATAGGTCATCCAAACAAAAAATCAATAAAGAAACCCAAGATCTAAAATATACAATAGATAAAGTGGATCTACTTGATGTCTATAGAACATTTCATCCAACTTTTACACAATATACATTCTTCTCAGCGGCCTATGGAACCTTCTCCAAAATAGGTCATATCCTAGGGCACAAAGCAAGTCTCAGCAAATATAAGAAAATAGAAATTATACCATGCATACTATCTGATCACAACACAATAAAACTAGAACTCAACAACAAAAGTAAAGACAAAAAACCTGCAAACAGCTGGAAACTGAATAACTCTTTACTTAATGAACAATGGGTCATTCATGAAATAAAAGAGTAAGTTAAAAAGTTCCTGGAAGTCAATGAAAATGAAAACACAACCTACTGGAACCTATGGGACACAGCAAAGGCAGTCCTGAGAGGAAAGTTTATAGCCATGAGTGCATATATTAAAAAGACTGAAAGATCCCAAATCAATGACCTAATGATACATGTCAAACTCCTAGAAAAACAAGAACAAGCAAATCCCAAAACAAACAGAAAAAGAGAAATAATAAAAATAAAAGCTGAAATCAACGAAATAGAAACCAAAAAAAAATACAAAGAATTAATGAAACAAAAAGTTGGTTCTTTGAAAAAATAAACAAGAGCGATAGACTCCTGGCAAACCTGACTAAAATGAGGAGAGAAAAAAACCCAAATTAGTAGAATCAGGAATGCAAAAGGAGAGATAACAACAAACACCATGGAAGTCCAGGAAATCATCAGAGACTACTTCGAGAACCTATATTGAAAAAAAAATTGAAAATCTTAAAGAAATGGACAGATTTCTAGATACAGACGATCATCAAAAACTGATCCAAGAGGAAATTAATCACCTGAATAAATCTATAACACAAAATGAAATTGAAGCAGCAATCAAGAGTCTCCCCAAAAAGAAAAGTCCGGGACCTGAGATTCTCTGCTGAATTCTATCAGACCTTTAAAGAAGAACTGATACCAACCCTTCTTAAACTGTTCCATGAAATAGAAAGGGAAGGAAAACTGCCAAACACATTTTATGAAGCCAGTATTACACTTATCCTAAAACCAGGCAAAGATACTTCCAAAAAGGAGAACTATAGGCCAATCTCCTTAATGAACATTGATGCAAAAATCCTCAACAAAATAATGGCATACAGAATTCAACAACACATCAAAAAGATTATTCACCACAACCAAGTAGGCTTTATCCCAGGAATGCAGTGGTGGTTCAACATACAAAAATCAATAAATGTAATAAACCACATTAACAGAAGCAAAGACAAAAGCCACTTGATCATCTTAATCGATGCAGAAAAAGCCTTTAATAAGATCCAACACCATTTCATGATAAAAGCTCTAAGAAAACTAGGAATAGAAGGAAAGTACCTCAACATTATAAAAGCTGTATATGACAAACCTACAGCCAGCATTATACTTAACAGAGACAAACTGAAACCATTCCTTCTAAAATCAGGAACTAGAGAAGGATGCCCACTATCTCCACTACTGGAATTCCTAGCCAGAGCAATTAGGCAAGAAGAAAGACTAAAAGGAATATAAAAAGGTAAAGAAACTGTCAAAATATCCCTATTTGCAGACGACATGGTCCTATACCTTAAAGACCCAAAAAACTCTACTCAGAAGCTCTTAGACACCATCAATAGCTACAGCAAGGTAGCAGGATATAAAATCAACATAGAAAAATCATTAGTATTTCTATACACTAATAATGAACAAACTGAAAAAGAATATATGAAAACAATTCCATTTACAACAGCCTCAAAAAAAATCAAATACCTAGGTGTAAACCTAGCAAAAGATGTGAAAGACCTCTACAAGGAAAACTATACACTTCTGAAGAAAGAGATTGAGGAAGACTATAGAAAGTGGAGAGATCTCCCATGCTCATGGATTGGTAGAATCAACATAGTAAAAATGTCTATACTCCCAAAAGTAATCTACATATTTAATGCAATTCCCATCAAAATTCCAATGACATTCATTAAGGAGATTGAAAAATCTACCATTAAATTTATATGGAAACACAAGAGGCCACAAATAGTCAAGACAATACTCAATGAAAAGAACAATGCTGGAGGCATCACGGTACCTAACTTCAAACTATATTGCAAAGCAATAACAATAAAAACAGCATGGTACTGGCACAAAAACAGACATGAAGACCAGTGGAACAGAATAGAGGACCCAGATATGAAGCCACACAATTATAACCAACTTGTTTTTGACAAAGGTGCTAAAAATATACAATGGAGAAAAAGCAGCCTCTTCAACAAAAACTTCTGGGAAAACTGGTTAGCAGTCTGCAAAAAACTGAAACTAGATCCATGTATATCACTGTATACCAAGGATCTTAATATCAGACCCCAAACTCTAAAGTTGATATAGGAAAGAGTAGGAAATACTCTGGAATTAGTAGGTATAGGTAAGAACTTTCTTAATAGAACCCCAGCAGCACAGCAACTAAGAGCATAGATAAATGGGACTTCATAAAACTAAAAAGCTTCTGCTCAACAAAAGAAATGGTGTCTAAACTGAAGAGAACACCCACAGAGTAGGAGAAAATATTTGCCAGCTACACATCAGACAAAGGACTGGTAACCAGAATATATAGGGAACTTAAAAAACTAAATTCTCCCAAAACAAATGAGCCAAAAAAGAAATGGGCAAGTGAACTAAACCGAACTTTCTCAAAAGAAGAAATTTCAAATGGCCAAAAAGCACATGAAAAAATGCTCACCATCTCTAGCAATAAAGGAAATGCAAATTAAAACCACACTAAGATTCCACCTCACCCCTGATAGAATAGCCGTCATCAGCAACACCACCAACAACAGGTGTTGGCGAGGATGCGGGGAAAAAGGAACCCTCTTACACTGTTGGTGGGAATGTAGACTAGTACAACCACTCTGGAAAAAAATTTGGAGGCTACTTAAAAAGCTGGACATCGATCTACCATTTGATCCAGCAATACCACTCTTGGGGATATACCCAAAAGACTGTTACTCCAGAGGCACCTGCACATCCATGTTTATTGCGGCACTATTCACAATAGCCAAGTTATGGAAACAGCCAAGATGCCCCACCACTGACGAATGGATTAAGAAAATGTGGTATCTATACACAATGGAATTTTATGCAGCCATGAAGAAGAACGAAATGTTATCATTCGCTGGTAAATGGATGGAATTGGAGAACATCATTCTGAGTGAGGTTAGCCTGGCCCAAAAGACCAAAAATCGTATGTTCTCCCTCATATGTGGACATTAGATCAAGGGCAAACACAACAATGGGATTGGACTTTGAGCACATGATAAAAGTGAGAGCACACAAGGGAGAGGTGAAGATAGGTAAGACACCTAAAAAATTAGCTAGCATTTGTTGCCCTTAATGCAGAGAAGCTAAAGCAAATACCTTAAAAGCAACTGAGGCCAATAGGAAAAGGGGACCAGGAACTAGAGAAAAGGTGAGATCAAAAAGAATTAACCTAGAAGGTAACACCCACACACAGGAAATCAATGTGAGTCAACTCCCTGTATAGCTATCCTTATCTCAACCAGCAAAACCCCTTGTTCCTTCCTATTATTGCTTATACTCTCTCTTCAACAAAATCAGAGATAAGTGCAAAATAGTTTCTGCCTGGTAGCAAAAATTCAGCTCCTGACAGTAGACCTGCTCCGAGTGTTGGGCCATCACCATCAAATTTAATTGGCTGAACTATGAAACAATTCCATGATTTTTCCCTGTCTGTCCCTCATTATAAAACAAACAAACAAACAAAAGGTCTCTGTTTGCCACTGCACCCTCAAAATCCCACAAAGGCTAAAAATGCAAGGAAAGGGAGGATAGTCAGTACTCCAGAGGTGTGGGACATTGGAGTCCTGTCCCTAGAGTCTGTTCAATCTCACTTGGATTTCCTGTTCAGCCCTTGGGCAAGTGAATTACACTTAAGTGTCTGAGGATAGGGAAATCTAGAATGAGAGATAGGAAAAGGAAGTTTAGGACATTCGGATCAAATGCACTGGTTGTGAATACAAACTGAATGAATCTTCATATCATGGTTTTGTTTTAGGAAATTTCGGTTGAGCACAGCATATGGCATCTATATTAGTTTTCTGCTGCTGCATAACAAATTAACACTCAGAAACTTTAAAAGACTACCTCATAGCTCTGTATGTCAGTTAGCCAGGAAGGCTGCCAAAATTAAGGTATTGGTCAGGTTAGGTGTTTATCTGGAGGCTTTTAGGGAGAATTTCTTCTGAGACTATTTGGCTTGCTAGGGTAGAATCTCATTCCTTATAGTTATAGAATTGGCCACCCTTTACTTGTTGACTATTGGCTGTGGGGCTGCTCTCAGCAACTAGAGGTTTGTTATGGATTTTGTGAACTGCTAAAATTCTTATGTTGAAATCCTAGCCCAGAGTACCTCAGAATGTAGCTGAATTAAGATAGAATAAAGTTATATGAATAGGAACTGATCAAGTATGACTTAAAGAATAGAAAACTTAGATACAGATATCCATACCAGGGAAATCATGTACAGATTCAGGTAGACCATGACCACTTACCAGCCAAGAAGAGGTACGTTGGAAGAAATAAGCTGTACTGGCACCATGATCTCAGTCTCCAGTTTCCAGAATTGTAAGAAAACAAATGTCTGTTGTTTAAGCCACCAAGTCAATACCAACTGGTTATAGCAGCCCTAGGAAATTAATACAAGACTGTTTATATGGTCCCTGCACATGATCCCCTCCATCTTTGAAGTGGCAACAGCACACAAAATCTTTATGTGTTTAAAATCTCTCTGACTTTTCCTTCTGCCATCATCCAGGAATAAAACAACTCTACTTTCTGTGTAACTACAGAAGACAATTGCACTAAACTTTTTTTTTTTTGTGGTATTTGAACCTAGGTGATCTGCCACCAACCTATGTTCCCAGACCACCCATTAAACTTTCTGCCATTTTATAACTCTATCTCTCTTCTTCCTATTTCTTGCTCTACACTTTTCACTTCCTTCTGAGCTCTTATCAGAAAGACACATAAAAATAAAATGCACATTTCTTCTTAAAATCAGTTTAAAACAACTTAGGCATTCTCTATGTACTTTTCAAGATTTTTCTCAAGTTTTTTTCCAGCCTTTGCCGAGGTGGTTCCCAATCCGCCCCCACATTTTTCTTTATTTGTTACGATAGCACCTATTTCCAGGTACCAAAATTGTCTATCCCCATCAGAGGTCAACCAGAGTTATAGAACCTATAAAATTGTCTAGGTTCAAATGTTACGTTTTTCTAGAAAAAGAAAGAAAGAGAAAGTAAGAGAGAAAGAAACATCAAAAGCATAGAGATTCATAGATGAAATGGTTCTGGGGACTGGATAATTAAGTTCAGAGTTCATAGAGCATGTGGTTAGGAGGGGAAAGCTTGGTGCACGCTGTGGATGGAGCTATCATCTGCAAGGACAGATGACCAACAGGAACACCTTGTGAAGAGGCTGAAACTGTAGTCTACAAGAGGCATTTCTTCTCCTTCTCTTGGGGGAAATGTCAACCCTTCTTTGAAGTACTTCCAGCTAATTCACTCAGTATTATTTACATTATCCAGAGTTACCTCCCTTACTTAAAGACAGTTTATTAGGAAATCTAATTACATCTAAAGAATCCCTTCAGTACAGATGTTGTACAGCAACATCTGTATATGTCTTTGATCATATAGCTGAGAACTAAAGCCTAGTCACATTGACAACTCACAAAAGCTACCACATTGTTCATTTCTTTGTGTACATACATAGTACTTATTCTTCCCAGATGGGCAGAATGTGTCCTACCATAATTTTTTGTGGGTCTAAGACCAAGGGTCTTTTCTCAATCTGGACACTAAACAGGATGGAAATGTGAAAGAATGAACATCCCTAGGGAATATCTTCAGCTCATGTCAAATGTAAATTTGAGGATAAATATATCATCTTCCTTAGCCCTCAAGCGTTCTTCTCCCAGCAAGACTGAGCTCGTTACCCTAAACTTTAGTCTGCTCATTACCTCCTGCCCTTCTGATGGGCCTTTGAACCTCCTTACAAACGAGTATTGAAATTACCTTCAAATAAATCCCTGGCACTCAAATTCTTACCTCAAGGTTTGCTTCTGGCATGACTCTTCTTAAGATACCACCCTTCTTGATGTTTGTCTCTCACTGACTTCAAGCCCAATTAGTATTAGTTAGTATTGTTGCTTGGAGAAAATGTAGATCAGTTCTAGAAAAGATAATAGGTAGAGGCTATTTGAAACAAAATTCACAGATTTTCCAGAAATGAGTAGAAAGAAGTCTCAAGCACTAAATTCAGAACAATATTAGAAATTGATGTGTGCCAATGGCTCACACCTATAATCCTAGTTACTTGAGAGGCAGAGCTTGGGAGAATCACTGTTTGACTACAGCCTGAGCAAAATGTTATGGAGATCCCATCTCCACCGGAAAAAACTGGGCACAGTGGCATGAGCCTGTCATGCAAGCTATATGGGAGGCTGAGTTCCAGATGATCATGGTTCCAGGCAGGCCATGAGGGAAAAAAAAAAAGCTTGTGAGATACCATCTCAATGGAAAAAGGCTGGACTTGGCACATAGCTGTCATCCCACCCATGGTGGGAAGAGGAAACTAGGAAGATTTTGATCCTGGGAAAAAGTGAGACCCTATCTCCAAAATACCCAAAGAAAAAGAGCTAGAGGCATCACACAAATGTTAGAGAACCTGCCTAGCTCATGCAAAGCCCTGAGTTCAAACTACCAAATACTACCAAGAAGAGAGAGAGAGAAAGAAATGACAGAAATGAAGAGAGATGAGTGCTTGAAAACACAGCCATGAATGTCCATTAAAAACTGCCAGTTTAGAAAACCCCAATCACCAAAAGGTTATTTTAGTAACTTGGGCTGTTGACTACCACTTTCTGAACAGATTTGTCTGCTCTTAAATTTTTGTGTCACTTTCCCTACTTGAAAATTCTCAAGTGGGACATCTAAGTGGCAGACACAGGATTATGTAGGCACATTTTGGCAGCTGTGAATCAAAAACAGTACATACTTGCCTTCCCAAGACAGAAAATTAGAGGGACAAATGTTCTCTACATTCAAAGTAGCCTTTTAGAGTAGAGAACATGGCATCTGATAGGTGTTATTTTAGGGTCTGTATTGATGCAAATATAAATACTTGATTTTTAGGAAAGGAATTTCAACTTCCACTTATCCTACCTGTTTGTCTTCAGGAGATTGTCACATAGGGTCTGCATAGAAGCACATTCACGAAGGATTGTGTATATATATGGCATACCTGTATATAAACAGCAGGCACTTCTTTTCTTGTGGGGAGTGGAAAGGATTTTTTTTATTCATTTAGTCATATGTACATACACTGTTTGGGCCATTTCTCCCCCCTGCCTAACACTCCCTCCCTCTTCCCCCTCGCCCCCTTGCTTCCAGGCAGAACCTGTTCCACCCTTTTCTCCAATTTTGTTGAAGAGTAGATATAAACAATAATAAGAAAGACAAAATGTTTTTGCTAGTTGAGATAAGGATACCTATATAGAGAGATTCCTAGCATTGCTTCCATGTACAAGTGTATTACAATTCAAATTGATTCATCTCTTCCTGACCTCTTCACTACTTCCCGGTCACTTTCCATATTGACCTCTGTCATTTTAAGGCTTCTGTATTAGCTCCTCTGCCGTGGGGTCAACAAACACTTTCAAGTTTTGGATTTCCTACCTATCCGTATTTTTCCCTGTATGTGCTCTCCCCTTAGCATGTGACCCAAGTCCAACAACATTGCTGCACTTGTCCTAGATCTAAAGTCTAGTATGATAGAGAACATATGATTTTTGGTTTTCTGAGCCTGGCTAACCTCACTCAGAATGATGTTCTCCAGTTCCATCCATTTACTTGCGAATGATAACATTTCATTCTTCTTCATGGCTAAGTAAAACTCCACAGTGTATAAATACCACATTTTCTTAATCCATTCTTCATTAGTGGGGCATCTGGGCTGTTTCCATAACTTGGCTATTGTGAATAGTGCTGCAATAAACATGGGTGTGCAGGTGCCTCTGGAGTAACCTGAATCTCATTCTTTTGGGTATATTCCTAGGAGTGGGATTGCTGGATCATATGGCAGATCTATGTTTAGATTTCTAAGAAGCCTCCATAATTTTTTCCAAAGTGGTTGCACTGTCTTGCATTCCCACCAGCCGTGTACGAGGGTTCCTTTTTCCCCACATCCCTGCCAACACCTATTGGTGGTGGTGTTTTTGATGGTAGCTATTGTAACAGGGGTAAGGTGGAATCTTAGTGTTGTTTTGATTTGCATTTCCTTTATTGCTAGAGATGTTGAGCATTTTTTCATGTTTTTTGGCCATTTGAATTTCTTCTTTTGAGAAAGTTCTGTTTAGATCAGTTGCCCATGTCTTAATCGGTTCATTGATTTTAGGAGAGTTTGGTTTCTTAAGTTCCCTGTGTATTCTGGTTATCAGTCCTTTGATGTATAGCTGGCAAATATTTTTTCCCACTCTATGAGTGGTCTCTTCAATTTAGAGACCATTTCTTTCTTTTTCTTTTATTCATAGAGACCATTTCTTTATTTGTGCAGAAGCTTTTTAATTTTATGTAGACCCATTTGTCCATCTTTTCTCTTAGTTATTGAGTTGGGTTCTATTGGGGAAGTCCTTGCCCATACCTATTGCTTCCAGAATATTCCCTGCTATTTCCTGTACTATTTTCCTGTGTTTTGGGTCTGATATTAAGGTCCTTGGTCCATTTTGAGTTGATACTAGTGCAATGTGACAAACATGGATCTAGTTTCAGTTTTTTGTAGGCAGATAGCCACTTTTCCCAGCAACATTTTTTGAAGAGGCTATCTTTTTGCCATCGTATGTTTTTGGCACGTTTGTAAAAAATAAGATGGACATACCTGTGAGGATTCATATCCAGGTCCTCTCTTCTGTTCCACTGGTCTTCATGTTTGTTTTTGTGTCAGTGCCATGCTGTTTTTATTGCTATTGCTTTGTAATGTAGTTTGAAGTCTGGTATTGTGATACCTCCAGTATTAGCAGGCACTTCTTAAGGTAAAATTATTTTACAGGATTTCAATCATTGGCCAATCAACACCCGTGAAGCAAAGTAAATGTCAGGAAAATGTCCTGAGGAATTATCTGAGTTCTCCACCAAAACATAACTGGTTAAATTTAGTAAGACATACTCTCCATCTGTCCCAATGAACTAGTTGTTTTTGAATATCAAATTAACACTTAGAAGAAAAAGAAAAAGCAGGCAAATGTAAGTGATGAAAACAGAGCTGCATTTGAAAATTGTTTAGTCATGGTTAAATTAAATTTGGTTGAGGCAGAAGGAAGGGTGAAAAAGTGTAAGAGGGTCTTTTAAAAGCAGGTTGCTATCCCTGACGCTATCCCAAAGCAAGTCACTAGTGAGAGCAGTGACTTATGGTGCTCGTCAAGCATATTGCTAAATAATAAAAAGAAAGGAAAAGAAAGAAATCAACAGAGTAACATGGTCTATATTTCCAGCAGTTAGAATATGTTTGTATATATCTTCCATCAAAAGTTCACATTTCCTAAGCTTCATCTGTAAGTTTTATGCATTTTATGTGAGCTGACTGCATACGATCTTGCTTTAATACAAGTCTTAATACTTCCCTTCAGCTTCCCCACACCCCACAAACAAATTCATTAGATCATAAGCATCATAAATTATTGAATATCAGAACATTTAAATTAATTTTTTATTATGAAAGATGTGAAATGCTTTTTGCTCATGAATTTTCACAACCAAAGGACAGACATTATAATTAAAAATATGCATTATTTTGGTTTTGTGGGGACATAAAGCAAAATAAGAAGTGTCCTCCACAAACTTAAGAGTTTAGAAAAAGACATGCAGAGATAATTACAGCACCACCATGGATGTTATTACTAAGGCATTATCAGACTTATAATGGGAGAAACACATAGCTCTAGGAACACAGTAAGTACAAAGCACAAAGCAAAGCACAAACAGGAAAATGAATTCTACAATGTATAATAAGAAGTTGTAAAATACATGGCTGAAGAAAGAGTCAGAGACAAGATCAGGAAGAACCTAGTGTGCAGTGTGAAGGAATGTGTTCGATAATAACAGTGGGTAGACATTAAAGGCTTGACAATAGAAACCATATTATCAGATTGGTTTCAGATGGAAGGTGGGGGAATACATTTGTGGGGAAAGTTTAGGGACTGAGAGTATAAGCTATTGCAGCAGTTCAATTAAAATAGAATACTGGAACCAGGAAAGATAAAGAAGGCATGAAGTGGAAGGTATATATTTAAAAAATGTTTAGGAGTCATTTTCGTCCATTCCAGCTACTATAATAAAGTATCCTAAACTGGTAATTTATCAACAACAGGAATTTGTTACTCACAGTTCTGGAGGTAAAGAAGTCCAAGATCCAAGTGCAGGCATTATCAGTGTCTGATGAGAGCTCACTCTTCACTTCAGTGATGGGACTTTCTCATTGTGTCACTGTGCTCTCACTTGGTGGAAAGGGAAAACAAGCTGCTCCATTCAAGCCTCTTTTTTCTAGGAGACCTGAAGGAGGCATATGTTTCGTGACCTAGTCACTTCTCAAAATCCCATTTCTTGATGCCAGCATATGGGAGCTTAAATGTCAACATATAAATTTGGGAAAAAACAAGCATTCTGACCATAGCAGGAGTTCAAAAAATATTGATGTTGGTTTTCCAGCTAAGATCTTTGGGTGAAAATGTGGGGTTTAGGACTATCCCTGATTCTCTAGCTTGATAATTCCTTGCAAAGAGGATGTGTCCTTGATCTACCAATGGAAACAAAGCAATTAATTTTGTAGAATGACTTATATTTAAGTCTGTTATATTTGATTTTAGCTATATGCATATACACATTCACTGTGTGCATATAGTGAGAAAATTGGGAAGAGTGAGCTAAATTTAGAGGCTGGGAGACATCACTGAGGTAGGTAGAATAATGGCCCCCTTTGCAGAGATCTCAGGAACCTACCAATATTTTACTTTATATGCAAAAAAAATGACATTGAAGGCATTGTGAATTTATGGATTTTAAGATGGGGTTATTATCCTGGATTATTCAAGTGGTAAAATTGAAACACAGGGTCATTATAAGAAAAGACAGAAACTAAAAGTGTCAGAAAGGGAGCTGTGAGGAAGGTAGAAGAGATCATAGAAAGAGAGAGAAGTTTGAAGATATCACACTGCTGGCCTTAAAAATGGAAAAATCAGGCAGAAGCTGGGGTGGGGGAGGGGGCCCTAGAGGATAGAGGAGACAAGGAAGGAGAATCTCTCCCTAGAGCCTCCATCAGGAAGGCAGCCCTTGGAAACATCTTGATTTGATGAAGTCTGACCTTCAGAACTGTATGATAATAAATCTATGTGGTATTAAGCCACTAAGTTTCATCAGTGTGGCAATCATGTACAGCAGCAATAAGAAACAAATACAAACTTCACGTAAGTGCCAAATCCACAATGTGGTTTGAGGGAGCAAGAGCATAAATGCTGAGAGAAATGGTTGTAAAATGAAGCTTTGAAGAAACCAGCTTTTAAAGGGAAAAGTGGAGGAAGAAAAGTGAAAACACAGTTAACAGCTTCATAAATCATCTATCTATCTATCCATCTATCTATCTATCTATCTATCTATCTATCTATCTATGTATACATATGTTAATACATATACACACTTCAAATTCAAATTCTATGCAAAAAGTAGAAAGAAATGAGAATAGATTTAGCTACTTTCCAGAAAACATTTTGTCATATTGATTTTATGAGGAAAACTGTTTTCTTATAATTAGGGAAGTTACTTGATGTCACACATTTCTTTGTTTTAAAAATTAAATGGAAATGAGACCAAACAAAATACCTACAAAGCAAATTTAACAAATATTCCTGAGGACAGCTTGATGGGGACCATTTCTAGCAATCATGGGCACTTGCTACATACTTCCTCAATTGGAAAAGTACAAGAAGGACAGGTTACCCCAAGGAAAAATCAATGACTTCTCTCTAGGGCACTCACTCAGGAGTCTATATTTAAATAACCCTCACTGTTAAGTAAAGGGCAGAAGTCTGTGGTTGTAGCTGCAGCGTTAGGATTGCTTCTTCCAACAAATGAACTTGTGAAAGAATGTCATGTCAAAGGGAACTAAACACAACAGATATTTCTCAGCACATTTTTTTCTTGCATTCCTCCAGTTGAATCCAAACTTCTGCCAGCATAGAATTCAAGCATGTAGTGTGGGCATCTGAAGAGAAAAATCCAAGAAAGCCAAGAAAAACATGAGCTAATCCTGTAGATTTCCTAACCATTTGCAAAATTCTTCTCAAAAGTAACAAACAGTTAGGAAGGCAGAGACTAGAAGAGTGGTTTCAGCAAGTCTCAAAATAAAGACATAGAGCCTTATTGACATTTTCTCATTGATTTTTTTCCCCCCTCTGGCAAAGAAGGAACTTAATTAGGCTTCTCTTTTTTTTCTAATATTATCAGGTCTTGAAACTTAATACCACAGTCTCTTTATAGGGTCAAGGAGTTTTGAAATGGAGCTATTTAGGTATAAGGTGGTAATCAAGGTTCTGTAACATCTGCTATCCTGATGGCATCTCCATCCTCCTATCTTGTTTCTCTTTTATTCTAGCTAGACCTTATGACTTGAGTCTCTTCACATTGCTCCACTTCTAGAGGCTTTTCACATTCTTTGCCTGGTTGGAGATTCCCTGCCTCAATGAGTCACATAATTTTCTCAAATGCAAATAATTGCCTATTTCATTTTATTATTCAATACAATAGTCACTAGCCAACATATGTAGCCATGGAGCCCTTGAACTATGGATGGTACAAATGGAGATGCACTGTAAGTGAATAACACATGCAGGATTTCAAAGACTTAATAGAAAAATAGACTGTAAAGCACCTCATAAATATTTTTATTTTTTTACATATAGAAAGAAAAATATTTTGCACATATCAGGTTAAATGAGAAAATTCATTAAAATCAATTTTTCCTTTCCATTCTCATTTTTAATGTGGCTAATGAAAAGCTTAAAATGACCTGTGAGGTTAGCATCAGTGACACTCACCAGATAATGCTATTCTTGAACTTGTCCACCCTAATCATAGAACTTAGCAAATTCTTTGGCAATCCTTTGTCCTGTCTTCTCTAATGGACTGATTCTTAAGCTGTCTCTCTCTTGTCCTCAGAACATACTAGGGACACAATGAAAATCTGCAAAATAAATGGATATGAGAGAGAGCATAAGAAAAATATTTGTAAGAAATGTGAAGCTCACGGTATATGTAGTGTTAACACTGAGTACAGAGGCTTGGAATTACATTTCTTCATTTTTTTCTATGCTTGGTAGCTATTTATTAATATACTATTCACAGTTCAGAAATTCTACAACCAAAATTATTCCCATTATTCCAATTCCAAAAAGTTGATGATATCCTTATGCCACCACAGACCACAGGATTTTTATTGGCAATTCAGTGAAAACATAGCCAATCAATATCCACTTGCACAGTGACTACTGCATGTTTTCTGATTTTTAACTTCAAGATGACAGTACTAAATAAGAACAAAACAGTTTATTTACACATTTGCATGAAGACTCTGAATTTCAGCAAGGAATTGTAAATTATGCAATAAAAAATCAGTTCTATTGCTACCATGAGTTGGAAGTATTTCTTTCTAGCCTAATGGACAGCAACTCACAAACTGTAATATTTGAAAGTGCTATGAAAAAGAAAATAATAAAAGAAAAATAACTGTAGAATAATAAACTCCCTGCATCTTAAAATAAGGCTTTGGGTGGAGACAAGGCTGAAGCAGTAGAGCCCTTGCCTAGAAAGCAGGAGATTCTGACTTCAAACCCCAGAACCTCAAAAAAAAAAATATTAGTTATAGTTAGCTAGGTTCATGACTCTAATTCCAGTTACTCAGGAAGAAGTAACCAGGAAGATGATGGTTTGGGGCAGGTTTAAGCCAAAATACAACACCTTATCTGAAAAATAATCTCAAAGAGCAAGAAAGGATGGAGTAGTAGCTTAAGTGCAAAGCACTTGCTTAGCGATCACTAAGGCTCTGGGCTCAAGCCCTAGTACAACCAGAAGAAAAGAAAGCTTTGCTTTTGTTTTATCTTATGCTTGTTAAAATAGAAAAGCTAGAATATTTAATATTTTTTTCATTTCAGAAAACATGCTTAATTAATAAAAAGGCTTATTTTTTGAAATATGTGATTTTATCTGCACTCTATTCTTTCTTTGTGAGTTTTCTAGGTTCATACTACTGAAGGTGTAACACAAAGCGATAAGAAAAAGCCAGAGGCGGCACTACCTCAGGCTTAAAGTGACATGGGTCAATAGTTTAAGTATTAACAAATTTAATTAAACATTGTTGTACTGAAAAGTAAAATTATTCCTTATATTGAATAATTGTGAATTCTAATATCCTCTAAATAAAGTTTTTAATAAATGTATAGTCATTTTAGGAAAATACTACTCTTTAGGCTTTAAAACATACCCACGATAGAACCACTCATCAACCACTTTACCTCTGGAAAGTTAGTGCAGTTATCAGAGCTCCAAATTTATCTTCAGAATAGAGACTTTAATTTTGGGATCTGGAAAAATGGTGACATGGGATGTGGACTCTATGAATTTCAGTGAGTTTGTATTTCGCTAGACTTCACTTTCTCACCCAAAGATGAGAACTTTAGGGTAAAGAAATTTCAAGATCAAATTCACTTTAAAAACTTTTCAAAAATGTTATTTAAGCAACAGTATGGATGCAAAAGTAAGATGTAAAATAGCAGGTTGAACACTTAACTCCATGTCTTTTACATGGGGAGCATCAGGACTCCATGCTCTACACTAAGAGCTTTTGCATAGACTTGAAGATCATCTATTTTCAGGGACAGATTTATTTTCAGGGTTTCTTCTTAGTGTTGCTTTCAGAATATGTTTAGCCACTTTTTTTTTGTTTTGTTTTTAGTACAATGCTTGACACATAAATTTTATTACCAATCATTATGTATTTAATAATTATTATGTTACATAGAGTTGAGAAATCCCCTTTTTTTGTTTATTGTAAGGTGATTATCATTTCACTAGGTATGGCAGACACAGAGTCATGCCACTCAGATCTCATTTCAAGAAGAGACTTTCCAACTCTGCCTTGAAATGGGTTTTTAGGATTCTGGACTTTGAAGAACACAGTATGAGCCCAGAGAAGAGTGACTCTCACTACTATCTTAGGGCATTCCTGCTGCTGTAATAAAATAATAGACAATAATTTATAAGTTATAGAAATGTATTCCTCACAGTTCTGTAGGCTAAGATGTCTAAGATCAAACTGCAGCGGATTCAGTATCTGGTGAGGATTCTCTACATCAGAGGTGAGGCCTCACCTAGTGGAAAGTAGCCTCCCTCAAGCCTCTTTTATAATGACACTATTGGTATGTATTCTGGTGCTAACAAAACACTTAAGGCTGTGTATTTTGCAAAGAAAAGAGGACACTTTAATTTATATCTGTTCTTTGCCTGGTGAGGGTCTGTCATGGCACATGACAGCACAATGACAAGAGCAAATGCAGAAAAGACCCCTGCAGGTCATAGAAAGTCAAGCGATTCTTGCCAGGCTTGCTCCTTTCACTAAATCTCACTGTTGTGATAATGAACTTGGGTCCCTAGAGAACTATAAGGACTTCTGAAGAACTTGAATGCTGAGGCACTGACTTCCCATCTCCCAGTAAAAAGTCCATCAATGGCTTTTGGCTCCTCCAAAACATAACTACTGGTAGGCAACTGTTGACCAAAACCTCAATGATTACATAAAGAATGAATTAATACATTTTTTAGGTTGATTTAAACTTTAATTAAGTCCCACTGACAGGCTTTCTAGGGTTTTTAAAGATTTTTTTAAATTATTCATTTATTCACATGTGCATACATTGTTTGGGTCATTTCTCCCCCCTATTTCTCTCCCCGCCCCCACTTCCAGGCAGAACCTATTCTGCCTTTATCACTAATTTTGTTGAACAAAAACACAAGCATAATAAGGAAGATCAAGCGTTTTTGCTAGTTGAGTTAAGGATAGCTATACAGAAATATTACTAGCATTGCTTATGTGTACACGTGTTATGACCCAAGTTGATTCATCTCTAAGTGATCTTTACCCTGGTTACTGATACCTCTGTCGCTTTAAGGTTTCTGTATTAGTTCCTCTGGAGTGGGGACATCAAACGCTTTCATGTTTTGGGTTTTCTACCTATTCTTTTATCTCCTGTATGTGCTCTCCCATTGTCATTGATCCAAGTCAAAACCACATTGCTGCATTTGCCCTAGATCTAAAGTCCACATATGAGGGAGAACATATGATTTTTGGTCTTCTAAGCCTGGCTGACCTCACTCAGAATGATGTTCTCCACTTCCATCCATTTACTTGCAAATGATAAGATTTCATTCTTTTTCATGGCTGAGTAAAATTCCATTGTGTACAAGAGCCACATTTTCTTGATCCATTCATCAGTAGTTGGGCATCTTGGTTGTTTCCATAACTTGGCTATTGTGAATAGTGTTGCAATAAACATGGGTGTGCAGGTGCCTCTGGTGTAACCTGTGTTGCATTCCTTTGGGCATATCCCCAGGAGTGGGATTGCTGGATTATATGTCAGATCTGTGTTTAGATTTTTAAGATGTCTCCAAATTTTTTTCCAGAGTGGTTGCACCAGCTTGCATTCCCTCCAGCAGTGTATCACCAATACCTGTTGTTGGTAGTGATTTTGATGATGGCTATTTTAACAGGGGTGAGGTGGAATCTTAGTGTGGTTTTGATTTGCATTTCATTTATGGCTAGAGATAGTGAGCATTTTTTTCATGTGCTTTTTTGCCATTTGAATTTCTTCTTTTGAAAAAATTCTGTTTAGTTCAGTTGCCCATTTCTTAATTGGTTCATTGATTTTAGGAGAGTTTAGTTTCTTAAGTTCCCTGTATATTCTGGTTATAAGTCCCTTGTCTGATGTATAGCTGGCAAATATTTTCTCCCACTCTCTAGGTGGTCTCTTCAGTTTAGAGACCATTTCTTTTGCTGTGCAGAAGCTTTTTAATTTTATGAAGTCCCATTTGTCCATCCTTTCTCTTAGTTGCTGATCTCCTGGGGTTCTATTGAAGAAGTTCTTGCCTGTACCTATTAGTTCCAGAGTGTTTCCTGCCTTTCCTGTAGTAACTTCAGAGTTTCAGGTCTGATATTAAGGTCCTTTCTTTTCTTTCTGTCCTTTTAATATATGCACTCATGGCTATAAATTTTCCTCTTAGGACTGTCTTTGCCATGTCTCATAGGTTCTAGTAGGTTGTGTTCTCATTTTCTTTAACTTCCAGTAACCTTGTAATTTCCTCTTTTATTTCATCAATGACCCATTCATCATTGAGCAATGACGTTGTTCAGCTTCCAATTGTTTGCATGTTTTTTACTGCTGTTTTTGTTGTCGATTTCTAGTTTTAATGCATTGTGGTCAGATAGAATGCATGGGATTATTTCTATTTTCTTATATTTGCCAAGGCTTGCTTTGTGCCCTAAGATATGATCAATATTGGAGAAGGTTCCATGGGCTGCTGAGAAGAATGTATATTACGCAGAAGTTGGATGAAATATTCTGTAGACAACAGCTAGATCCATTTGATCTATGGTATGATTTAGTTTTAGGATTTCTTTATTGGTTTTTTGTTTGGATGACCTATCTATTGGTGATAGGGGTCATAAGGTCTCCCTTAATGTATGTTTATTAGGAGTTTATATATGTTTTTCGGTCCTTCAGAGTATGTTTGATGAAACTGAGTGCATTGACGTTGGGTGTGTATAGGTTAAAAATTGTTATTTCCTTTTGCTGTATTTCCCATTTTATTAGTATGGAGTGTCCATCTTTATCTCGTTTGATCAATGTAGGTTTGAAGTCTACTTTGTCTGAGAGAGGTATTGCTACCCCTGCCTGTTTTCGGGGATCATTGGCTTAGTAAATTTTCTTCCAGCCTTCCACTTTCAGCCAGTGCTTATTTCTGTCGATGCCATGGGTCTTCTGTAGGCAACAGATTGTTGGATCTTCGTTTTTAATTCAGTTTGCCAGTTGGTGTCTTTTCATGGGGGAATTTAGTCCATTAACATTCAGTGTTAGTATTGATAAGTATGTGGTGATCCCTGTCATGTAGTTATCTTTGTTGATTAAGAGTTTGATTATGTGTAGCTGAATCAATGTTACTCTTTACTTTCTTGCCTTTTGTTCCCCTGTGGTTTGGTACTGCCTGCCCTTTCATGGTTTTGTTTGCTTTCATTTTCTGTGTGAAGAATTCCTTGGAGAATCTTTTGTAGTGGTGGCTTGGTGGTCATATATTGTTTTAGTTTCTGCTTATCATGGAAGACTTTTACTGCTCCATCTATTTTGAATGATAGTTTTGCTGGGTAGAGTATCCTAGGACTGATGTTATTTTCATTCAGTTCTTGGAAGACCTCACTCCATGCTCTTCTTGCTTTTAATGTTTCTGTTGAGAAGTCTTCTGTGATTTTTAGGGGTTTACCTTTGTATGTTATTTGTTTTTTCTCTCTTTTGCCTTCAATATTCTTTCTCTAATCTCTGTACTTGTTGTTTTAATGATAATGTGTCATGGGGTAGTGCTATTTTGATCAGGTCTGTTCTGTGTTCTGGAGGCTCCCTGTACTTGAATGGGCATAGTTTTCTCTAGGTTTGGGAAATTTTCTGTTATTATTTTGTTGAATATATTATGCATTCCTTTTGATTGCACCTCTTCTCCTTCTTCAATGCCCATGATTCTCAGGTTTGGTCTTTTGATGGATGGAGTCAGTGAGTTCTTGCATTTCTTTTCACAGGTCTTGAGTTATTTGACTAATAGTTCTTCAGTTTTTCTTTTAATTGTCATTTCATCTTCAAGTTCTGAGATTCTGTCTTCTGTTTGTTCTATTCTGCTGGAATGGCCTTCCGTTTTGTTTTGCATTTCTGTTTCATGCTTTTTTCTGAGGTTTTCCATATTGTGGGTTTCTTCCTCTTTAATATTGTCAATTTTTGCCCTTAATTTGTTTATCTCTCTGTTTATGGTGATCTCTGTTTCAGTTTGGTGTTTATTTAGGGCTTCTAGGATTTCATTTATTTGTTTCTGTATTTTCTCATATTCTTTGTTTTTGTTGTCTTGGAATTTTTTGAGTGCCTCCTATACATTTTGGTTGACCATGTCTAGTAACATCTCTATGAAATTCTCATTAATTACTTGTATGATTTCTTCTTTCAGGGTGTTCTTGTGGGCTTTATTGGGTTTCTGGGTATCCGTTTTCTTCATTTTGCTCTAAATACTATACTACTTTATTTTTGGTGGGAGAATGGTGTCCGTCCCTTTTTCTTCTTCCCATATTTCCACTAGGTACTGTTTCTGTCCCTGGAATATGCATAATTTATTATTAGCTGGGTTACAATATTAATACTAACAAAACCAAGAGAGATGGATAAAAAAGAGAAAGAGAAGAAAAGATAAAAGGAAGAGAGAAGAGAGGAAAGAAAAATGGGAGAGATGGTGGGTGATCAAACAGCAAACTAGGCAGCCAAACCCTTAAAGAAGGGAGAAAAAAAATCACCAATTCTGGAACAGTAGAATTGCAGTCTTAGTTGGTCTGATGTTACTCCTTTAGCATCTAGTCTTGTTTGTGTGTGTCTCTTAGGCAGATTTGGATCCACTTAGTGGTGGCCTGTGCAGGAGCCTGGTGGGGTAGTTATTTGGAAAGCCTGTAGAGCTGGGGCCTGGCTCCTCCCAAGGGTCTGGGATCCCGGTGGGCTGAGGGATGTGGCTGGTGTCTGGCCCTGAAGAGTGGCAATCCCAGTGGGGCAGGAATCCAGCAGGGCCCAAGGGGTGGGGAACCCAGCAGAGCATGGCTCTGGTCATTCCACATGGAACTGGGGCCCAGTAGGGCCTGAGGGGCGAGAGGATCAAGGGGCTGAGATCCCAGCAGAATGTGGATCTGGCTCAGGGCTGGGGTCCGGTACAGCCGAGTGGTGGGGATCCTGGCAGGGCATGGATCTGGCGTGGGGCTGTGGCCTGACACAGCCTGAGGGGTGGAGAGACCAGCAGAGCAGAGCAGTGGTTCTGTAGGCCTACAGGGTGGGGACTTGGCAGGCCTACTGTTCTTTTATTAGATAGTGGCATGGAGAAGACTTCTACAATGTAAGGCTTTAGAGTGTGGTATTTTGGGCTCTCCCTGGTGCTTTACCTCAGCCAAGAGTGTCTCCAATGTCTCAGCAGGGTCCCTGGTTCAGGAGCTCACAAGGTCAGTTGCCATCTTGGATCTCTCCATTTAATATGTTTTGCATGTCATATGTCCTACATACAAAGAAATATGCAAGAAACACGACAGATTCTTTTTACTGCCATATGCAATTTGCAAGAGAGATGAACAGTTAGCAGAAGGCTGATTAGCAGCACACAATGTTTAAATGGATATGCTCACACAGTAGCAACAAGAGGTGATTATGAAATTATTGCAGTAGTACAATATGTGGTACAGTTTTTTGCCATTATAATTTAATCCTGCATCTTTGTTTGTTTACATTTCTCTCAGTTGTAAATGATACCATGTACCTTGTTCTTATTTTTAAAAATACTTCTGGGTTACAGGATTTACTTGTGAGCCTTTTCAAATTGTCAGAAATCTTTTTTTTAATTGTTTTATTATTCATATGTGCATACAATGCTTGGGTCATTTCTCCCCCCTGCCCCCACCCCTCCCTTACCACCCATTTTGCCCTCTCCCTGTCCCCCCCACCCCCTCAATACCCAGCAGAAACTATTTTGCCCTTATTTCTAATTTTGTTGTAGAGAGAGTATAAACAATAATAGGAAGGAACAAGGGTTTTTGCTAGTTGAGATAAGGATAGCTATACAGGGAGTTGACTCACATTAATTTCCTGTGTGTGTGTGTTACCTTCCAGGTTAATTCTTTTTGATCTAACCTTTTCTCTAGTTCCTGGTCCCCTTTTCCTATTGGCCTCAGTTGCTTTAAAAGAAACAAAGAAACAAAAACGATGTATGAGTAGACCCATACAGGTCAAACCCATCTTGTTCAGAGATCAACTGT
Source organism: Castor canadensis (assembly GCF_047511655.1). Lineage (NCBI taxonomy): Eukaryota > Metazoa > Chordata > Mammalia > Rodentia > Castoridae > Castor > Castor canadensis. Next base: position 16,685,672 of record NC_133390.1, on the reverse strand, counting down.
GCAACTGAACATTAACCATTTTCAAGAGCTGAGCCTCCAATGACCTCGTCATCTTGCACTAAGTCCCCATTTTAAAAGTTCCATCTTCTCTCAGCACCACCACACTGCAGACTGAGCTTCTAGCACATAAACTGTCCAGAGGTACACTCAAACCATATCCAAACCATAGCAAACACTGATTCCATGAAATTTCTCCCCTCATGACCTTCCTAGCCATCAAAGCCCTCACCTCTTAATCCCATCAGTTTGGAGGTAAGGCTTTAACATATAAAATTTGGAGAAATATTGTCATTCAGAACACAGAAGCCGCATGAGGCAGCTGGGAAACAACATTTACCCCATTATATCTACAGAAATTTATCTAGTTTGTGCATGTCTGTTTTCCTCCAAATTTGCATGTCTGCTTCCTAAAAGCACCCTTGGAGGCCAGGATACAATTGAGAATAAGTTTGCCTTTCCTTTGGACAATTGCAGTGAGTGTGTATTCAGTACATTATGCAGGAATGGTGCATGAGGAAGGCAGTAAGCCTGAGGAAGGTATTGTGATGAGCATCCTGTTGATTCTGATTTGCACCACTTATTCCTGAAAGTAGATGGTTTGCATTATGCTGGTTCTTAGAGGGTAATACTAACGGAATTCTTAAAAGGATAATTGTATTTAATTTGATTTAGAAGATTTTGATTGAGAATGATAAAGTTTTCATTAAAGTTGTACGTTTCAACTCTCATTCTTGTAGTGTGAGATGATTAAAAACAGTGAGTACTCACTGAGTTATATCAAGCAAAGTGTCACTGTTAATAAAACAGAATAAAACAGTCTTAGATTCTAGAGATATTTGGCATTTTGGAAAAATCCAATTGGTCAGTTAGCTTTCCTCATTCTGCAAACATCAAATAGCATATTTTCATTCTAAACACACAGTCAAAGTGTAAAACTAAACTCTGAAATGCCTTCCATCACTTGTGTGGGCAGTGGATCACTTGTGTGGGCAGTGACTGCTATGATTGGCTGGGTTTCAGTTTGAGTGTCTGTGTAGACGTAGCCATACCAAAAAGTATTAGATCAGACCATGTCTTCTCCCAAGACACTTCAGAGGGGGACTGAACTGGGGAGGGGGCTCTGGTATTCTGCTTTTGGTTTTACTATTGAGCCTACTTCCTCAGGAAGCCACTTTACTATCCTTCAGAGACCCCTCATTCATGGAAATGGGAATGAATACTACAAAAGTACCTCAGAAAAAATGAAATGGAATTGCAACCCATGGGAAAAAGCACATTTAGTGGTGGTAGGGAGCAGAACTATTTTCTAGGAATGCTTCCATTTTTTTTTTTTTGTTTTCATAGTATCTCATCCTGTAAATAGATGTTTTATAATCCATATCAATTTAATTCTGGTATTCATCTACATCTATCTATCCATCTATCCATCCATCTCTCTCTACCTATCCATTTATCTATCTATCTATCTATCTATCTATCTATCTATCTATCTGCTGCCTATTTAGATTTATAACCATAACACAAACTGTGATTTTTATTTTAAAACATATTAGAGAATTCATGCAGTCAGAATTCTTTCTCAGTCACTTCCCTCCTGGTGCCTGCCCACTGCATTCACAGCATCACTAGTGCTTCCAACCTTTCAAGCATGTTCTTAAGGTTCTTAAGGTTAAGTCTACAAAAGAAAATATTTTTGAAAAGGCTAAGTTTGAAGTGTTCATTAAAACAAGTTCCAGATTGTGGGTTTCTTTGTCTTTTTAAATGTTTTTGGCTATTTAATATCATTTAACAAAACTTTGCTTCTTGTCCTATCAAATTGAAAGCTTCCAATTCTGCTGCAAAGCTTGTGATATCATAAAAGTCTGTTTCATTATATGACTCTAGAATTTAGTTACATTTCTTTCTTTCCTTTTGGAATCTGTTTATACCTGACTCTACGATTACTTCCTTCATTTTTTATAGTATTAAAATAAACATTTCTCCAGTTTCATACAAGACCTCTTTTAAACACAAAAACTTTAACTATGGGTTCTCTCTTTTGGGTACTTCCAGTGACTATTTGAAACCTTTGGCTGACTTTTCTATCATTGAACTATTGAGACTCTTTAAGCAAAACCTTAATGTAGTCTCTCCTTATCTGCCCTTTTGCTTTCCATGGTTTTAGTTACCTTCTGTCAACTGTGTACAATTGTTTAGATTTTTTTTTCTCCCAAGGGTTTAGATGTTGGAAGTTCAATCCCCAGGGGGACAGGTGGCCTTAAACTGATAAGAGGTGAGACCTAACAATATATCTTTAGGTCAAGTGGGGACATTGCCATAGGAAAGGATCATGGGACCCTGGTCCCTCTCTAGCTTCCTTTCTAAAGACAGGGTCTCTTTCTCCAACAGTTGCTTGGGTCATGATGCTATCCATCACTAGTTCCTGACCAGAGGCCAAACACACAGGGCTCTGCCCAATCTTATGCTTTCGGCCTCCTAAACTGTAAGTGAAATGGCATGTGTCTTTTCCTTATAAAGTTATTCCCCTCAGGTATTTCACTATAGAAATGAAATACTAATATTTCATTTCATTTCAGACTAATAAACCATGGTCTGAAAATAGTAAATGGAAAATTCCAAGAATAAACAATTTATAAGTTTTAGATTGTGTGCTGTTCTAAATAGCATGATGAAAACACATGCCATCATGCTTTATCTCATCCAGGTAATTCATGGTGCATATGCTTTTTGCCCCTTAGTCACATAGTAGCTATCTCTGTTGTTGAACTGACTACTGAAGTTTCACGGTGTTTGTGATCAGTTAACCCCTGTTTTACTTACTAATGACTCCAAAGCACGATTGCAGTGATAGTGGCAATTTTATTGCTGTATATTGTTATATTTTTTCAATATTAGCTATTGTTCTTAATCTCTTACTGTGTCTAATTTATAAAGTGAGCTTTATAAACATAGTGTATTTTTTTCCTATATACAAACATGTGTGCATGTGTGTAATTTGTCTGTGGTTGCAGGTGCAGATACACATGCACACACCACTGAAAGTCTTGGACTATATTCCCTGCACATAGTTTTATAAAGGGGAGACTTCAACCTCTTTAATCAGGAGTGACATAACCTGTCACTGTAATAGATGATATTAACATGAATTAGACATTTTAAGAAGCCAATGAATTAAAACACCTCCATCATATTTAATCTATATTCAATATATTTAATCTTTATTCCTTTTGAATATTTGATATAGTATAAAATAAAACTTAACTATCTCAGTTGATTGCTTTTCTCAACACTCCTCTCTCATGAGCTAGAGATTTTATTAATAATTTATTAATTTTATTAATAAAACTTAATAATTTTATTAAAATGAAGTCTTTTTTTGATTTATGAAAAATAAATTTATTACATAACACCTTGTTTTTAACAATGTTCAACTTTTTTATTCAGAATACCTGTGTCACTCATGTAAAATAGTTTGATACAGTACATTGTATGTTAATAGGTTTTTTTTTTTTCCTCAAAAATTCTAAGGCTCACCTACTCCTTTCTCCTTTGCTGAAGTAAGGGCACCCTAAACAATGTACGAACAAGTTTTAAAAGAAAACTAACTGAACAAAATTTTTATAGCACTACACCAACCAGCTTTAAAATCAGGACACTTTAAAAACAGAACTGTGATCCTCCAAGTACTCATGGTATTTTTACCTTGATATCTTAAAGGTGAACTCTTTGCATTAACTTAGAGAAGCCAAACTTACTTTAAAGTAGTTTTTGAATTTATTTATCTACAAATAAAGTTTGGTTTAAAATAAATACATACTTTCAATGTCCAAATTTAGAACTAATCTCTCCTAATAGAAATAAGAGAACTGGTTATATTTTGATTAAATTTTATTGTATTATTGCTATAGTTTACATATTTGTTTCTCCTTCAAAATTCATGTTGAAATTCCTAACACAATAGTGTTAGGAGGACTTTAGGGGTGATGAGGTCAGGAGACCTCTGCTCTTGTGGATGTGATTAGTGTCTTACAAAAGACTGGGAAGAAGGAACTAGGCTCATTGTTTCCTTCCACTGTTCCCTCTCTTCTACCATGTGAAGACACAGAGTTCATCCCTTTTTTCCTCCTTTCACCTTGTGAGGATATAGCACATGGTGTCATCATGGATACAGAGACTAGGCCCTCACCAGACATTAAACCTGCTGGCAGCTTGATCTTTGTACTTTATCTTCTAGAACCAAAAGTAGATTTCTGTTCTTAAAAAGTTAGCTAGTCTAAGGTATTTTGTTACAGCAATAGAAACAAATTAACACAATTATAGAAAATTATGTGACCTTACTATGCAATGACCTAAAATGATTGAGGGCTTCATACAATAAGTAATTTCCTAATAAATGATGCAGTATTTTTATTAGTAGAGATTATTTGAAACTAGTTGTGTTCATTCAGATAAAACTATACCCTTCCATATCTATAGGATGATCTATTTTCTAAAGCTTTATATGCTTGTCCTAAAGATAACTAGAAAGACTCATTTACAGAAATGGAGAAAGAATCAGCCCTCAGAAGTTTGCCAGTTTGAGAAAATCTGGGACTAGCCAGTTTAACAAGAAGTCCAGATTATAGTTTTCCTGTATTGCATAAAGTTATATGTAGAAAATATATATCCAATAGTATGGTGTAAGATATCCAAAGGTAGGATAAGAAATTATAAAGAATAAAACAATGGAGTTGGCAAAGAGGAATAGATGGTTTCCTTTTTATGACCAATCATGCAAGGATCAAAGACACTATTGCCAGATGCCCCAGCTCAGCTGAGCACTTTTCCCCTGTGATCATATATGTAGTCAAGAGGCGGCCAGGATCTAACAGCATTTTATGAGGATGATAATAACAATTGTGAGGTCAATGCTATGAGAGTAGAATTTTTTTAAATGATGCTTATAAGGAATCAAGTTAATGCTAAAATAGCTCAATCATAGTGAATTTTAGGAAATAACCTTCAAATTTGCCAAAGGAAACTCCAAAGACCACAGGAAGGTATCATTTCATGTGAAGTATCAACTTATTGAAATCTTAAAGTTCAAATGAATCACATTCATAACTTAAATTGAGAAATCTCTCTCCGTTTCATTTAGGAACACTTAGTCTATTTTTACTCAATATTTCTATTGACTTAAAAGTGTTTGAAGAGAAAAAGAATGTTGGTTTCCAAGATTAAGCAAATTTGAAAGTAGCTGGGGTCATCTGGTTGTAATCTTTGTGCTCTATGTAGATAGAAATCACAATTAAGTGAGGAGAAGCTCTTCTAACATTGGCAGACCAGGCCCCTGAGTGTCTAAGGCTTATGGTCTGGACTGGCAGGCCCACTGTCTTATAGCTCCAACACTGAGAGCTCAGAGCCTATTGTTCTAGGATTTAGAGGCCAAAGACTTATGGCCTTATATACTCAGAATGAAGTTTTATTATCCTAGGCTTTAACCACTAGCAGTGCTGGCACTTGGTAGGTATTTTAATCCTTTTTGAAGTGCTGACTTAGTGAATGGCAGCAACAGGCAGTGCAGGCTAGTGTTAAAGTGCTTAGGCAAGCCTTAAGTATTGGGAGTCTCAGCTCTTTCAGTAGCTGGTGTCCAGCTGTTAGTCTCAGGGTGTCGGGACCCTGGCCTTTAAAGTATGATAACTTCCTGGAACTCTTCTAGTTCCCATGGCCCACAGTTTCTCATTTCTTCTCCACCACTTCTGTCTCCCATCATTTCTGCTCCTGGAAGCATTCTGGAACTGTTCAACTGCCCTCTCACCACTACTGCTTCTCTGCTGCCACTGCAATGAGTATTACTGCTTCTCTTTCACTTCTACTGTCTCTTCGTCATGTTACCAGCTCAGCCTGCTCTATTAATGATAAAGATCAAAAGTAGGTAAGTGAAGACCACTCAAGCCTTTTAATGGGCCTATAAAAAATATGTGTTGTCCTTTGTGATTACATCATTCTGGGCAACATATTTTTTGTTTGTTTGTTGTTTGGTTTATTTAAACATTTGTGAGGCAAATGAGCTTTTAATCTGCACCAAAGTAGATTCACTCATACTTGCAAAGTCTTAACTCTTACAATTTAGGAAACAATTATGAATTATTTGAGGTCTGGTAACTCTAACTAGATTCCAGCTTTTTGACCACTTATAGTCTGTTTCTGCTCTATCAGCTCTCTTTCCTGCATATTCAATCCAAACTGTTGCTAAATGTTTTTTAATATATGGCATTATGATAGATATGACAAATATGTATTTATAGCAAATTGGGAAAATTTCATTAGTGGCTGCCATAAATTTCTTTTAAAGATGGGGAATGTAATTACCTAAGGAAAGCTAAAACAAAAATAGCTGCAGCCTCTTGATGTGATTGAAAGTAGAAGATGAGAGCTTCAGGAACCTGAAAGTAAGGGGAAATGTTCTATTAAGATATAAAAATAATGTATCTGTTAATCTAGGAGAAAGAGTGAGGATGAAGGGAATGCATCTGGTCAGATGGCAGAAGGCTGTAAGGAATGTCAGACTCTGAGTAAGTTTACACTAAGTGTCTCAGGTCAAAATAACAGATATACTTGTTTTATATTTTAGAATAATATTTTCATGAAAAAAGTTTATCTTTAGAAATAAGAAGTTTATTCATATTCTACTTATTTGTACATAATCTAATATGTATGTTATACATATAATATGTGTGTATATATTTAGATTCAATTATCGCTGTCAGGTACTGTGATGGATTTTGAAAAGGGTTATTTCATTTACCTTGATATATACATGATAATAGAGTAAGCATTATTACTTATCCTTTCACAGTTAAAAAAATATACCCTACCTTGTCTATAGGAATGCATTTCAAATCATGCTTCTAGCTAGTGACTGGACTGCAATTGGAATCAGGTTTACATGTTGTTTTATGTAAAACAATACACAGCATCACTAGAGACTGCTATTGAGTCAGAGGTTCCTGAGTTTGTATTTACCTTTTGACCATTAAGAAATGATTTAAACTTTCTGAGATAGAGCTTCTTTACCTGAAAAATGGGAAGAGTAATAACCAAGTCAAATGGTTATGAGGATTTGATGAAATGAAGTATGTAAACACTTTGCATAATGGTGAGCCCTTTGTAAGTACTGAACAAACAGAGCTATTCTGTCCCTCTTAATTGGAGAGGCTTCTATCATATATGAATGCAGTGTAGGGATAGCTTAGTCCTCAGAATTATGAATAAATTAAAGAATTATATTTTAATTAGAATTAAACTATGACAAAGACTAACTGCTCATTTTGTTGTTTTGCCATGTTCACCACAATAAAGGAAATGACTTTGAGAGCTCAGGATGTTAGAAATTGATGAAACAGTACCATTACATTTGATCTTGTTTATCTCCTCTCTGCTTTGACTAGTTTGGACCTTCCATGGGATTGAAATCATGTGATTATACTTTCAGTAACTCTTAGTTTTAGAGGTCATGAGGTTGTGATGGCCCTTATCAGTTTCTGCACAGCTTCCGCACAGCTTCCACCACCTCTAGGCACGAAGGTTGTTTTGCTTAATTTTACTGTATTTGGGATTCTCTTGTATCAGCTTCCATGTGTCTTAAGATACCATGTTTCCCTTAGTTTGAAGCTCCTCTTCTTTAACATTATCTTATTTTAAATATGGGTTAAGGACCAATATAGTATAAGCGATCCATGTTTATTTGAGGGAATATAAAAATATCAAAAATTAAAAAGTTTCACCAAAGCTATAAAGATGTCTGAGTTAAAAATGTCAACTATTACTTCTTCAGTCTTAGAAAATGCATTGTTCTTGTCTCAGAAGGAATTTGGTATAGTAACATGGGTACATGTTGAATTTATGCCCTTCTTCCATACAGTATAGGGTGTTGTCTCAGTCATTCAGTGCTCACTGGATGTCTATTCAGGTGAGAATCATGTCATTCCAAAAAAATAAAACTCTTATCAGAAATTCACTTAAAACCCAAGAGCTTTGGATATTTAAGTAACTGGTATAAGAAAGTTCCTTATGAAACTTTGTGTTTTATCATCTACAAAGGCTATCTTCAATCTCATTTTTAGAAAACCAGAGGAAATACATATGATAAGACTAAAAAAGGTGTGCTTTGAGTTTGCTAGCACTAAGGTAAAGGAATATGTTAATATGGTTGTTTTTTCAATAGTTCTTAGTTTTAGAGATCACCAGGTAGTGAGAGGAACCCCTGTGTTTTCTACATTTTCTGCCTTTTCTGTGGGGAACTAGAAAGCTCACCTTAGTCCCTAAATTTCAGTGTTTAACAGAGTTAATAAAGTAATGAAGTTCCCCACCCTTAATTTTGTGTTTAAGAGCTTAACTAGTGTAGAAGTTTCCATTGAAATTGCTTATTTTTTTTCTTTTTGGGTTCATTGGATATGACTTTTGGCCTGGTTTTGAAGTTACTCATTTGTTTTTGGATCAGCTTTTACCATGTGGCTGAGATTTTTTGTGCTGTTGTAATAATACTAAGTTGCACCATTGCTTCTTCTAAAAAAGTGGAGCTGAATGGAAATTAAACCTTGAAAAACACCATGTTTGAGCAATGTTAAACATATGACTTGACATGACAAATACAAGGCAGGGTTGGGTAGTTCTTGGGTCTGGCTTTTTCTCCCACAAACTCTGAGTTATGAAGGATTGGGTTTTCTATATGTATTATACTTAGAACTAAAAAATGTGATATGAATCCTGATTTGATTTGGCTTTTAAATAAATATCAACTCTAAAATGAAATATTATGTAAATCCAGTTAATTTTATTTTAATTTATAGGTATAGGCAAAAAATTAAGACCATAACTAAGTAAGAGGATGTCTAACTTTTTAGAAGATACATGCAGCATGTTGTTGGATTTTTCTATTGAAATATTATCTTTACCCATTGGAAAAATGTTATGTGTTATCATTTTCCTTAAAATGCTTAACACTGTAAAGCACTTTTATTTAAAATGTAAATGAATGACTGACAGAGTTGACACCGTGCTTTTGTTTTGTAAGTTTAGCTGACAACTTAAGCGTGCCACATATTCTGTATTAATGTTACAAAACGAATTTACCAGAACATAAAAGTGAGGACTTCCCTCTCTCACATCTATTAAGAAGTAAAAAGTTACTCATGTATAAATTTTAATCAGTACACTGTTATTTTAAGTGGTATTCACATAAAAAGCATAACTCTTTATATTTCAGTTTAAAAGATTTTTTCTTCTCATTACAACAAAAAAGATCATTTCCAAGTTAAATGTGGATGGAAAAACAATTCTATTATTTATATATAAAAACAATTTTCATTTAGAATCTTTCATTTAATGTCTACAAGACCAAACACATAATAAAAGAAGGTAAAATCATATTTAATGTCAGAGAACCTTGAAGTCAAAGGGATTTTTAAAATTAATAATACTGATAACTTTTTGGTAAAAATATGAATACATAAAGACATGATTGCCCCAGAGGCCAGATTATTCAGTGAAAATATAAAATTTTGAAACCAACAAAAAAATGACCAAGCCAAAAAATTTTGATGTTGAAGTAGTTTTCTCATGGTTCACACCCATGAAATAGCTTTGTCATGATTTTATATTGGCAAGCTTTTCATCAAGATCACAATGAGGTAAGGAGATAGACATTGTGACTACGTCACCTTTATTAGCCATTTTTTCTTTTAAATAGTCTGCTTTTGAAAAGTAATATCAAAGAAACTGTGAGTTCTTACTTTAGTATTCTCATTAAGTATTTAGCAATTATAAAATTTTACGAATGGGTTTGAAAGAGCATTTGTTGTGTATAAGCTAACGCTTTTCAGAACACAAAATTGAAACATGGAACCATGTTTATATGTATTATATGGTTTCTTTCTTTTGACAACTGTATGAAATAAGTTTAGAGGCTGTATTTCATAGTTGCAAAAACTGAGGCCTACAAAAGTTGAGTAACATGTCCAAGGTTGCATAAGTATTGAGAATGAAGTCAAGAATGAACTGTGCATTTCATCCTAGTCAAGTCACATCTGCCCTGTGTTCTGGTGCCTGGGCTCAAGAGGGTAGTGAGGAGGGGCAGTTGTAGGGGTTGCTGTCTGATCAAGGAAGAAATAAACATATGTTGGCATAAGACCATGGAGATAGTACAGTGCTCATGACAAAGTTTTTCTGCCAAATTTTGTAGGCAAGAAAAAGATAGGTGTAGCCTGTGTCTGAAAATACAGAGTGACTTTATTCTTTGTTTATGACTTGGTCTGCATTAGTAGTTGTGAAGAAATTAATATTGGTTAACAGAGACTTTATCCAAACATAAGCAGTCATTTGTATTTAGTAGTATTTTACTCCATAAATACACATGTCCTTGAAACCTTAGTGTGCATATTAATTTTCATCTAAATTTGTTAAAGAGGATATGCTTACATGAAAGAGTTTATTAATCACTATTTTTGTTTCAAAATAATTTAAATTTAAATTAAATTTTGTTTCATCTGGTTTGCACACATCTCATATAATATACTATACACAATAAACAGAAAGCATCAAGTTAAAAGACTTCTACAGATAGCAATTGAGAAATGTGACATTTTAAAAGATATTTTAAATTTTATTTTACAACTAAAATGCCATAAATTAAAAACATAAATATTACAAAGCAATAGCAATAAAAACAGCATGGTACTGGCACAAAAGCAGACATGAAGACCAGTGGAACAGAATAGAGGACCCGGATATGAATCCACACAACTATACCCAACCTCATTTTTGACAAAGGTGCCAAAAATATATGATGGAGAAAAGACGGACTCTTCAACAAATGTTGCTGGGAAAACTGGTTATCCATCTGCAAGAAACTGAAACTAGGTCCATGTCTATTATCCTGTACTAGTATCAACTCAAAATGGATCAAGGACCTTAATGTCAGACCCAAAACACTGAAGTTAGTACAGGAAGGATAAGGAAACACTTTGGAACTAATAGGTATATGCAAGGACTTCCTCCATAGAACCCCAGGAGCTCAGCAACTCAGAGGAAGGATGGACGAATGGGACTTCATAAAATTAAAAAGCTTCTGCACAACAAAAGAAATGATCTCTAAAGAAAAGAGAGCACCCACAGAGTGGGAGAAAATATTGCCAGCTATGTATCAGACAAAGGACTGATAACCAGAATGTAAAGGGAACTTAAGAAACCAAACTCTTTTAAAATCAATGAACCAACTAAGAAATCAGCAAGTGAACTAAACCAAACTTTTTCAAAAGAAGAAATTCAAATGGCCAAAAAGCACATGAAAAAATGCTATCTCTAGCCATAAAGGAAATGCCAATCAAAACCACACTAAGATTCCACCTCACCCCTGTTAGAATAGCTGTCATCAAAAAACACCACCACCAGCAGGTGTTGGCAATGATGTGGGGAAAAAGGAACCCTGGTACACTGCTGGTGGGAATGTAAACTGGTGCAACCACTGTGGAAAAAAATTTGGAGACTTCTTAAAACTCTAAACATAGATCTACCATATGATGCAGCAATACCACTCCTGGGGATATACCCAAAAGAATGTGACACAGGTTACTCCAGAGGCACCTGCACACCCATGTTTATTGCAGCCCTATTCACAATAGCTATGTTATGGAAACAACCAAGATGCCCCACTACTGATGAATGGATTGAGAAAATGTGGTATTTATACACAATGAAATTTTACTCAGCCATGAAAAAGAATGAAATCTTATCATTTGCAAGTAAATGGATGGAACTGGAGAACATCATCATTAGCATGGTTAGCCAGGCTCAGAAGACCAAAAATCGTATGTTCTCCCCCATGTGCAGACTTTAGATCTAGGGCAAATGCAGCAATGTGGTTGGACTTGGATCACATGACAAGGGGAGAGCACATATGGGTGATATGAGGATAGGTAGAAAACCCAAAACATGAAAGCATTTGATGTCCCCACTCCAGAGGAATTAATACAGAAACCTTAAAACAACAGAAGTCAGTATGAGAAGGGGATCAGGAACCAGTGTAAAGATCAGTTAGAGATAAATCAACTGGGTCGTAACACATTTGTACATGAAAGCAATGCTAAGAATCTCTCTGTATAGCTGTCCTTAACTAGTAAAAATGCTTTGTCTTCCTTATTATGCTTGTCTTCTCCAACAAAATTAGAGATAAGGGCACAACAGGTTCTGCCTAAAAGCGAGGGGGCAGGGGGGAGATGGTGGGGGAGGGGGCAGGGGGGAGAAATGACCCAAACACTGTATGCACATGTGAATAAATGAATAATAAAAATGAATAAATAAAATGTCCATGTACATTTGATACAAATAAATTGAATTAAAAAAAACAGAAAACATGAAAATAAAGAAAATACACTTGTATATGGGAAGCAAAACAAATCTCTTTTTTTTCTACATTTATAGTTTCCTTTAAATAACAAATCCATTATCCTTTGTTCTTTGGATGGCTATGTTTTTTAAAATTCTTCAATGAGAAAGTTAATTATATTCAATATTTGATATTTTTTCTCCAAAAATTTAAATATAGTTTACATCTTAAATTTAAGATAAAATACTTATAGGATGTAGTTTGATCTCTGGGGACTCAGGTCAAGTGTTAGAATGCCTAATGAGTGAGGCCTTGAGTTCAAAACCCAGAAAAATCTTCAGCCCCAATAAAGGAAAGAAATAAAAAGTCAAGTTTGATAAAGCAACAGTTGGAAAACATGAGATATGAGGTAAAGAATCTAAAATCACTAGTGCTAATTTCCCTGTATTTATGATTACAAGCATTTATATGAATTTTAGAATTAGAAAACGAATGTAAGTAGCTCTGCCTCCATGTCAGTGTTCAAGTCACTTTCATCTCTTTCAAATATTTGCTCAAACTACTACATCTTAAAATAAAATATCTATTATATTATTATACATAGATATAATTATGAAAACTATTCAAGCTATGTAAAACAGTTCTAAATGATTAATAAATCTTACTTATGAAAATCTCCATACTCATAAGTAAGCACTAACTTTTTAAACTTTGGGCAGTGCTGGGATTGAACCCAGAGCTTCTAAATGACAAATAAGCACTCTACTCAGCTACACACCCAAGCCCCTGAAATCAATATTTTGATTAATAATTGCTAATATTTTTGAATACATTAAGAGAAATAAATCTATAGAGATAATTTATATAAATAAGGTCATTTTGCCTTTTAAATATTTTTCATTCAACCAAGTTATAAATATTGAAAGCATTTCTATTACTCTGTCTTCACACAGCATTTACTTCAATAATTTTGTATTGATACATACTTGGAATTTCCACAATTTTGATAATATAAACTTTGCTGCAATGGATATAGTGAACCTAGCTTTCTTGCTCCAGATCAATTATCTTTTAAGAAAAATATCCAAGATGTAAATGCTGCACCGAATAGTACACACATTTATAACTTGAGTCATAATACATTTAAAATTTATAAATGTAAAAAGAACTCAAATCTAAAGCCACAGTTTTAAAAAGCGATAGCTTCACAATCTCAAATATAATTAAGTTAAAATAGTCTAATAACCATTTAGAAACAAGGTTTGTGGAAAAATGAATAATCCTGTATTTACTCCTAGAAATTAAGTTTGTTTAACTTTTACTTTATGCATTTTCTTTGCTGTTTTTTCCTGTTGCTTATAGGAAAAATTAAAAAAATGTAGGACCTACTGAATGAAATTATTTAAAAAATTCCAGACCTCTTCAAGTCAGTCACAGTCACAGTCACAGTCACAGTCACAGTCACAGTCAGTCACAGTCACAGTCACAGTCACAGTCACAGTCACAGTCAGTCACAGTCACAGTCACAGTCAGTCACAGTCAGTCACAGTCACAGTCACAGTCACAGTCAGTCACAGTCACAGTCACAGTCACAGTCACAGTCAGTCACAGTCACAGTCACAGTCACAGTCAGTCACAGTCACAGTCACAGTCACAGTCACAGTCACAGTCACAGTCAGTCACAGTCACAGTCACAGTCACAGTCAGTCACAGTCACAGTCACAGTCACAGTCACAGTCAGTCACAGTCACAGTCACAGTCACAGTCACAGTCACAGTCACAGTCAGTCACAGTCACAGTCACAGTCACAGTCAGTCACAGTCACAGTCACAGTCACAGTCACAGTCAGTCACAGTCACAGTCACAGTCACAGTCACAGTCACAGTCAGTCACAGTCACAGTCACAGTCACAGTCACAGTCAGTCACAGTCACAGTCACAGTCACAGTCACAGTCACAGTCAGTCACAGTCACAGTCACAGTCACAGTCACAGTCACAGTCAGTCACAGTCACAGTCACAGTCAGTCACAGTCACAGTCACAGTCACAGTCACAGTCAGTCACAGTCACAGTCACAGTCACAGTCACAGTCACAGTCAGTCACAGTCACAGTCACAGTCACAGTCACAGTCACAGTCAGTCACAGTCACAGTCAGTCACAGTCACAGTCACAGTCACAGTCACAGTCACAGTCAGTCACAGTCACAGTCACAGTCACAGTCACAGTCACAGTCAGTCACAGTCACAGTCACAGTCACAGTCACAGTCACAGTCAGTCACAGTCACAGTCACAGTCAGTCACAGTCACAGTCACAGTCACAGTCACAGTCAGTCACAGTCACAGTCACAGTCACAGTCACAGTCACAGTCAGTCACAGTCACAGTCACAGTCAGTCACAGTCACAGTCACAGTCACAGTCACAGTCAGTCACAGTCACAGTCACAGTCAGTCACAGTCACAGTCACAGTCACAGTCAGTCACAGTCACAGTCACAGTCAGTCACAGTCACAGTCACAGTCACAGTCAGTCACAGTCACAGTCACAGTCACAGTCACAGTCACAGTCACAGTCAGTCACAGTCAGTCACAGTCACAGTCACAGTCACAGTCACAGTCAGTGACAGTCACAGTCACAGTCACAGTCACAGTCACAGTCAGTCACAGTCACAGTCACAGTCACAGTCACAGTCACAGTCACAGTCACAGTCACAGTCAGTCACAGTCAGTCACAGTCACAGTCACAGTCACAGTCACAGTCACAGTCAGTCACAGGATGCTGCAACATTTAGAAATTTGTTTCAAAAATGGAAAGAATTTGGAATATTCTTCTGAGTGATTTTGTAACAGATATATTTCATAATACTGTACTAAGTTCAATTTCTATTTGTTAGATTTCAGTGTTTTTAAATCCCTGTCTACAGCTGTAGATGATAACCTCGCAGCTGCTGTGCTCTCTCCTTAGCATGTGACCCAAGTCCAACAACATCGCTGCACTTGCCCTATCTAAAGTCTGCATATGAGGGAGAACACATGATTTTTGGTCCTCTGACCCTGGTTAACCTCGCTCAGAATAGTATTCTCCAGTTCCATCCCTTTACTTGAGAATGATAAGATTTCATTCAACTTCATGGCTGAGTAAAATTCCATTGTGTATAAATACCACATTTTCTTGATCCATTTGTCAGTGGTGGGGCATCTTGGCTGTTTTCATAACTTGGCTATTGTGAGTAGTGCTGCAACAAACATGGGTGTGCAGGTGCCTCTGGAGTAACCTGTGGTACATATTTTTAATTTATGGAGCTCATGCTGTCTGTTTCTGCACTCTAGTCTTCGTATTGGATCCTCCAAAACTGTGTACCTTTGATACTTCACCTTAACTTACCTTAGTGTTTTCATTTGCCAAGGGCAGATCAGAGGTCCTTTGTTATAACTGTAGCATTTGTAATAACAGTTTGCAGTTACTTACCAATTAATTGTTGGATATGAAGCTAAACATTTTTGTCTATTTAGTTATTGTCATATTAAGTGCTATCACCAGACCATTTATACTTTTTTAAAATTTCAGAGGATTGCATAGTGCTTTCTGTTTATGAGGAATGTATCAATATTTACTATAGTAGAAATTAACCAGGAAGTTAAAAGATACATGTATTAATTTTATGGAAAAACAGTAACCATAATAAATTAAACTACACATTTTTGTGAAAATATTATTCTTCAAAAAAGAACAGAGTTGCATTATATTATAAATTTGCAAATCTCTTATGAGCTTAATAGAAGTGAACTAAAATCTTCAACTGCTTTTGCATTCAGTTGGTTAATTCATGGCTTCTTTTTACAGTTTTATTTGCATATGTTAGTTGTATAGGAGTGTTTCATGGTGACATTTACATATGTGCTTACAATGTATCTTAATTAAACTCACCTTTTCAATCATTCTTCCTCATCACCCACTGTTCCTTCATAGAACAATTTCAACAGGTTCCACTGTTCTATTTTCATAAATGTAAATAGTCCATTTGATCATATTCACCCTCCTTTACCTTCTCAGTTTACCCTCTTCCTTCCCTTTGGTATCCACCTCTGGACAATACCTGTTTTACCTTCCAGCTCTTCATTTTTTTTAAGTGTATATTGATTATTAAATGGATTTCAGCATGAATTCACACATGTGTATATTGTACTTTAATCAGATTAACCCCTTCTATTACTTACTCTGTTTTCTTATTAATTCATAGTTTTTATTAAGTCATATAAAGAAAACTCAGCCTCACATGGATATATGGTTTGAAAGGGAAACAATTTATATATATTTGGTGATACTGGGGTTTGAACTCAGTGTCTTGCACTTGACTGGCAGGCAGTCTACCACTTGAACCAAGCCTCTAGCCCTGGGAAGCAATATTGTACTTTCTGATAATTGTGTGATACTCTTCTTTGATATAACAAAACTAGATAAGTTGTAGATTCATAAAAGTTAGTTTTAATGTAGAATCTGAAAACATATCAATGAACATTTTACCTTGTGTTCCCTTAGAATTCATTGTTTTGTCACTCTCAATGGTTCAATTACCCATGTATGATTTTGCAACAGCATGTATTAGTCAGTTGTACATTAGATCTTTGAAAGGCATGTTTTGCAAATACTGATATATTTTGTTACATATTGGCAAAAAACCACAATCATTAATATCATTGTTGATGTCATTCAAAATGTCTTTAATTATTAAAGGTGTCAAGCTCACAATAATCACTAAAAATCTCCCTAAATTGTAATTTATATTGTCCAGTCTTTTTACTTAAGTGACAGACTCAATATATTTCTGAGAAAATACATTCTAGTTTGAAGAACCATACTGAAGGCTAAATTCTGCCTAGCATATAGAACAATAAATTAAAGTACTTGATTTGGTAAACTGTAATCACCATAGTTTTAAGTAAAGAAAAATATTTTATATATATTATGCTGTATATTTTTTACATTTATGGTATAATATACTAGTAGATAACAACAGAATCTTTGAAGTCAGATTAATTCTAACTCTTTATCTTTCTAGTTATGTGGGTTTACATTTTTTACACTTCCTATATCTTAGTTTTGACACTAGAGGTGATAAGTGTATATGTAACTTAAGTATCATGGAATTACATGATAAGGAAATATAATGTTTTCCATTATATAGTTTGAAAATTACAGTCATGAAAATTAGATGAATTTACACAATTCCCAGCACAGAAACTACTCAATATGTGGTATTAAATAAGAATCGAAGTTAACTTGTATGTCCAGAGACCGTTTCTCAGTTCCATGTTCCATGTTCAAGGATCTTTCTAGTTTTTAGGGTAACTAAACCACACAAAGATGAATACTTATTTTCATGTTTGTCAATGGTTTTCTATTTATCAATTTGAATTTTCTCTCTAGTAATATGAGTTTCTCTTTGAGTGTAAAATTAAATCTTTTGTTATCATTTTGATCAACATGCTGCATTTTAGATAGTGCAGAAGTGCATTTTCAAATGCCTGCTAAGCATAATTGAACCTTATTTTGAGCCCATTAGGCATGATGCCTGTCTACTAGGGTTTCAGCAAATCACTCATTCAAGCTATCTACAAAATAATCTTTCCTTTTTAAAATTCCTTTTTCCTCTACCACATGATCCTATAGCTATTCAATTGCTTTGAGGCGAAATGTCAATTATTTCTTTAAACTCTTTCTGATACTGGAAGTTACTTCATATTGTATATAGTTAGGAATAGGTTGATCTTTTTTGATTGATTTTTCCATCATTTCTGATGATAGTGAGTGCATTTATTTTTCAATGAATAGAGTATCAAGGAATGTCTTCAAGAGTCTGCTATTCAGCATAAAACTGGAACTGCTAATGACGATTATAACAATAGCAACAGCAGAAGGAATGACTGTAAGGATCTGTCCCTGAGTTTGCCTTTTTAATACCTTTTCAGCGAATTTTGCAGTCACTGATAGCAGTAACTTGAAAGTATAATGGCACAGAAAAGGAGTTATGATCACACATGCTAGCATTGACAAGTTGTGCTCATTTTAAATGGATTAGTATTTTTAAGATAAATAATTGAAATTGTTATCAGTTTTGGCTTTTATCATCACACGTTGTCCATCAAAATGTTTTTAAATTATCAAGATTTTAGCATGCCATTCACAGCCATAGGGATCATAGTGAGGTGGAAAAGAGAGTGTAATCACAGCACGTGGTCAACAAATACTTAGTTGAATCAATGTGTCTTCAGTAGTCTTTACAATGTACTATGAGAAAGAAAAAAAATCACAAATTTTTGTTATTCTTTGCTATGTTATCATTGAGAAAAATCAAAGAATATAATTGCCTTTTCCCCCTCTCCTCATTCTTTCTCTTGTTACAGAGAAAATAAATTCTGAATCTATCTCACAAGTTCTTTTTTTTGTGTGTAAGGAATTAATTAGATGAATTCTAGACAAAGGTAAATTAGACAGTTTTACAATAGATAATGTTTTAAAGACAAAAAGTATCTTGTGTTGTTGAGTTGATAGACTCTTTCAAACATTCTGTACTAATATTTAGTATTTAGTTCTGTGTCATTGCTTTAATTTTATTATAATGATTTTCCCTGTCCATTGTAGCATCAGGTGAAATGAAAAAAATGTTTGAAGGAGATTTTCTTTTATAACAAAACTATTATTATATTCCTATGCATAAGCTTTAATAATAAACCTTAAAAATAAAGAGAAGATGTGTTTTCTGTTCTGTTAACCATTTCTTCACCAAGGAGGATATTTCTATCATTTTCAGAGTGGCTGCTAAAAGATTACATAAGGATGATAGGGACATTTGTCATTTGACTATTCTTATATTGAATTATTCTTTTATCAAAAGTTATTTGTGAAATACTGCATTTTATTAGAACATGTATATATACAGTAAAAGAAAATAAATACCTATGTGTAAGATTGGTGACATTTTGATGCTCATATTTAAGGGATGTTACAGTGACAGGACATTTATTAACCAAAAGACAAAGAAGCAATCCACTGACAATACTGTGCCATAAACAGTAAAGATATTGAGACAGAGTAAGATAAGTACATATGGAGATTTGAGTGGAAATTCAGATATAAGTTGTCTGTCACTGTTTTCCCAGTCTCCTTTACCAGATCCTTAACTTCTAATAATCTATTGCCATCTTTATATTAACACAACTAGCACATATTAATGTTCAAATGTCTAAACAATATGAAAGGTTATATGCCACACAAAATGAATCTCTTGCTTTGCAGACTCCTACCACTGGTCCTCTGAAGCATTTCTTCCTGTATCCCATCAAGTCTTGGAACTATCTCTTCTTTTCTGTCACTCCATACTTCTTCCCCATATCTTACCCATTCTCATGAATCTACAGATTAAAATATTCAAATAATTCTTAAATTTTTATGTCTAGTTCACATAATTCAAACCATATAGCCAAATATCTAAAAGGCACCCTAAAACCAGTAAGTCTAAAATTGAACTCATAATTGCCAGTCTGAAAACCAGTGCCTTCCAGTGCAGGGTTTCCATAGATGGTAACATGTAAAGCAAAGCGCCAGATGTCATCTCTGACAGCACCTTCTCATACTCCTACATCCAGTCAGTCACCAGTCCTATTGCTTCTTACCTTCTAAGTTTATATTTTATACTTGTCTCCATCTCTGTCATCAGCATTTTAACCCAAACTGCTCTCATCTAACAATGTATCATTGGTTTCCTAAAAGTTCTGCCCTATCCATGCCACTCTACTTTGATCTATGCAGAATAGTTTCAGGGACCTTAAAATTTTAATCACATAGCTTTCTCCTCTGCATAGTTTTTTCAGGGTTCTCCAGTTAGGAATTAGCTCATCTAATTATGGAGGATACAAAGCCCCATGATCTACCATTTGTAAACTAGAGAACCAGGAAAAGTGGTGGGGTAATTCAGTCTAAGACCAGAGGCCTAAGTACTGGGGGTCTAATGTCTGAAGACAGAAGATGAATGTTCCAGTACAAGAACAAAGTAAGTTTATCTTTCTTTTTGCTTTATTTGAGGTCTGGATGGATTATATAATGTCCACCTACCTTGGTTCAGGTGGATCTTCTTTAACCAGTCTACAAATTGAAATGCTATTTCCTTATGGAAACATCCACACAGACAGACCTAGAAATAATGTATTACCAGTTGTCTGGACTTCCTTCAAGTCAGTCAAACTGACAGATAAAATTAACCATCATGATTACCCTTTACATGAAAACAAAACAGTTTAAAGCAAAAAGATATGCAAAATCTGTCTTCTTGGTAACTCTCCAACCCTATTTGGGTAGCCTTCCAGTTTTGAGTAAGAGCCAAGTAGTCTTTCATTCACCAAGAATTCTGCTTTTTCTGTTTCAAGGCCTGCCCACTTATGTTCTCTGCTTTGAAGGCTTAATTCCTGATCATTCATTCTCACTTCCTCAAGTTTTAAGAATTGCAATAGTAACTGTATTTTTCTTTTTTTAGTAATTACCACAGTTTGTAAGTCTATTTGCATCCAAAAATTATTTATTCTCAAACGTATTCCACCTAGACAGTTCTACAAGGCAAAAACATTGAGTTCACTGGTTATTGGTATAGACTCTGGAGCCAGACAAACTTAAAAAGTCTGGAAAGACTATAAGTGAAATATATGAAGCACAACAAAGAATTTCTTAAGATTCTTCAGTTAGAAAACTAGGCATTGGTCAAGATGTTGCAACATTGTAAGAACTTTTGGAAATGCCACAAGGTACCCCAACCAAGCACAGCAATAAAAAAAATAAATAAAAATAACTTTGGTAAAGAGGAGAAGAGTTGAGATGGAACTGATTTGGGGCTTATTGATTTTGAAATGGCAATGAAAATCCAAATTGAAACATGCACTTGGCAACTGAAACTCTGTGACGTAAGGTGATGAGAAAGAGCTCAGGCCAAGGGCACAGAAACTAAACTGAAGTCATGTGGACATGCACTGTGGTGAAAGTGTCTGTCTGTCCGCAGAAACTTGTGGTCCCTTTCTTAAATCATTATAGTAGAAGAGCTGGAAACGTGGCTGTGTTGCCAGACTCTGTCAGCCATCCTTCAGTTTGCCATTCTATTGTTGAAAACCTTTTCATGGCTCGTCCGTGTTCTCTCTTCTTCCATTCTGCTAATGACACAGCTTACATCATACACCAAGGACCTAGGCATGGCAGAGCTACAAAATGAAAGTAATGTATATCCATGATAAATGAACCACCTGATTCTGGGTTATGTTTATTTTAAAATTCTACATAAGAAAAAGAAATTTCTCACTTTTTATTTTCTGGCGGTACTGGGGGTTTGAACTAAGGGCCTCACGCTTGCTAGGGACACTTTACCACTAGAAACACTCTGCCAGCCCTGTTTTGTATTGAGTATTTTTGAAATAGAGTCTCACAAACTGTTTGCCTGGGCTGGCTTCAAACCATGATCCTCCTGATCTCTGAGTAGCTAGGACTATTTTTAATCCCAGTTTTATTTTTTCTTGAAGTTACTAGAATACCATTGTTAGACTGGTCTTTCTTATTAACAGTAAGAGGGAAAGTATATACTTTAAAAATGTTTCCTGGCTCTAAGGTTTATTGGTGCTGGGATAAATGACGCATTTTTTATTGTATTTCCTGTGCATTGGGACAATGATAACTGCTAGTGTTGCTTAGAAATAATATTTGACCATCACTCATCACAGTGCCTGTCCTGGAGTGGGTGAGCACTAAATGATAGAAGTTATTATTGTTATTGTCCTATTTGTATTTCCTCTTCTTTTCTCCTAAAAGTAATATACAAATGTGATTGACAAGTTAATGATAAACCACCCTATATTTTGAAAATTACTTTTTGTCTTAATTGGTTGGGGCTACTATAAGATAATACCATGGCCTGGGTGGAACAACAAGAATTTATTTCTCATAGATCTGGGTGCTGGAAAGCCCCAAATCAGGGAGCTAGCAGATTCTGTGTCTGGTGAGCACCTGCTCCCAAGTTCATGGACAAGGAAAAAGAGCTCAATAAAGTCTTTTTTATAATGGTACTAATTGTATTCATGAGAGGACTGCCTGTGATCTAACTACCTCACTTTCTTTTTTCTAAATTTGCTATGCTATTATTTATTGTTTCAGAATGCATTCATTCTGCTCCTAAAAGACATTTACCATAAAACTGTCTGTGGTGTTATGCTGACACCAGCTTTTGGTATCTTCCATTTACAGGCTTCTGTACATATACTCTATGATGTTCACAGCATGAAGAAATAGCTAAATAGTGCATTTCTCAGATCACATCCCCACCCTCAAGAGACACGATTGTAATTAACGAATACTTCTTTATCAGATTTATTGATACCTAATTCATATGTAATACAGCTCACACATTTAAAGGCAAAGTTCAATGGCTTTTAGTATATTCAGAGTTAATGCATTCATCATGGTAGAAAATTTCCATGATCTTATAACGGTAGCTCATGCCCACTTGTAGTTACTCTTAGTCCTCACCACAAGTCAGGATTTTCATTTCCTGGGCAGTTCATATTTTCACCAGGATTTTCAATTCCTGGGAATTTCATGTTAATGGACTCTTACAATATGAAATCTTCTGTGTCTTATTTCGTTCCTCTAATATCATGCTTTCAAAGTTCAGCCATATAGCTATATGCATCATAAGACCTCCAATCTGATTCCACTGATTTTTACAATAGAAAAAATTCCAGTAAAAATCCAGTTGTTGTGATGACCCGAGATCTTTTTAGGAGGACTCCAGTTGTGAGATTTGTACACCAAGTCTTATGTCTCCTCCTTTCTTTTTTAACTGTACACAAGAGTGGTATCATCTGTAAGAAATGTTTATGTTCTCTAGGTATTCAAGTGTAAGGTGAGCATTTTTATTTTCATTTAAATATTTTATTGATTTTCTTTAAAATCATAAAAATTAATATGCACACATAACATACATAAATATTCACAGCAGATTTATTTATTTTAGTGACATATAGAAACAACTCACGTGTCCATCAATACATGACTGGATCAACAAAATGTTGTATATTAATAGATAATTCACTTTCAAAATAAGAATTTGGAGAGGGAAAATAAACATTCAACTGATAGCATTTATGGATCCAAGTTTGCCAAAGAAACCATGTATTTAGGGAAAAAAATGTTTTCATGATACGGAACAGTGATTTTCCTTCCAAATTTAATATTCTCCTTACCATATTTTACATTTGAGATTTTCATTAAAAAATTTAAAATATGACACACTTGAAATGTGTTTGATCTCAATTGATATAAATATTAGAAAAAAAAGACTTTTATCAAATAGCTTGCCATTGCAAATTGAAGTTAAAATTCAACATGATACCTCTCTTTGTGCTATCACAATAATTATTCTTAATTTTCACATAGCAAATGACATTGTAAATAATTTTTATGAATATCTACAATTGGAAATAGGTAGTAGTAATTAACTTTTTTTGACATAAGCTTGGTACACTCCATGTGTTAAGTTATTAAAAATAGCTTCTTTCTTCTTGAATATAAAGAATGTGTATTTAATTTGAATTTATTTGAAGTAACATTTATGGTAATAATGAAAAGTCATTACTAAAATCTAACACAGAGCCTCATTTACTTTTTCCCAGAAGAAAAGGATTTTCTGAAAAGACATTTCAAAAGAATTTCTAACATGGATAATTATTTAGAAATTTTATGGCTTCACTTTACAAGTTGCTCGAATACAGTTATCTCCATAAATGGTGCTAATTTTCCTCACCATTAACAATAGGTAAGAAGACTATGAAGTATGTATTGGATGGCATTTTCTTATTTAGCATAGTTAGAACTATGATTAAACACTGATGACTACAGAAGACATTTAGAAGAAGGGTCTGTACTATGATGACATTTCCAGGAGAAATTCAATCAAGTGTATGTGAAGAAGCGAATGATTCAACCAAACATCCTTCTAGTCTATAGAAGTCTGATGACTGTCTAAACATAAGTGCAGAGAACATTCACAATGTATCAAATGTATGGCAGTTTTGGTAAAAAAAATGCTTGTTGATTTACCTTAGAATTGTCAAGGATAGAGGAAGATGTATATTAGGATTTTCCAAGTTTAGTTGATATTTGCAAAATTTTGGCAATACTGAAAAGATGAAACATGAAATGACTCTATGGACTATTGATAATTAAACTCGATTTAGTTGAGTAATTTCAAAGTGGAAGGCCCTATATAAGAGTTTTAAATTTATTAGCCCACTTAATACAAAAAGATTTGAGATTAGTGATGATATTACGTAGGTTTTATAGAGCAGAGAGCCAAGGCTAAGCAAAGTTACATAATTACAAAAGGTCAAGGCAGCAGGCACTTCAATAATTCATACACTTCTATAAAGCTTATATAGTAGGGATCTAGCTTATGTCTAAGAATCATCTGGGTTTTGATATTTTGTGCTTTTTTCCATTCTGAATAAGAGTAGACATAAACATACTAATAATAGCTATAGTTTAATAGTTTATTTCTGTCAGGTAGCACTCTATGCTTTTTTGCAAGGAATTAATCTATTTAATCTTGAAAGCAACCCTAAGGTGTACATTTTTGTTACTACCCACTTTTGAAAGAAAAAGGGAAAGTAATTTTGTTAATTTGCCAAAGGCCCCACAGGTCAATAAGTGACAGAACTGGCCTCTGAACCTAGGCACCTGGGTCCATGTGCTTGTGAGCGATGTTATGCTCCTTATTTTGAGCAGCTTACTAGAGAGCTTTTTGAAACTGATCATTTTGCTATCATAATGGTAGCAAGAAAGAGTCAAATTACCAATATTGACAATAAAGTCAATAAGAAAATTTTATCAACAAATTTATATCAATAGTCTTGACAGCTAAATAAAAGACAATAAATTCTTTATAAAGACAAGTTACCATGAATAACACAAGAAGAGATAATTAAATTGCCCTCTATATTTCTAATAAATTGATTCTCTCAAGTAAAATTATTCCTACAAAGAGAACTGTAGATCCAGAGAACTGCACTGGTGAATTTACACCAAAACTGAGAAAAAGAAGTCAGGCTGTTCCTACAGAGACTGTCTCAGAACAAACAACAAAACCAGCAAACAAAGTAACCTTTTTCAACTCCTCATGAGGTCAGCATAACTACTATATCACTATGAAATAAAGACATCATGATATAGAGAAATTACAGACCCATTTCTCCAATGAACACAGATGGAAACTTCTTAAACAAATTGCCTTCAGCCACATCTAAAAGGCCATATATCTGGCAAATATTCTATAGCATTTCAAAATCAATTACAATAATTCATTAGGTTAACATAGCCTGATACTCACTACATCACTACATTTAAAGCAGACTTTGTGCTTTAAAAAACCTTTGCAAATTAGAAAACAAAAACAAAAAACTCCAGGAACTGAGAAATAGTATCTTCAGAAAACTTCATGACAAACATTAAAACAATTGTTTTTGATAGCTGTTCTTTTGAGCTTGGGAAAGAAAGGAAAAATCTTTATTACCATTTCTTTTCAGCATTGTATTAGGGACCTTAGTGTCAAAAGACAATAACAACAAAAACCAGAAAAATAAAAAAGGCATAAGACATAAGGTTTGGAGGTGAAGAGAAGTAATGCTTTAATTGTAGAAAATATTGTGTACCTGGCAAACCCAAAATAATTTTAGACAATACATTAGAATTGACAAGTGAATTTAACAGAATGGTAGCACATAATAATAATATATAAAAATCAATTTTATTTCTATAAACCAACAATGAACTTACAAAAAATGAAATAAAAGGAGACCATTTGATACCAAGCCCTAAATCTGATAAATGATATGCAGCTTTCTACACTAAAAGGTATAAAGTCTTATTGAATTCAACTACAGAAGACTTAAATATGTCGAAGAAGATACTGCATTACTATACTGTACATAGTGTATTAGAAGACTCTATAAAGTATTGTCAAGCCGATCTAAAAGATTAACTCAATACGAATCAAAATTCAAGTAGTTGAGTCTCAAATGTGTACTGAAATGCAAAAATCAAGTAACTGCTAAGAATATCTGGAGAACTTACATGACCTGTAGTCAAGATGTGTTATGCATCTAAAGTAATTCAGATTTGTGTTAGCGAGGGAAAAATCAACATTTAGACTAAGCTACAGAGTAGAAAGTTCAAAAACAAGCACATGCATACTTGCCTGAAATTTCTGACAAAATTATACTGTAGTGCATTGGAAAAAGGACTTTTTCCATGAAGGGTTCCTGGCGAGTTGGATTCCATTTAAAGAAATGATCTTGACTCGTATCTCACAATACATATATGTATAATCAGTTCAAAATAAATTATAGATTTGAATATGAAAAATAAATGATCAAATATTTAAGAAAAAAGATGATTATATTTTAGATGGTGATTATTAAATGAAACCTAAAGGTCAGCCTGACCCATAAATGATTTTTAAAAAGTACATTGGGTTATAATATGATTGAGAATTTCTATTTTTCAAAAAGATACTGAAAGACAGAGAAAGAACAAGCCAGAAAATAAGATATTTGCCAAATACATTCTATAAGGATTGCTATCCAAACTAGTTAAATTTTAGATTTAAAAACTCAATTCCTACAAATGAATATGAAAATTTGGACATTTAAATTTAAAAAATAGGGAACAGACTAACATATACGCATAAAAAGAGGGTATCTAAAGAACTAATTAACGTATAAAATATGCTCAATTTCAGGGGTCATTAGTGAAATAAAAAAAAAACTGCTTGTGATTCCCCAAGAAAAGATATTTTTAAAATATAGGAATGAGTAACTGTTGAAAAGAATACATAGCAAGAAATCTAATATAGTAGAACAATGATAACATTGAGTGTGTTAACTTTAACCACAAATACTCAGTGACTGCATAAAATGCAGAATAATATACTCAGTAACATGAACTTAGTTTCACCAACATATATGTAAAAGACTCTTCATAGCAGAATTATTAATAATAGGACCAAAATGGAAAAAAGTCTAAAACAAGTAAATATCCACCACTAATAAATTCTGACACTTCTCAGTGATGGTAATGAATAAATTATAATTATATAGAAAAACAAGCTAAACTTACAAAGAAGCAAGGTACAAAGGAATATGTATTTTGTGATTTAGTGTATACAAAGATGAAACTTAGATATAATTACATTAGGATAACTTTAATATAGTTCTAAAATAAAAAGACTTTACTTAAGAATGCCAGACAAGACTTCTAGAGTAATTGGAACTGAAGTTTAAATTTAAAATTTGAAAATTGAATTGCTTACATAAGTTTGAGAGGGAGGGTGTTCCTGATAAGCATTAATTCCTTAAGGGTAAACTTAACACTCTAAGAAAATGAATATTTCAAACCAAGTATAATTAATTTTCAAATAATTAAAAAATAATATGCAGCAGTAAATGTACTAAGCATGTAAATAATAATGGATGAATTTTCTTATTGCTGCTGTTTTTGAATGGAATAATATGGATAGTCTGATACATGTCAACCATTCATTAGCACAATAAAAATATACTTTTGACTTCACAAATAAGTTTATATCCCTAAATATTTATTACAACTCCTGTACAATGAGAACATTAACTCTTTTTCATTAGAAAATTTTCTTTATTTATTTTTGGTGCCACTGGGGTTTGAACTTAGGGCCTCCTGCTTGCTCAGCAGGCACTCTACCACTTGCACCGCTCCTACAGCCCACAGATAATTTGAAAAGTTAATAATATAGCTATTTTCAGCAAATTTTATTCATCAAATACATATTTTTGCAAAGTTTATTTAGTCTTTCACAAGTACTAAGGAATTTTTCTTGAAAATGTTACATGAATATGTATTAGAAAGATTGAAACTTTTAATTTCTTAATATCTCACAGTGTTTAATAATACTGAGTTGAATGCAAATAGGACTTCATAACTACTTAAGGAAAATTAAAATGAAATAACTAGCTATACAGATTTAAATATTTTGAAACAATAAGTTTAACAAATAATACCTTCTATAACACCCTGTTTGTATTACTTTGAGATACTTTTGTAATACCTGAAACAGAGATTTGAAAATGACACATTTGGGTTACCCTGGGTTAGTATTCTAGTCCTGTCACTTACTAGTCTAGAAAACGTAACAACAATAACTTGACCTTGTATGGCAGCGACTGGGAAGCCCAGGTGTACATCTAACTCAAACTAGAGTAAATGCATCCCCTTCTTAGCTTGCTCTTGACAGATTTCTGTATTCCTCCACTCATGTTGATAACATTCTTCACAGGATGAAATATGGTGAAGATTAGTGGGAGTGGAGAAACCTGGCCTTTTTAACTTTCACAGTAGAAATTATTTTTGCAAATTTTCCAAAAATATATGGCCAAGAAAATCCACTGCATAGACATGCAAGTCTATTGTCTGGCTTCTCCCAGGGCCTTGGAAGGGATCTGCTCAAATTAGCACCCCTAAGGCTTGAGTTTTATTTACTTTGCTGTTCCATGGTCCATCTCTGCTTTTGTTCAGTCACATACCACATGCATGAACACACACACACACACACACACACGCATGCACACACACATACTACATGCTACTGTACAGTTATAAACAGTAGCTTTTGTGTTAAAGTAACTTGTTTTTGCTTTAATGAAACCCAGACTAGTAAATTATTATCTATAAAAGGCTGGCCATAAAATTAATTCTCTAATTAATAGTTTTTTACAATCTATAAATTCAACTGTTCTTCTGGATGGGAGAAATAGAACAAAAATGAGCAAAGAGGCAAATTTCCTAAGGTATCAATTGGCTTCTGGGTTTTGATAGTACACTAGCTTTGGGACTAGCTTTGTGTGCCCAGTAAAATGGAATAGGTGAGTTTTAATGGCCTGAAATTCTCATGGAAATGGCCATTAAGAATGACCTGTTTTGCAAGTCCCATTTGCCTAAGTTTCTAATACTCTGGAAGCCAGCCCATTGGAACTCTGTAAAGTATGAACATGGCATGGGTATAAAGTAATATGGCCAAAAGTGGATCAGCTCAACAAAGAGATTATTCTAATAGCAAAGGAATGTCTCTTTTTTTATCTTAATGAATAACTTAGTGAAGTGGATGATGTGAAACGGAAAGTAAGGTAAAGCACTCAACAAAAATATGTGACTCCAGAGGCCTGTGTTTCAATGCCATTTCTGCCCTTAAGGGCTTGGGGAAAGCCACTTAACCTTTCTGAACTTCAGGTTCTCCCTTTGTGAGGAAGAGATAGTTATATTTGATATTAATAAGAAGTTTCTGGTTTATAAAACTTTTTTTTTTGTCTACAGACATGTCAAGAAAATACATTTCTGTTAAATATCTCTACTTACAGAGGGAAAATCAACTACCGTTACTTTTGACATTGTTACAGTCTCTGTGCTGTTGAAAGTAGAATTTCAAGGTTAAAAAAAATGGATGACGTGGATTTTTTTAAACTATTGTGGTTGAATAACTACATTGGTATGGTAGGGATGAAAATTAACATTGACTTCACAGTTTGTTGAAATACAACAAAGTAAACTTAGCTTAGTCTGAAACCCTTCACTCTTTATGTTCACGTCAGTGTTACAGGATAGGGGCCTCCCTCTGGAGGGACCTGGAAGTTAGGGTGATAAATGAGATTATGGGAATTCAATTATAATCATACATTTATTTACCTCTTCTGATTTGCCCTTCACTCACTGGTGTGGATATTCATACATTCCCATATGCTAGTTGATTTTTGTGTCCTTTGGGCTGGTTCTACATTTGAAAGGAAAAATATCAAAGTTATCATCAGTTACTTAAAATCAAAATAGGTATTAAATTATTAATTGTCACTTTTAATTTAAGACCTCAGAAGTCATTAATAAGCACAGTATTAATATGTTATGCAGAGACATATTTATATGTTTTTATGGAAATCCATAAAATTCTCCAAGAGACCAAACTGAAACTTCACACTGGCCAACTTGTCAATGACATGGAATAGAGTTAGCTATAATCAGTTTTGTTTCAATGACTTTTTGAGTATGAGCTAAATGAAATAAAAACTTCGTTCTTGTCATAGTTTTATGAGTTGTTTATCACAAGATGAGGCGGGAATAGCCTCTGACGTTATTTCAAGTTAAGCCAAAGATGAGAAAAGGTTAGTACAGTACTTCTTTTGTGATTCTTTTTTTTATCTTGTATATGCAGGAAAATGACCTTTCCCTTTATGTAAAATAAATTCGTTTGACAAGATTTAAGATAAGATTAAAAACTTTAAAATACTGATGAGTTTTGTTTGGTAGTCTTAGAGGATAATCTGGTTTCTGAGATGATAAATTTATTACTGATATTTTCTTAAACGTTCCAAATATAAACAAATACTACTATAATACAGAGGACGCCAAAAACATATTTTATATATTTTTAAGATTTTTTTTGCATCTGTGCAATATTATCTTGCAAGACAAACTTTTATGTATCATAAAAATATAGGAATGAGTTCTTTATATGTATTCCTTCCCATTTTGCCAGTAGATTTCATGTTACTGCCAAGACCACATTGGTGGGCTTATGAAGGGTGATATCCCACACTCCCCACCCACAGTGAGTCATTCCTTGGTGAGGTTCATGGAGGGTGGAGAACATCTCAGCTGCTGAGGCCTCTTGAAGGAAAACACACTTTGAAAATACGTGTGTGTTGTTCTACAGACAATCCTGAATTTGCAAGGATTCTGTAACGTGTGGTTAAGGCATCTTGAACTCATTATTAGGAAACATGAAAAAATAGTGTGTTGTCTGCTACATGCTGTTATTTTAGAAAAAAATTGTGATTAAATATTTGATTGTGTGCATCCCTTTGATTTTGGTCATCTTTTAAAGTTGTCTAAAAGAAGACTTATATTCAACTTTGAAGTAATGTGAAATTCTTAAGGACTGTTTATCCTATGAACTTTATGTTCACTTATCTAGACAAATGGCATTGAGGGGGAATTGGCAAGTGCACAAATCCTCCTCCTTTTTGTTTTTTCATCATCTTTGTTTTTCTGTCTCTTTCTCTCTTTATGTAATTCCTACTATAAATTGCAAACACTTTGTCAGTGTGTATTGTTTCCCATGAGTGCTTGCCCTTAAGCAAAACAGCAGGAGAGATAAATTCATTTGAATTTTGGGACATATTGATGTTATTCATTTGTAGTAATGAGAACAGAGGTACTAATCAATTCAGAGGATTAGCATACTTAGAAGGATAGAGGTTCACCTTGATTAAACTAATTGAGAACTGAGGTCACAATACCTATTATTTTTGAATACACATGCGAAATTTACCAAGAGATCCCTTATTTTAGATAATAAACAAGTCCCCATAAATTTAAATATTAAATTACTTGCATATACTTAAATATAATGTGACTGCATGGACTTAAAAGAAAACACAGCATCTTATAAACACTGTGGAATTAAAATAGAATCCATAATAGAGAGAACCCTGGAAAATATTCATATATTTAAAAACTAAACCACACTCTTCTAAATGTTCCCCGAGCTAAAGGCAAAATCAAAAAGAAACTGGGGAAAGTTTAGAACTGAATGAAAATGACAATGCCGTGTCTTAGTTTATTTTGTGGTCATAAAAGAGCACCACAGAATGGACAATTTAATGCAGGGGCATGTGTTGGCTCACAGTCTTGGAGGGTGATAAATCCAGTATCAAGTTGCCAGCATTTGGCACCATGTGGTAAGAGCCTTCTTACTGCGTCATCCCCTGGAAGAAGGTGAGAGAGAGAGAGAGAGAGAGAGAAGTAGCTAAATTCATCCTAATGAATGTTTATAATAATGGCATTAATTTATTCGTGGGGGCAGAACTCTACTGGTCCAATTCCCTCCTAATGTTTTACGATGCCAATTTCCCCTAAATTATCAATAGATACAACACAATACCAATCAAAATACCAGCAGGAATTTTGGGAGAAATTGACAACCTGATTCTAAAATTTATATAGAAATACAAGAGATGTAAAATAATCAAAATAATTGTGAAAAAGAAAAACAGGAAAGGTTGACTAATACTATTAGTCATGAGTGAATATAGATCTGTACTACTAAAGAAACAATGGCATTGGCTTAAACACAGACAGATAACTCAATGGAACAGAACAGGTGATTCAGAAGTAAATTCACATACACGTGGACAATAATACAAAGACAATTCAGAGGAGACAGTTTCATTTTTCAACAAATGTTGCTGGAACAAATTGATATCCTTATTACTTTGATGGGGCTGCTGCAACAAAACACTATAAACTGTTGGCTTAGAAAATGTCATTTATTTCCTCCAAGTTCTGGAGTATAGAAGACTAAGATCCAATCATTGGTAGGATTGGTCCCTTTTTGATAGCTTGTGTCTTTGGTTGTAGGTGACTCTTTACTTCACTTGATTTTTCTCTGTGTGCATCTGTGTCTTAGTTACAAATTCTTATAAGGAAACCAATAACTTGGGGTTAAGGTCCTTACTAATAGCCCCATTTCACCTTAATTCCCTTTTTAGAGCACTATCACAAGTCACATTCTAAGGCACCTGGGTTACAACTTCATCTTAGGAATTCCTAAAGATATAAATGAGCCCTTGGCAATGCCCTTAAGCCAAACAGATGAACTTCAATTCATACTCCAACAAATATTTGCAGAAATATATACATTTGAATGTTCACAGATGCATTATTCCTAATTGCCAAGAACTGGAAAAGACCTAAATATTCCTCAATTGGTGAATTATGCCAAGTGAAAGAAGCTAGGGGCAAGAGACCAAATCATTTATGAATCCATTTATAATAAGTAGCTATACAAAACAAATTAATATGTTGCACAGAAAATAATTTGTCACCTGGGGCATGGGATGGAGCAAGGATTAACTATAAATGGGTATGTAGGCTCCTGTTAGGATGAGGGAATTAAAAGTTTCTAGAACATTCTAAAACTGATTTGTGTTATCAAATGTATAAACACTTGTACAAATCATTGCTATATACACTTAAAAATGTGAACTTTGTAATATGTAAAAGATACACCAGTAAAATCATTTAAAACACCAGTGCAAAATGGATCTTAGACTTAAATATAAAACTTAATACTATAAATCTTCAAAAAGAAAAAGAAGGAAGATTTTTGTGACCTTGACTCAGGTAAATATTTGTTAGACATGAAGTTAAAAAGATGATCCAAAAATAAATATCAATAAATTGAAATTCAAAACCAAATTAAAATAATTTGCACTTTCAAAGATACTCTTCAGAGAATACAAAGAAAACCTATGCACAGAGTGGGTCTTGCTTAGAAAGGTTTGAGTTTCCTCAAACCTGAACATGGTTAAACTGAGTTCTGAAAATTGAGATAATTTCCCAGATGGATGAAGTTTGAGGGAGAACAACCAGGAGGGAAAAAAGAATCTTCAACCTCTTCAGACTTACTTAAAGTGAGCAGAGTACAAGGTATGACATGCACAATGATGTCTAATAAAGCCCTCAAAATAGATAATAGATTAGAATGGCCTGGTTTGCCATGGTAAGGGATTTGTAGCTGATATGCATTGGAAAGATGTTGGAGAAGCATCATGAAGGGAAGAAAAGTGGGTTTCACTTTATACTCTGTGTGGCATATGAAGATGAATTGAGAGCACATTCAAAAAGGAAGTAGAAAAATATACCTAACGACTGCTTTATTAATCCAGAAGTTATGGTGGCTTAGTTTAAGATAGGGGCAGTAAGCATGGAAAACACGGGCTGCATTTAATGTATATTTACTACATAGAGTCAGTGGGATGGATTATTGTTGTGTCAATCAGTGGGGATTAAAGAGCAGAAAATGGGCATGAGTGACCCATGGATTCCTAATACATGAAAAATTGATATAACTGAAATGTATAGAATATAAATTTTCATTTGGTGTGTCATTCATGACCCCTAATTTTATCTCTCTTTTTCCTACAGATGTTCACTGAATAGATAGTATCTTATAATGCTAACTATCTTGTTATAGGCTAGAGTTATTTTTTAAGTTCTGAAAATCTAGTTCCTTTTCTGACTAATTTAGATATACAAATACTATGACTATATGAAAACTTAACTCTGAGAATATAAAATACTCTGGAATATAAGTTGTGTGAGCTTCAGGACTATTTATCTTTAAATCACCAGTACTCATTAATTCATTAAATGAGACTGATTATTTACTGTAAACAAATGAACAAATGGAAGGATTGTTTCAAAAATACCAATCAGTTGCTCAAGTTCTCCAGAAAAATTTTATAGATAAGTTTCTTTATGATAATATGATAATGGCAAAGGTATTCTAGTTCAGTTTGGTTGGTTGTCATATTTGAGTTTGCAGCCACTAGTATTCTACTTTCTCTTTAGTCTAATATTCTTTATCCAGGAAATGTAAATAGTATTTTCAAAATTATTTGGAGATGAATTGGTTACTATGAGTTCAGAATTACTTTAGACAGGACCCTGTTTAAGAAACAGACATATTAAACATATTGAAATTACATAGTGTATATCCTCTTTTATTTTGTCCTCTTACCCCATGGGTTGTTGCTTGGCTGAGTCCCAAAGCAATTCCAAATTCCAGAATCCAGAATTTTATATGAAACTTACCTAGGACAAAGACTGCTTGTATTTTTTCAATGATCACTTTCTTTCATTGCCTGGCACATAAAACATGTAAACTTTTCTCCCTCTATTCCTGAATAATGGATTTTCAAACCATATTAGACATCTCCAACATAATATAAACCTAGGGAGTATGTGGTGGAATATCTTAGTAATGCTCTGCCAATAAACACAAAGAATTAATCAGCCCACACTTTTATTTTATTAGCCTAGCCTCCTCCCATGAGATACTGCAGTAGTAAAATTAATCCAGCCAGCATTCTTTAATACTTGACAGGTAAGAAGGGCTACTCGCCTCCACTTCAATGACAGGTTGATAGTTGTATTTTGGAAATGTTTGCCCAAATCCAATATATTAGGCTCAGTGAATTTATTTACTTGAGAGATGGCTGGCAGGAAGTTCTATACCCTTACCTGGCAGAAGTGGTGAGGGTGGAGGAATTTCCCTTCACTTTCACGTAGGCTTAATTTAGTCTGAAGGAAAATAACTCCAAAGCACAAATAAGAAGGAAGGTATACATAATCTATAAGGAAAGAAAATAGGACTGGCATTAAAATTAATTTCATCTTAACAATTAAGTTTGTTTTTATCCTATAAATCTCAAGGGCATATTTACCCATCATTTTGGCTACTTCCTAGGGGTTGTCCACTTCTATTTGAACTTACTGTTTGTAGCCACTGGAATAGACTTACATCTCTTGCCTTAGCTACTTCTCTGATCCTGTGAACTCTGCATTCATGTTTAGGCCCAGATAGCTCCAATCACATAAGTCTCTGTAGCACATGAGAGATATTGCGTAGGTATGGAGCAGGAGACTTACCCGTGCTGACATGTATTTCTCTCTTAAGTCAGTCTTTAATCTACCTCCTATTTAGGAATATTTCCACAGCTACTATGAATTTTATATTAAAGTTTTGTATTGCCCATCTCAACCAATGCCCACCTAATGGTACCATGGCATTCTATTATTCAGGCTAGATTGGCAGGTAGGCATTGACAAATGCCCACAGATTGACTAGTATGTGATGCCACACCTTGGTGCAAGAGGCCAATCTGGAAAAGGCCCTCCATGACTGAACAACTCTAAACCTGCATTTAAATGCAACTTCAACAGAAAATCTGGATACTTAAAGTCAAGGTGCCTATATAACTTATACTTTGAGTAAGTGTAGACAAAGAGTTGTAAGCCCTATGTATTAAGAAAATTAAATAGCTTGGAACACCAGGATGCTCATGGTTAGATTAATTCATGCAGCATTCTTTAATACTTGCCAGTTAAGAAGGGCTACTCGCCTCCACTTCAATGACAGGTTGATAGCTGTATTTTGGAAATGTTTGTCCAGATCCAAGAGCTTAGGCTCAGTGAATTTATTTATATGAGAGATGGCTGGCAGGAAGAGCTATAACCTTACCTGGCAGAAGTGGTGAGGGTGGGGGAGTTTCCCTTCACATTCAATGATAAATTCAAGCTAAAATATATGAGGTATGGAATAATAATAAAAATAATAATAAAAAGGTTTTAAATATCTCTGGAAATTAAAAATAGTAAAGAGATTCATAAAAGATCTGAATCTATGGGACATTTAAAGTTGGAATAAAGAAGTAGGCAGCTTAATAAAACATTTTCTGTTTGTTATTCCATCCTTCTTACTGGTTTCACATCAGTCTGGTACCAAGATGGCTACAAAGTTTCCTGACGAAAGACCAGATTTAGGGTAATAGAGGAGGCATCTCTTCCTTAAGTCTCTTTCCTTGGATAAACAAATCTTTCTCAGATACCTCCAAGTATTTTCTTTTTTTTTATTGTTTTATTATTCATATGTGCATACAAGGCTTGGGTCATTTCTCCCCCCTCTCCCACCCCTCCCTTACCACCCACTCTGCCCCCTCCCTCTCCTCTTACCCCCTCAATACCCAGCAGAAACTATTTTGCCCTTATCTCTAATTTTGTTGAAGAGAGAGTATAAGCAATAATAGGAAGGAACAAGTGTTTTTGCTGGTTGAGATAGGATTTTCTTCATATATTCTGTTATCTAGAGTTGCGCCAGATTCCCATTTCTTACCTGATCATGGTCAAGACTACACTTGTAGTTTCTTTTAGTTAGCCTCCATGGCTAGCTTGGTATACATCCACATAACCATTGATTTATAGTAACCTAATCTGATTCTATCAAATCAAAAATTTAAGAAGAAAGCTCCCTCTTCCACCTCTGAAGTAAGCTTTAGGAAAACCTATCATTTTAAAGAATGAACAGTCATTTCTTACTAGATTGCTTTATTCTTGATCACTTCTAAGACAGGTTTAATGGCAAAGGAAGGGCTAGAAACTTCATTTTTGTTCTTGCTTATAAGTGTGTATGAGATAGGAAGAGTCAGACCACTAATATTTTTCAGCCCTAGCATTTT